>NC_048894.1:96726536-96825198 GCF_011077185.1 Oxyura jamaicensis | reverse complement strand
GAAAGGAAAAGAAAGGAAAAGAAAAGAAAAGAAAAGAAAAGAAAAGAAAAGAAAAGAAAAGAAAAGAAAAGAAAAGAAAAGAAAAGAAAAGAAAAGAAAAGAAAAGAAAAGAAAAGAAAAGAAAAGAAAAGAAAAAACAATCCTCAAATCTCTTAGGAATCTTTACTGGTTTATTTTTACTTAATATATCTGTAACTTCTAAACTGAGTCATGACGGATATAGGAAGCAGTTCAACATAAATCAAAGTTTCTTAAATCTATAGAAACTGAATTGTGCTCTCCCAATACATTTTGCTTTGGACATAATGGACCAGATGATAAGTAGGTTTAATTCAAGTCTAGATTTGCAGAGTCAATATCTCTACACTCAGCTGATGTACATCTGCTGAAAAGTCTTAACATAAGTACCAAAAGGAAAGGCAGAAAAAACTGTAAAATTGTGAATTGCAAAGGAGCAAACAGAAGCTTGTTCCTTTAAAAAGCACATCTGAAGAGTTATCTTTGACCTCACTGCTTCCACATAAAAACTGCTGCAAAGTAGCATCAAGCTCTTGAGTAAATAGGATATGTAAGGGAGGCTGTTTGAAGAAAGCCACAGCTCTCCCAGCTTTTACCTTCACCAGTGTGCAATATTAACACCGATGGAAGGGATTTTTAACAACAGCAAAGATGATCCCTTGAGAAGAGAGATACAAAAGTACCATCGGATGTAACTTAATGTTTGAAAACAAATGTTTTAAAAACTCTCAAGGAAACCTGTCTCAGTGACAAGGTGTATGTGTGTGTGTGCATATTTACAAGTCCTCACGTCCAGCTTATGAAGGAGTTTTTGTCCAGCTCTGAAGAGAATAACTTTTTAGTTTCTCTAATTTTGGCACCTTGAAGAATTCCCTGCAGCTGCCCGGCTCCGAGTTTATTGCTAACAAGACACATAGCAGAGCAGCGGTGAAATTTGGAAACCTGTTCTTCGTGATGTGAACGTGAAAAGTGGCCAAACACTCTATTCCCTTTTTTTCTTTCCTTCTTGGATGGAGTTACAAACACTTTTCATCCTGTGAACTACCGCCTATGACGGGATATTTAATAGCAGCCTGCAAGGGAGGTGAAAACAGCGAGACCAGGCGGTGTTTGGCCCGGACCAACTCTTAGTAACCTCCAGCTGCTGGAGGTTCATGCAGGCTCCTCCACACACGTCCGCTGGAGGGACTTTGCAGCAGCCACCTGCCAGCGCGCTGCCTCCCGAGCCTCCCAAACCCGAACCTAAAAAGCAACGAGAAGTTTCCCGAGGTGGGTTCCGCTCCCCGGCAGCCACGGCGGGGGGCTTGCGGCTGCGATTAAGAAGCTAAACCGGGGAAGAAAAGCCAAGCCCCCTTCCTCTGCTCCCCCCTCCACGCCCTGCGCTCCGTCCCCGAGCCGGCGGCCTCCCATCGCGGCGAGGCGCGGAGGCTCCGCCGCCCCCCGGGGCGGGCCCGGGAGCATCTGGAGCGGCTCGGGGGCGTTGGGGGGGCTTCGGAGCCGCCTCCTCCAGCGGCGGAGCGGCGCGGAGCGGAGAGGAGGCGGCGGCGCCGTCCTCTTCCTTGCCTCCCTCCTCTGCCTCCTCCCCTCCAGCCCTGCCCGGAGCTCGCAGGGAGGGGGGAGAGGAGCCGGGGGGGGGCTTCGCCTCCTCCTTCAGCCCGAGGAAACTTTGGCCGGGGGGAACGGGGGAGGATGGAGGCCGGGGAGCCCCTCAACCGGTCGCAGGCTGGGGCAGAGCCTCCCCGCGGGGACTTGAACCTCTCCGGGCTGCCGGAGGCGGGGGGGAAGCCCCTCTTCGGCATCGGCATCGAGAACTTCATCACCTTGATCGTCTTCGGCTTGATCTTCGCCCTGGGGGTGCTGGGCAACTCGCTGGTGATCACAGTGTTGGCTCGGAGCAAGCCGGGCAAGCGGCGCAGCACCACCAACATCTTCATCCTCAACCTGAGCATCGCCGACCTGGCCTACCTGCTCTTCTGCATCCCCTTCCAGTCCACGGTCTACGTGCTGCCCACCTGGGTGCTGGGCGCCTTCATCTGCAAGTTCATCCACTACTTCTTCACCGTCTCCATGCTGGTGAGCATCTTCACGCTCTCGGCCATGTCGGTGGACCGCTACGTGGCCATCGTTCACTCCCGCCGCTCCTCAACCTTGCGTGTCTCCCGCAACGCGCTGCTGGGTGTTGGGCTCATCTGGGCGGCCTCCTTTGCCATGGCCTCACCCGTGGCTCACCACCAGCGCCTCTTCCACCGTGAGGACAGCAACCAGACCTTTTGCTGGGAGCAGTGGCCCAACCCACGCCACAAGAAGGTCTACGTGGTCTGCACATTTGTCTTTGGCTATCTACTCCCGCTGCTGCTCATCTCGTTCTGCTATGCCAAGGTGGGGCAAGGCGGGCAGTGGTGGAGGGCATATGGAAGGGGTGGGGGGGTGACCACAGTGTTGGGTATCTGTGAACCTCAGGGACATCTCTGGACACATGCAGGGACATGGCACTGGCAGGAGCCAGCAGCATTAGGAGGTGATGGGGCAGGGGTGTTTGTAGTGCAGAGGGAGGGGGCAGGTTTTATAGCTGAGGGATGGGGGGGTGGGGGGGGGGGACACGACAAGGTATGGCACAGAAAAGTCAGGGATTGCATGGGGTGGGGGGGTGTTGTTCCTGCAATTACGGGGACCCCTCTGCCAGATGTTCTCCTTGTAAAGTGTTGAGAAGCCCCAGAATCATTCTCTGTGAACTCAACTCTCCTCTTTCTTTGCAGTGCTGTATGAGTAGTTTAACTCAAGTCATGTGCAACCAAGCAACAAGTTGTTCAGGCTTCAAACGCAGTATTTCATTTCCTTAAAGTACAGTGTGCTGACAAAATATGACACAAGCCTGCCAATCTGGTCTGATCCAATTAATACATGATAAGAGCAAAAGGCTCATAGTGTTGCCTGGTCACTCTAAGCCTGGTCTTGCCCCTGTTGAAGCAAATGGGAGATTTACCTCTGAATTCAGCACAAGCAGGTGCTAGGAAGCAGTGACTGAGGACCTGGGTAGAAAAAGATATTAGTAAGGTTGCCTGAATAGAGGTGCTTCAGGGCTTTCTGCTCAGGAAACAGTCATGTTTTTCTACAGATGTTATTTGCAGTCTTCAGTGTAGCATCCACAGCTCTCTGACAAGATCTGGAGCACAGGCTGTGACCTACTGGGCTACACAGAGATCCTCCCAGATCCTTCTGTTTCTGTGACCGCAACTTCCAGTCCAGATTTATCCTTGTGCAGTAATTTGTGTTCACGGGGATAGGTCTGCTCTTGCAGATAAGGTGCTTAGGTGTTGAGAAGTGACTTTAATTAGCAAATTAAATAGGTTTATTTAATGTATTAAATGTGAACAACTAATTTTATGTTCTATTCAGTTGTATGTATTATATTCATTATGTCAGTTTAATTGTGGAAGTGCAGGCTGGAATGGCATCTAACTCTGCTAAAACTTTGAGTTCTGTAGCACTCAAAGGACAATATTTGTAAACCACTGTTTGCAGTGAAACAAGTCCAACCCAGCAAAGGGAGAAGAAAATGCATGTTTTCATGCATAAACTGAATTATGCTTTTCCTCGGTAAATACACTGGTATCTCTTCTGCAGTGGTGAATGTGACTGAGCTGTGAGAGGGGAGAAACCTGTTGTAGCCTTAGATCATTGAAGCTATAAGAAAATAATGAATATTACAGAGAGACTATTACTGAATGTGTGTAGAGGAAGCTTTCCAGCCATTAAGAATTCTTTTATTTTTAAAAGCCAAAGTGTTTTCAATTTCAGAATAGATTACCAGCCTTCAAAATATAATTATGTGACTGAAAATTGAAAGCAAGTCTTTAAAAATTATGACAGACTTGCATAGCATAGGAAAAAAAAAATGCCTAAAGGAAATCTAAGCATATTAAACAGAACACATCATGCTAAAAAGCCCTTATACTAAAGTAGATGTCTCAGTATCAATATGAATATGTGTAACTAAAAAACAACAACCCTGTGTGAAATACATGCCCAAAACAAGTTCATAAAAACAAGGCCACTCCAAGTTACAACTAAGATCTTGTGCTCAGATTGCTGCCAGGCTGGGATCTTACCCTTGCTTGTCTTAGGATTGATGTGTTTTGAGCCTGAATACACTACCCTGCTTGCCACAGCGCCAAGCTGGAGGATCCAACATGAAAGGATGAACTCCAGGAGACGTTTTGTATTCCCACAGGTGTCAATAAAACTGAAAAATGCCATGGTTCGTAGGAGGCTATATTGAAGGTGTTTGCACCCTGCAGCATAAAGGCTTGTTCTTGCCTCCATTTCAGAACCACTGACACATCTCCAACTGCAATATTGCAGGGCATGTGGGGTAGAGCAAGGGAGAAATTAAGAATGATAAAAGTTGAAAATCAGAGCTGAAGTCATACATTTGTCAAAGTCACTGCTGCTCTCCTGGGTGTCTAGCAAAGTGATTGCTGTGAGCTTTTACTGATATCACTAAAATACTCTGAAGTCCAACTGATATTTTGGCTTCTCAATGCATGCATGGTTAGATGATAGTTGCTGTGTAATAGTCTCAGAAATATTATAAATCTAAATGCATTAGTTTCTTATGGACTTCCCTGGTTTTCATGAACTGTGGATCAGCTAAATAATGCAATTTTTTGATACTGTAGATTAAGACAAAAGAGATGCATTTCTCTGTTTGAATATATTGCCTTTTCCAGGCTCCTTTAAGGCATTTCTGTTTCCTTTCTAAGCAAATTGCAATTGAACTTTCAGTTTTGAAAGTCTCATTTTTTAGGCACTCTAATGGAGGATTGAGTTCTTTTCCTCTCTCAGTCTCTCTTAAATTATGTAAGGAGAGATTCATTTTCAGGGGGTGCTGTCCCCAGTGGAGAGCAATACTGCAGCAAACTACAGAAGTGCTTAAATAAATGTATATGCCACAAAATCAGAACTGGCAATCTTACATAATATGTTCTTAAGGCAGAGACCACACTCTGTCATGGGTATACAGCTCTGCTTTTCCTCTCTCCCCCCGCCCTTCCCCCCCCCAAAAAAAAAAACAACCAACCAACCAACCAAAAAAAATTTTTTAACCAAATGTGGAACAGAAGTGGAAATAAGAGAGAGAGTGAGAAGGAATGATATTTCCCTAGTTTTGTGACAATAGCAGCCAAAGCAGAAGATGGAGAGGCTCAGTCTTCTGTGTCCTTTAAGGAGAGTCAGTTCACACTCAGCTGTTGAACACCAGACAAGCCACACGGGGAAGAGGTCTTGTGTAGTGCCTGCTCATGGAGGAGGCTCAGCTTTTTGGGATCATGCAGTCAAGAAATCACAAATCCTTAGGAAGCCAGCTGTAATTGGCTCCAGCCAGCTCACAGAACTACTCTTTAAAGGAGCTTACTACTTCAGCCAGAGGAGTAGGGTTTATATAGTTATTAGTTGAGTTACAGCACTGCATACTTGTAGACAGCCTGTATTCTTTTTTATAGCTTACAGTGTTACTTGGCATATTATTTGTTACAGATATTTAGTATGTGTTTCATAACATATATTTGCTCACTAATGTGCTCTTAAAGGGCAAAGTGATAGATGATGCACAGTGGGCTTCCACCAACTGACATCTGTCACAGTAATGCAATGTGACAACTGATTTTGGGTGCTTCTGCTTCTGAGTACGCAATTATGAGGCTTCAGTCCTTGAACGTCAGAACTCTTTCAAGTCTCTAGGTTGGACACCTAAAATCATTAGCAAACTTTTCCTTTTATAGAGGTATAATGTTAAAAGCTACTTTTTAATTTATTTCTTGCTTGAAGAATGTTTCCATTATTATCTATCACTCTGAACATTCTGAATTCATGAAAGTCATGTATGATTTACAGAGTTGGTTAAAAATAAGCCATAAAAAATAGGAGTCAAGATAAAATTCAAGCTTAAATGGTTCTTGGCATAAGATAATATATCTTAAATTTTACTGAGCAGAAATGGAAAACTTTATTGGAGAAGGCTAAACTACACTGAAAAGAGAATTAAAGGGTATGACATATAAGTGACATACTATTAAATGAAACAGGGTGAAGGATCTGTTGTGACAATAAAAGTAGCAGCATTACTTCAAAAAGTAGATTGCAGTCAAAAGCACTTGAATTTAAATCGGGTTCATATTATAAAATATGGTTCAGAATGTGATGCTCACATTATGTCTCTATTAAACAAGCAGTTCACTCTTATTAGATAATGACCTTGGGCAGGCTTTCCTGCTCCATGATTTTAAATGGATAAACTAACAAATAAGGAAGGTGTAGGCAGTGGAATGATTGCATACAGCCAGACAAGAAACATGCTTTGAAGAAGTGCAGATGTCAAACTTTTATATTGTTTGGCAGATCTGTTTGAATAAGCACAGATAGTTTGGGCTATTTTTTCCCTTCCCTATTGGAAAATCCCTTTTCCAGCCTCATTTTGTCATCATCCTTAGCCTGTACTCTCAAGTCATCTGAAGCTTGTCTCTGAAACAGCTGTGAGCAAAATGAAATATTCTGAAGGCAAAAGCAAGGGCCTCCCAAATGCTGTTGGGGTGGTTTTGGTACTACAGTCTAGACCAGCCTGGAATTTCTATTTTCATAATCCTGCAAAACTCCTTACACACTCTGGCACAACAGCATATCTCTCATCCCCTAGAACCCCATCCTCATCTCCAGAACACAGGAAAGCTATTCCTTCCCCAAGAGCTAAACATGATTGCTGATCAACAGGTACATTAAAGCTAGAGTTAGCAGTTTCATGTAAAGAGCTAATTTTTCCACAGAACTGATTTTATTTTATTTTATTTGAAATGTAACATCTGATTAGAACAGGCTGTGACTGATTTATTTATTTATTTTAGCAAGGCTCATATTTTATTCTGTGAGTTAAATATGCATGTGTAAATGCATTAGTGGATATTTCGAAGAACACTTCCGTTAGAAGATTAACTTGAGACAAAATGAGAGGAATATAAGAATTATTTTTCATTCAAGTGAAGTGACAGTGGCTGTGAGAGGAACAATTGATTATTCCTTGGCCCAAAGAAGAGAGAGTTTGAAAAGGGCAGTGAGGAGCGGTGTCTTTGATTTGCCTTGTAGTGTTTGTACATAAACATGGCTCTTAATATCCCTCTACAGCTTTCCGTGTAGGTCTCTGAGTGCTGTTCCATGGCTGTTGATAGGTAATTAAATTCTGCCTATTTCTCTTGCTGCTGGTTTGCATACCATCTGGTACACTGCCACACAGAGCCAGCATGTTTTCACTGCAGAGGCTGCACATCCTTATTTCATGACATACATACATAACCTGAAATAAGGAAACTTGAGAAGGATTAATTGGAAGGTTATCACCTAAATCTTCAACATCCCAAAGTATTCAATAGTATCTTTGTTTACTGCACCTTTCTTTGGAACAGAGAAAGATGCAATGCAACAGCTTGTGTTACAAGTTTCAGAACAAAAGAAAAAGAAAGTTTATACCCTTAAAAGAAGATTTTGCAGTTCTAAGTTTTGGGAAGAGTATATCTAACTTTAGTGTTACACTCTGAGTGAAAATCCCAGTCTAGTACAGTATCAAGGTGGTAGTAGACAGGATTTGCAAAGGTCCAGTAGAAAAAGTTCATCTATCTAAGTTATGTGAAGGGGGGCAGTAATTTAAGAATTGATGGGAAGTGAACTTCACTGTATTTCTCCCATGCTCATTTGTTTTTAGAGCCACAGACTAAACAACTCAGCTCTGCTGTACATGGTGAAAGCAGGCGAATAAAAATGTGTGAGCCAGGGGGACACAACTCTGCTCCTCTGATTCCTCTCAGGGGCTCTTCTATGCTTTTCTCTTTGTTTTCTTCATCTTGGAGAAGGAAGAACATTTGGGATCCAGACAAAGCCAGAGCTTCTCAGAGAAAAACCCAGAGAAAAACCTTTTATTTTATTTTATTATTTTTTTTCCTGCTTTTCTGGGGCTCAGGTTAGCCTGGTGGCAGCCAGGCTGGCATTTCATAGTACAGAGTGAGTGCAGGGCTGAAGCACAAACATGTTTGAGTACAGATAAGCAAAACTGCATTTCAAATGTTATGTTACAATTTTATTTATTTGTATATTTTGTAGTTTGCTGAAAGATAAGATCAGACTTATAAAAAATGGAATCCACTGGTGATCTGTGGTTAGTCACAAATATCATCCTGCTTTTCTTAGATTGTTCTGTATGTTTGTAAGACTTAAATGCCACAGTGGCATCAAATCTGTGTCATCTTCTCTGATTGTCCTGTCCTGGTAGTGGTTAGCCATGCATCCCAAAGAAATCAGAGAAAACATTCCAGAAATCAGAGAAAAGAGAGAATTTATACTCTTTCCACACCTCAGGAAATATCCTTAGAAACCCTAACGTATAGTATTATATTCCTTCAAAAGATCTTTTTAATGCATATTTCCTTTAACTCTGGATAATCTTATGTGTTTAATTGTTCTCAGCTCATCTTAGATCTATGCAAACTCTAACCCTAACATTGTCGTCATCTAACTGAGCTCTTCACTCTGAATTTTTGCAAAAATGTGCACACACACACACACACTTACCATATTATAATTAAACCCTTGAGTTTAATTAAATATTCCCCTTTCTTGATTCTGTATGATTTACTACTGGTTAAATATATGCACCTAAAGAGCATATTCCCTGCCT
Source organism: Oxyura jamaicensis (assembly GCF_011077185.1). Taxonomy (NCBI): domain Eukaryota; kingdom Metazoa; phylum Chordata; class Aves; order Anseriformes; family Anatidae; genus Oxyura; species Oxyura jamaicensis. The sequence continues at coordinate 96,816,464 of NC_048894.1, read as the reverse complement.
CCCCACATACCTATAAATCATGCTATATGAATATATTATACTCAGTTAACAATGACTACAGAAAAAGGGCATGCTTCACTATGCATCCACTATCCAAAACCTTATGTGAAAATCATTACATTTATGTTAAAATTTGGACCCTACACTTGGTTGATATATCATTTTGAGACGTAGTGAAAAAATATTTGTGAAAGGTACATGACAAGTGTCATCAAATTATTCATAAAGGTCTTATCTCATGTGAGATACATCTTATTATAAATTATTTGTAAAAAGCTTAGACTTTTTTGAAGATCAAATAGTGTCAACATCCTGATTATATTAACCAAACATCCATCTGAAGAAAGCAAATTATGCAGGTGACTCAGAAAAGCTCTGACTCAAAACATACACTTTTTATGTTACATGCAGTAAAGGTCATTCTAAATTAACAAGCATTGACATTTTTATGAAAGAAGAATGATTGCTAATTCTTGTTACAGGATAGGTTTCAATTTATTGCCTTGTTCAATCATAATGTGTATTTGTTATGTAATACATCTGTATTTTAATACAAGAATTCAGCTGTGATGTGCTTTGTTGATTCACACAGATACAGATATACAATTCCTTTAGATTTTATAACATGCTCTTCTGAAATGTGTAAATTGTATCATTGATGTTTGTAAGCAATTCATGCAGTACTGGAGAATATACTGTAAAAACAATGTTTTTGAATTTTAGAAAATGGTGAAATACAAGATGCAAATTAATCTTTTCAGGTCCTTAACCATCTGCATAAAAAGTTGAGAAACATGTCAAAGAAGTCAGAAGCATCCAAGAAAAAGGTAGATTGCTTTCATTAACAATTCCTATTTGTTTATATTTTAGTTTTATGGGTAAGATAATTTGGTATTCTATTGCTTGTGGCCAAAGACATAATTGAGAGGAGGATTTAAAATGAAGTATTTAATGACATATTCAGTCTCTCACTGAACTCAGCAGGATGGGAATCTTCTCTGATCTGGGTTTTCTACTATAGTGGGTCAAGACATTACGTGAAATCCTTGTATTTTGAACATTGGAGCATCTGAAATTTAGATAGGAGAGACCACCTCTCTAAATTTAAATGTTTCTTTTGCCTTACCAGCCTTTTTCTCTACCTTGTAAATATTTTCTTTTTCTTAAACTAGCTGATTTTTTTAAATGAAGAATTCCTAGCTTGTATGATGAGATTTACAACTGAGATTAATTGTACTTCCTGATAGGAGGCTAAAAAGAGACTTTAATAATTTTATGATTTTCCATAAAACATTTTTTTTTCTTTTATGTTCAGACTTCAGTCATATACTAGCTACAAGTAAAATTGTGAAGGGTCTTTAAAGCAAAATGTTAGCTTTGCAATTTACAGCAATATTTGAAAGATGTGTTTATGTAGAGAATTTGACAGATAATATAATATGGTTCTGATTTTTGAGCAGATTTGACCACAGTAATCATTTGACTAAGTTCTCAGTTTATGAATGTGGAGTCAGAAAAAACCCTTAGGCTACAGCTCTTCATTTGATCTGATCACTATTACCATATGGGCATGCAGACTATCTGCAATGTAGATGAGATATACATGGGCTCAACAGGGAATAAATAATCTATTATTTATGCACTCTCTATGTTAAAAAATAATAATAATAATAATCTTGTCATCGATTTTAATTTCTAGAATTGAAAATATTATATCCCTGATTCAGTAGAACAGTTAACATAAATATTTTGCATTTGCTCTCATCAAGGCCAAAGGTGTAGTTTTCAAAGGCGTTCTCTATGTTGCCATCTCTATTCTCATGTACGTTATTCTCAAACTGGAAATATCTGTGCATTTCCTCTAAGGAGTAGCTCTTGAAATTTCAAATAAAAATCAGATCTAGCTATGAACTTGCTTTCGTAGTTTGAGGCATTGGAGCTAAGTCCAAAACTTCCTGGGCACTTCAGGGTTCAGTAAGCAAAGGGCAAACAAAACAAAACTTTTTCTTTTTTTTTCTTTTTTTATTTTTTTGACTTGGAATTTTCTGATCCTAAGGCCATAACTCATGTTTTCAAAGCAACTCTGTTTTCATTAGTATGTTTTATGTATCTGGTTACTGTGTGTTCTTCTGCTGCTGCTATTTTGTTAACAATAATGCATTTCAGACCCAGTTCTACATTTTTAGCTTTATTCAAATCTTTATAAAAATTTAGTAGTAGAATCTTAAAATTAATTTTTCATATGTGTGGAAAAAAGAAAAAAATAATAATTTAAAATATGAACGTGCCTAAATGTTGTTCTTTATGCTGTTTGGTCACAAAGCATCAATATTAGCATCATTCATTTCAGGCAGTTTTTATTTGCTAATGAGGAACCATAAACAAGGTCCCATTAAGTAAAAAAGAGCTGCCCTTTAGTGTTACCTTGGTTGCAAATTATAGTCATAGAGGAAAGGTAAGCTCTGAAGTGAAGCTTAGGAGGAATAATGGGAAAAAACAGAAGTTGTGAGGATCCATTATGCAGAGCTACTTATGCTGCTGATATGAAATACCTTAAGTACAATAGTTACAAGAGACACATGGTCAACCTCAGCTTTCAGTGTATACAGTCTATTGAAAGTCAGTGATTTTCCTGGTGCCAGGTTTGTTGTTGTTGTTTGTTTGTCTTAATTTTGAAAAAACAAAAACAACAACAACAAAAAATGAAGTAATACACCTTTTAAGGAGTAACTGTGCATGCGATACCTAGACAGAGTGTTTTCAGCCAGAATATTAATACATTAAATGGATCAGACAATGAACTGTTCTTTATTTATACTTCCTTGTTAGCACAAGGAAGACTACTTTTCTGATGACAGCTGAAACAGAAAATATTTGTGTGGCTGTTTTAACATCAAATGACTTAAACTAAATAGGGCTAAATAGAAAAAAAGGTTGTGAAGACATTTGAACCATTGAGACTAAATCAACAGGTATCTCCTTTGGTTTCTGTTGTGAGATTTTGCTAATCAGTCACAATATCTCTCATAGATTATGTCAGCCTGTTGCCACAGAAATTAAGATTTTCCCTGCAAGTTTCTGTAAGTTAAGTCAAGTGGTGATTGTTTAGGTCAAAGAATTACTACCAAGCATTAATCAATTCAAGGAAGTATAGACTGGGGTGAATAAATTAGCAAAAAGTCCAGGAGGCATTGTCTGTGCTGCAGTATATTTCATATTGTGGGTTAGTTTGGCCTGTGAAGAAGAGCTGAAGTTGTCTGCAGAATTATGAAGTGTTAATAAGAGTAATTATAATGACCAATAACATAATATGCTTTGGAATCGCTATTAGGCTTTTACTGGGAAAGTGGCACTTGTTAGAGCCATACATGTATTAATTTTTTCAGCAACTGCAAAGCAGTTACCTGCTGATTGTGAAGTAAACAAAAGGAAAAGAAAACATTAACAATCAAACTCCATTGTGCCTTGGCAAAATACTTGCAGCATCTGAAAGGTCTATAGTGACTGATACTGTGGCGGTCAGAAGGGATATAAGGAACTTGATATCTTTTTCCTGTGAAAATATTGAACTATGAGGCAGCACCGAGGTTATTTTGCTCCTTGTGTTCAATGTACAATTACCAAAAATGTCAAGTTCCTTCCTGATATGTCTTATTTTTCTTTTTTTTTCTTTTTTTTTTCCCTAGTTTTATTCCAGAATGTTGTTGGGTGATCCCTCCATAGAAATTTTATGTTCAAAGGAGAGATTTACAAAATTTCCTCCTCTTTAGATTCTTGAGCAAAGGTTTAATCTGACTGCTCTAAGCTCTTTCACTAGTTGGCTTCATGTTCAGTGGATCTCTTTTGAAATTCTGGTCAGAAATCCTTGTTCACCCTATTAAAATATAACTTATTAGATCTGGATGAGAGTCCCCAAAGACCTATGTTATTATTTTGTTACATCTAGCTTGTATGCACTTCAGAAAAGACTAGGATTTTGTGTAGGGAGTGAGGAACATCATTCTTTATTTTTGAGCAAGGTGATGTATTTCCTGTTTGCTGCAGAATTTTCAAGGCTAGCATTCTTCTTGCATTACTTCAAAATAAAGTCCATATAGGTAATGAGTTTCATTTGTTAATAAATATTATTGTTAATAAATAGTTAAGTGTATTATGTTTGTGTACTTTTTTCTATAAACAATGCTTTTAAAGCAGGTTTAAAATTAATTCTGTAAGTGCTTATAAGACATCTGTGTTTTCCTTTCCCTGTCTCAGACAGCACAGACTGTGTTGGTGGTGGTAGTGGTTTTTGGCATCTCCTGGCTGCCGCATCACGTGATTCATCTCTGGGCTGAATTTGGAGTTTTCCCACTGACTCAAGCTTCATTTCTCTTCAGGGTAGCTGCACACTGTCTGGCTTACAGCAATTCTTCTGTGAACCCGATTATATATGCATTTCTCTCTGAAAATTTTAGGAAGGCCTACAAACAAGTATTCAAGTGCCAGATAGGTAATGAATCACCTCTGAATGATGCTAAAGAAAATAAGAGCCAGATAGATACACCACCAACTACCAACTGTACACACGTGTGAGCTTCAGAAAGTCCTGTACGTTGGCTCTTCAGCTGTGTGAACAAGACTTCTAGAAAACAAAGCACAATGAGCTTTATCCTAGCTTTTTCTTAATAAAGCTAATTGCTAATAAGCTATTCAATGTACTGAAATTGCATTTGTAGCAAACTTTCATGAAACTGGTATGAAAGAACACTGAGCTGGTCCTTTGTATCTTAGCTTTGCCAAATAAAGCTCCTGGACCTTTCAAAGATACTTCAGGAAAAAAAAAAAAATGGTGATATGTCTGCATTCTTATTCATTAAGCATAAGTTCTATAAACATGCATGTATATATACAAGGATACGTTGGAAATGTCACTGAACTTTCCGACATCTTACTCTGTAGAAGTGAAGAGATGGCTGAATTTTTTGACTTAGAGATAATAAATACTGTGGTACTATGGTTTCAGAGAGGAAAACTTTCATTATCTCCATCAGATTGTTTTGACAATGCTTTTTCTCTTTTCAAAATAAAGATGTCCTATGATGCTGAGTTGAAATAACCCATGTACAACTTGAAGCAACTGCTTTAGAGGCAAATCTGATTTTATCTGTTCAGCTGTCTTTTTAATGTAAAACACTGAGTGACGATGGACTTTTTACTACTTTGTATGCCTACCTTACTGCATACACAGAACTTTTGTGTACGCTATATAAGGTTTTGTTTATGACCTGTATGTAGTTGTACCAAAATGAGGATTTGTCTGAGGGAAGTTTTTCTATAGTTTTTGCATGTGTGTATATGTGTGTGTGCATATTTTAACTTTATAGACTTTGAGATGGAGGTACAGTTTTAAATGTGCAATATCTGTATTAATTTTAAAATGTTATGTTCCATAAAGAAATTCCAAGCAATGTTTAAGTGTTTTAAAAGAGCAATCCATTAAAAGTTCTAAGAGGGGTTTGATATCATGATACTCTAAAATGGACAATTTCAGAAGGATGTATTAAAATCAGTACAAAGTGTATAAGGTAAATGGCAGAATTCTGAAAATTCTTAACACAAGTGATTTCAGCAATTTTATAAATGTTCTTAATATGTCCTTAAGCAGTAAACCTCTGGAGAAATAGTGGAAGAGTACTCAGTCCTTTGAGAACATTGTTATTAGCTGGACTATGATGTGATTTACCATTTATATTAATGACCCATGGAATCATAGAATAAATCAAATTGAAAGAACCTCTGGACATCCTCTCAGGCAGGGCTGCCTGCAGATCTGGATCACTTCCTTATCTAGGCACATTTTGTAAATTTCCAAGGATGGCAATTCAACAACTTTTGGTCAACATGTTACTGCCTCATCACATGCAGCTGAGATTTCCCATGATGTAACTTGTGACCATTGCTTTCTGTCCTTTGTGCAATCCAGAAGAGTCTTCTCTCTAACCAATCTCTATGTAATCGAAGATGGCAATTAAATTTCTTCCCAGCCTTCTCATCACCAACCTGAAAAAATAAGGCTCTCTGTATTTCATCTGTTGTGCTCCAGCCCCCTGGCCTTCTACTGTGCTTGCTCCAGCCCAGCCATCCCTCTCACATACTGGGGTGTTTGAAATGGGACAGCATGTTACAGGTGTGGTCTCACCAGCACTGAGTAGAGGGGACTAATCACTTCCCTAGACCCTGTGTTTTTCTGCAGAATTACATTCAGTCAACCCAAGTCCAAGTTTCAGGAATCTGGATTTGGCTTTGTTGAACTTTATACATTTGATGACAACTGTCCTGTTCCTCTGGCTTATTGAGGCCCCTCTGGAAGGAAGCCTTGACTTTCAGTGTATCTAGCAATTGCCCAAGTTTGGTGTCATCTGCAAATTTTCTGAGTGTTTCCTTCCCCCTCTTCAGGTTTTTGATGAAGATGTTAAATATTGTTGGCAAGATACTCGTCAGATTCTTTTTTCTCCACAAACTTGCTTTAAAAAAAAAAAAAAAAAAAGTTTGGAGTTGTGAAAGATAACTATAGGAGACTCTCTCCATATCAGTTATGGAGGGTTAGCTGACATGAAAATGTCTATGCTTACATGCAAGTCTTTTCTGCTTGGAACTAGTAAAATATATTGAAGATGTTGAATTAAAAATGATGGAATAATACTGCATGCATGATTGTGTCAATTCCTTCATATAAAGAAACAGTATGATATTATTGCTAGGAACACAAAATATATGAAAAAAAAAATGGAGTAGAAGGGCTTATCTGTGCAGCAGGACATTTTCTGGGTTAAGTCTGAGGTTAGGAAACACAGTCTAGCACAATTTTGCAGTTCCTTTGAGCTTTCAGATTTTTCATGCCCTAATCAGATTCTTAAATCACTATCAGACTTCAGATGAGTTTATAACATATTAGGTGATCCCACAGCTTTGAAAATTGTATGTTATTTCCTTTTAAAATTTTGCTTTTTTTTTTTCTTTTATTTTAAATAAAAAAAAATACAATGTAAATATAAAAATCATATAAAGTTAACATCGTGAGTTTATGATTTCATCTGGAAAAGTCTTTTTCTTAGTTCTAAATAATGTTAAACACAATTGCTTGATAGTCAGCAATGGGACTTCATCTGTTTGAAATTTTGAGGTTGAGGGAGTGGGGAAGGCCAGCAGTAAGAGGTACTTTTGAAGCCCTGCCTGATTCCTGGTGAGTGTCAGTAAAACTTCCACCTCTCTTCTCAGAGAAACCTTAACAAGCACCTGCCACTCAAAAACTCGGTTTCTTGACTAAAGCACACTCCTTTTTAATCAGTGTCTCTACCATGGCTTTGATGTATTCAGCTGTGACCCAGAGGATGTTAATGTAAAAACGATGTTAATGTATGCTGTGAACTGTGTCTAACCCTTGAGTAGCAGGGGTTTGTGCCAGAAATATGGTTAATTTGGGCAGAAAATCAGCAAATGGGCACTAATTATCCCTGACTAAATGCCTGCTTTTAAGTTCTGAGCTTGCTGACTGGTTATTGTTTCTTGTGGAGAGCAAAGTAAGTTTACCACACTTATTCGTCTAATATGCTTTGTTACATGTTTGTAACCAGAAACACTAATCACAGTGTCACTGAAGGAAAAGAAAAAAAAAAAGAAAAAAGAAAAAAAAAAGAAAAAAGAAAAAAAAAAAAGATTTTCTCTGTAACTAGAACTAAATCAATAATCCCAGTGAATTGTGAATTCCATCAAATTGTTGTATTAATGAGACAATATTATTCCATACAAATTAAGCAACAGGCACGTTTACTCAAATTCCTCTAAAAATAAAGCAGGGTACTTAACTGCAATTAAAAACATACTTACATTTATACTAATGTCTTAATTGATATTTCTCAAAAATTGTGAGAATTAGAGACCCCAAATAGAAAAAGTTACTCATATTAATTTATAAATTCCCTAAATGTTTATGTATTGTGTCAAAATACTACCTCTTTGTGCTGTTTCACGAGTATCTCCAAAAGTAGAAAATATGTTATGCATTTTAACACTGATGATAGAAGTAGTATATCCCATCAAATCAAGTAACAAGAGTTGTTCAGTCCTTTTTAAAACTGTGCCTTAGCAGAGAAACATAAGTCTTTTATTTCTACAGTTTTCTCTGCAGAGTGTATTAAACACCCATGGAAAGGTAGCACTTCTGCAGCACCTCATGCTTACGTGAGAATGTCTCATTTCTTGCACACTTTTAGCAGGGGGTGTAGAGGAGCTTAGTTCTGTCCATCTTCTGGGGTTGTAATAGAACATTTCAGCAGGTTTCTAGCCAATTTTGCATTTTATATTTTAGAATTTCAGTGTTTTTTTTGTCCTTTTTTTTTTTTTTTTCTTTTTTTTTAACAGTTGTTACCTTAAAAGATGTGAAAAATTCATTAAAACACTGCATCAGTGGAACTTGGAAATTGTAAAGATTTATGTTTAAGGCGGTCAGGAAACAATTCCATTGAGGTTCTTCATGCAAGGTTAGCCCTACCTATTTGTGGGTAAGTGTTTAAAGTATGATAAAAGTTGTCAACTGAACAAAAAATTACAGCAATGCTCTTCGTCAGCTAATACAGCCTAAAATACATTCTACATCCCTCAAGATATAAGTGCAGTCTTCAAGATGTAAGGATCCATATGCACACTGTGTATGATTATAATTAAACTTGATTTGGAGCCTATATCCAAAATGAATAATAATAATAATAACAGCACTTAGCAAACATATTATTCATCATCTGCAAACATGATGAAAAATGATGGGAACTTTCTCACCTATATACCCAGCTGTCCTAACCTGACAGGTAAATGTATCACCCATTTAGCAAATTTTAACAAAAGGAGGTGATAATTTTAGTTCAAAGTGAAGGCACTTAATGGCCTCTTCCATGTGAGTCATAAAATTATGTATAGGTTTCAGCATGTACTAAACAATTATGATATGCAATAATGGAAACATTCAGAATTCCTTAAAATTTCTTTCTCATGTCAAAAAATATAGAAGTTCCTAACATTTTCTTGTGTCTAGGGTAGGTAACAAAAACCTATGAAAACAGTAAACCTGACAAACTTGGCTGAAGTTACATGCAAGAAATTACTGTCTGTATAAGGAGCAAACTTTAACTTTAGAGTTGTGTTCCCATTTTTAGCCCTAAAGTTCTTTCAGTCTTTTGTATGATTAAATTAGTTGGATCATTGATTATTTACCAATTGTTCTGAAGTTTCTATTAAATTTAAACATTGAGAAAAACATATATATTTCAAAAGAATTTATTTTTTTTTTCAAAGACATTTTAATGACATTTTAATTTATGAAGCTTCAAGGTTTGTATTCACTTTCACTGTACACATACACCTCTTTCTTAAAATGTTATTATTATTCTTTTCATAATATATTATATACTCATTTGAAAAAATAATAATAATAATAATAATCTCCAAGAAATAAACATAAAGCTTTGTATATTTAATGTTATGGTAAAATAAATCTTACTTTACATCCCACATTGTAGGGAAAGTGAAGGATCTTTACAAAAAGTAATATTGGAAATGCATTATTTGAAACATCATTATCTTCATGGCTTCTTCACAGTATGATGTGTCACATTGTACTTAATGGAATTTGTTGTATTTTGGGAAAGGATAAAAGTAGAGAAAAGATCCACTTCTACCTTAACATTTTGTGTTTGTGTTATATATTCACTACACATACAAACATTGAAGACAAGAAAATTAAAATTCTGTGTTTGTTTCAGTGAATGTAAAGTAACATGCAGTTATTCTAAGATATACTGTACTTTGTGTGAATTTTCAAATGATTTTTTTCAATAGATCTGTATTGTTTTTGCTTCTCTCCATAATATGAAATACAAAGTCATTTCCTTACAAAACGTTTGCACAATATTTGAAAACAAGCAGTGTCCTCAGGAAAAAAAATCCAGAAAAAAATAGTGTATGTGATAGACTTTAATGACTAGATGTTGTTATGGGTTGAAAATACCCTTAAGAAAATTTAATTAATATAAAAATACATTTTCATTTTCAAGTACGTAAATGCAGGAGGTATGATCCTCCATTCAGGCTGGTAAAAGGCAACTGAAATTGATTGAACTTATTGATATTTCTTATTCAAATACAATTTCAATCTTTGTAAAACATTTTGCTTAAGAGACATAAAACCAGAGCCAGATCCATGTATTTGAATAAGAAAAGAAACAAAATACTCCAGTCATATGAAATCCAAACTTATTTTATTAAATGAAAGCCTGTGTATGGCTCCACATTTGGAAAGAGGCAGTCAAATCAATTTATGCCTGTGAGTAGATCTTCATTAACCAAGAGAAACGGCTATTTTGATATAGTAAAAATGTCTAGATAAGCATTAAACCAGAACGTAATGAGTTCTACACCTAATAAAACATATTTTTAAAAAGCAAATTAAATGTTATCGTCATGCATTTAAAATGATGTGCACTTTATCAGTTTTACCTACTCAAATATCTTGTGCAGTTCTTGAACAATCATTTGTGGACTTGTGTACTTAACATTTGCAGATACATGGGAGCACCCTGGCCATATATATTTACAGGACTAAGACTGAAGTCTCATTTTATAGAGACATTGCTTAAGTCCTATAGCATGTTCCTTTTGAAAAAGTTTGCCTTTGTGTGGTTATTCAATTCACTGATAAACATCTAATCATCTGTAAAGTTTGTTGTAAAATCTCTCATTTAGTAATAAATCATCTGAGCTCCAGAAATAATCCAGAGATTTCTAGCAATACCTGTAGAGATTTTATCAACCTGGTTGTGTTTAATATTAATATTCCAAAAGAAAATACAAAATTGTTGCTTATGTTTTGTAGATTTCACATATTTGGGTGAGGTGATAACTCCTTTACATTAAATTTCACAATAAATTTAGCACAAGAAAACTGGTAATTTTAATACAGTAAAATTAAGTCATATGTTTAGGAGAGAAGAACATAAGGCAAACTTTGGGAACTGATTTTTGAACTGCCAAATGATGAATTTGAAATTGTCAGCTATTTAAACATAACCATTGACTCTGTGTAACTGAAAGAACTTGCAAAAGCTCTGGAGTTGTCAGTTCAGAACATGGAGAAGGTACCTTGGGTTTTGTCACAGAAAACATTGCTGCAGAGAGGCTTTCACATAGGAATTTCAGCAAATATATGGTTAATAAGTAGTTCAATTACACCACGTACCTCTGTACTCATGCAAAGAAATACCTGGTTCTATGCCACTCTTAGATGAATGGATGAGCTGGTAGTGGTGAAATTAAACTAGAACAGTTAAATCTGTAAATAAAGTGGAAGCATTCTATGAAACCACGGGTATATATAACACTAGAATGCTTAATCAACAAATGCAGTATATTCCACTTGCTTCAAATCATGTTTGGGTATTCCTCCAAAAGATGTTATGTTTAGTCTCAACATGTAGACTAGGTGGTTGTGTTGCTATGAGAAAAACAAATGCAGCTTAAAAGACACAGTGTTTAGATCTGATGATCAAAATGGTCCCTTCTGGCCTTAGTCTATTAGTATTTTTACCCTCATTTTTCTAATTAAAAGTATGAGATCTATACAGGCATTAAGAAGTTCATCACAGAGCTGAACTATTATTCAGTCTAAAAGTGATCATCTGAACATGTATGTAGAATAACTCAACAAGTGGGCTACATCTTGGAAATACTGTACAGCAATTAACATGTTTGAAATCTTTGGTGTATATATTGCCATTGCTAGAGAAGGAAGTAAAATGATACTATATATTTTTCTCATTTCACCTAGGTGTTTTGTTGTTGTTGTTGTTGTTTGTTTGTTTGTTTTGTTTTGTTTTGTTTGTTTGTTTGTTTTCCATAATTACTTAAAATTTAATCACTTCGCATTACTTTTGCATAGCAAGTTACAGTTTTCACGAGAACTATGAGCTGACTGTTGCTGGCACATTCAAAGCACCCAGAGGTAATTGTGTTTCACTCCATAAATCAAAGCTGAGGCTTTTTACCAACCTGTAGTGAAACTGTGCTGGAAATATTTACAAGCTAGGTTCTCTCACAATCATGTATACATTTCAGTTCTGCTCAAATTAAACACTGTAAAAATTAATGCTATACTGAACATATATGATCTGCCACTGCATTTCTGATAGAGCATTCAAAATTTTGGGGAGATTTATACAGGTTGGCTGATTAGAAGGATCTGACTAATGTCCTGAGTGAGTTAGGAAAAAGAGCTTCAAAATCTCTCCTGTCCTGAATTCTGCTCACTTGCAGGAGTTGTATAATGCTCTGTTCACAGCATCCTGTCACTTTGGAGGAGTTCCCCTTTAACCTGATATCAGCAATTAGACGTACTGCATGTACTACATGCATCTCTAGAAAAGAGACATCTGGCAAAGAGACTACTACTAGTAATACTGAAGTATATATAGAGGAGGTCCTTGGTTTTCACCTCCTCAGGCCCTCAGTTTTTTGCTGCTCCAGGAGAGCAGCAAAGAGACTGTTCTGTCCCATGGTAAGTAAGCAGCTGAACTGGGATCTTGAGCATCTAAGAAAAGACCTGTGTACTTTCAACCCTGAAACCCATGATTCTTCAACATCACAGCAGTCACAGAAATGCCTTTTTTCACTCCTCCCCGTATGTTGCTATCTGTCATTTTAGGTGAAATTCATCTTGCTCTAACTATTCAAATAAATTAATCCCAGAGTACTGTGTAAAGACAAAATATGTTGTTATAGATCTAAGGGTATTCCGATAATATGGTCTGATTCAGTAGTAGATGAAAAGTACTAATTATTAACATCAGAGCAGGAAAAAAAAGTATAGGATGAGAGGAAGTAAATGTTCAAGGAAACAGTGTTGGTGAAGAGAATATATTTAGGACTCCAACTTCAAACTTCTACATAGACAATACTTTCTGAGAAGCTTTCAGATGATCTATTAATTTATTAATATAACGAATGAGCAAAATCTTCTGCTTAGGTCATTACTGACTTTGGTCATAATTTGTATGTAGCTCTCTCAATATCTTGCATAAATCTTGCAGAATCATGTTTCTATTACCTTGTTCCTTGTTGCTCTAAAAAGTTGTCCTGAGTTGTGTTCTTAGCTGCTCTTGTATTCATGTGGGTGAAGATTCAAATGTTTTCTTTAACTCCTGTGGTGATCTTGAAATAAAAAGGCTTATTTTAACTCCAGTTCTGCTGACACCTTGCTGCAAGGCACAGCTTATGTATAATTCCCTGTTAAGCATACAGGGAAACAACCCAGCATCACTTAGAAAGCTTCTCAGCATGAAAATGAGATAGAGCAAGTAGGTCCAAGTATGGACTTAGAATTAAGCATGGGTTTAGAATTTTCATATGAAGTATTACAGCTGATGTTCATGTGTGAAATTTGTTTGGAAATAATGCTCCCATGTTGGAAAAAACCTACAGCTAAAAATAATGCAGAACTATACCACAAATATGTACGGAAAATCATGTCCAGAAAATCATGTCCAGAGAAAGGGCTCAAGTATACAAGGATGCTTAGGAAGATTTTTAATCACAGAAACCTCATTAATTTCTTCTTATTAATTTCTTTTTATCTTCCCATATTCAAAAACTTTCTATAATGCCAAATGAGACAGAATCTTGTATTTAAATTATTTATTCAATAGTTGCTATTAATATATTTAATATAAAGAAAATATTTTGTTCCTCTTTTTATAAGACAATTTTATCAATGCCTCAGTTCATTACAAATAAATGTAAGTGGACTTCCCCACTTTTAATGTGAATCTTACAGTATTTACACACCTGTACAAATCAGATGATTACGATTTACCCAACTATGCTAATCAGAGACCTCCCTCACTTTTCATTGTGAAATACTGATTTTCATCTGATTTCAAGTGAAATAATTACCATCAGAATAAAAGAACGGTAATAAAATGTCTGTTTCAAGGCTGATGGAGATGATTGTAGGAGGAACTACACTGTACTTAATTTTTTTAAATTGAAATTTAAAAATTGACTTCAAAATTTTAATTTTTTTTTTTTTTTTTTTTTTTTTCTATTAATGTTTATAATGTTTAATCCTGCCTGGCTAGAAAGATGCAAAATGAATGTATTATTTGCTTGATCACAGAGATTTCTAACAAAATGTGCATTAGTCAAATTAAAGGTCAAAGCACTGAATGCCTATGCATGTCCTCCTTTTCTAATCTGTGAAAAAAAAAAAAAAAAAAAAGTTACTGAAAAATACATTTTAAATTACTTATATCCTACCAACAATAACTGTGTATAAGACAGAAAGCAGAAGGAGAATACTTTTAAGGCTACATTTCTAAAGCTGAGAACAGTATTATACTAAATCATTCTAAAAAGAAAGAGAATAAATTAGTGAAGTGTAATTAGGGTAAAACTGCTCTTTTACTGCTGCATATTTATGTAGATGACTAAGTCAAGATCATTCCTTGTTTTCATTAAAACAAACAATGAAAACTCTTCCCATGAACCAAATTCTATTATGTTATAGTTATTACAGTTGTATTGATAACTTCTAATATACTTCACCTAAGCAACATAAGAATTATGGTTAAATTAATAATCTCGACTTTACTGAAGGAAAACAAAAGATAAAATTATGAATACATAACAGTAAAACGTATTCAAATAAATAAGTGGGATTTCAGTTTCTCTGTTTGGACAGAACAGTTCTGATACTGGGCCTGTAAACTATCACTCGGCTCTTGGACAGTTCTCTAGCGTGCAGTGTTTTGGGATGGATTGGCAAGGATAAACCTTCTGTGATTTACCAGTCAGCAAACGTTACTAGCAGTTTATTTATTTATTTGTTTTTCTTTAAGCTTACCATCGAATTAGTGAATCTTTCCAATTATGTCAGTGGAAATTGGATCTGACTCCCTCTCCCACTACAAAATCATGCTCAAATTGATTTCTATGCAATCTCTGTCCATGCTACAGAATGACACTCTTGTGAAGACAGAAAATGAAATATGCTCTAAGGAGAAAGAAAATCTCCCAATAAGCGTTTGATGTCATCAAATCTGACCTTTATATCAAGAAAGTTCCAATGTCTATCACTATGTGACTTGACCCCATTTGTTCTCTTTTGAACAATTTGAAAGTGAAGGTTTAAATTAATTCGTGAAACCCCTTGACTCTCTATTGCTTTAAAAAAAAAAAAAAAAAAAAGAGAGAGAGAGAGAAAAGAATAAGTAAAGGATGATCTCATTTGTTATAGATTATGGATATATGAAATAATGATATATACAGAAATATGTAGATGATGCATAAATATTCTGTGACAACATTTGATGCCAATTCAATATAATCTAGTCAATTCTAAAAAATCAGGTAAAAATTATTGTTAAAAACAAAAACAGAAAGCCTTGCATGATACCATTGGTAATTCAGTTAAGGAATTAGACAATAGTCTTTTTTTAGGCTAGTTGCAAAAAGTGGAGAACATTTGTTTTCTCTTCTCTCTTTTCTATATTTTATCTTAGTATTGTTTTAGGTTTTACTTTATTCTTTGTATTAACTTAAATTTCCTTAACAATTAACTTTTTTTCCTTAACAATTAACTTTCCTTTTGTAGTATGAGTCATAATTTTATTTAATAAACAGATCACAGTTCTACCAAACTAATTATTTATATGTCTGATATATTGATATATTTATATGGTATTTGGAGTATACTTTTATATGTAGTATTAGTAGTAAATCAAACACATTTAATTGCATCTATCCCTAAATCTTGCGGAAGTGGTTACCAGCTCCAATACTATGATATACCTGTGTAAGCAAGAAAAACTATTGGTTTATCCAAATGTAATAGACCAGCCTAAATCAAATAAATCCTCCACAGAGACATCAAACAGATGTCACTGGAACATCTTATTTTGCAAACATTATCAACTCATTAGGAGCTCTGAGACATTCTGTTCCATTAAACTAGGAACAGGCAGGCTGGAGTAGGTGTCTAAAACATTATGTAGCTCCACGTGTCTGTTTGCTGTGCTTAATCCTCACTACCTCTAACAAGGTTTTCAGTGAAGTTAATTGTGTTATAAGGTTTTACCTCTAAGAGCTATGTGACTGCAGTCAGCCAAGTCGAGCCTTGGTTAAATCACTGGAAACAGCTATCTGCTACATTCTGAAAGCTTATTTTGGTAAATCTGTCTTCAGAGTTTCTTCTTTTGTTGTTGTTTTGTATCCTAACTGCTTAGAGTTTTTCAAAATATACTTTTATTGATGTTAAAGATAGCATTCCTATTACTTTCAGTAGGTGAAAAGTACAAGAAAATTATGGTGTAACTAACACATGTAACTAATGGAGAACTTCTGCTAGTGACAGATCTCTGACGGCTACCTGGTGCAGGCCAGTACATCCTCACTCCACTCCTGTCTGGCAGGCCTTAAAAATTTTGGATGCTTTGATTTTTTTTTTTTCTTCCATACAAGATCAGCAACAAGAACATCCTAAATAGTGTGTCTAATACACTTTACTATTTTTAATGGAGTAGTACTCCTGAAGCCCAGAAATGGGTTTCCAGAGTCCTTGATGCTGTACTTTCAGAGGAGAAAAAAAAAAAAAAAAAAAAAAAAAGGGGGACAGAAAAAAGAAAAACAGCACATGTTCTTCAAAACTCTTCCTAAATCAATGCCAGTAGTCAGAAACCTGCAGTAAGAAACAATGGAAAGAATTAACAGCACAACTTTTATTTCATACTTCAGAAACTCATTGCATGTTTTCAGCAAATATAAAGTTATTTATTAGTTTATTAGGTTAAAGGTTTGCATTTATGATCTCAGAAGCTAAGTGACAGTCCAAGAAGAGGATTAAAATTGTGTTTTGGAGGCAAATACTTTAAAGAGTGATAAAGAGGAGATTCAAATTGAGATAATAATAAAAGTTAGAATTCTGATACTTAAATAAACGTGTTACTACTCTGGTAAACTTAGAACAAAATATGTTCTTTTCACAGAGTTTTATTACTAAATATACAGTGTTTCTTTCAGCATGCCACAATATTTTTTTGGAAAAAGAAAAAAAAAAATGTTTTTTAATGTGACTTTGAGAGTCAGATAGCCAGGGAATATTCAAAATACTCCACATGCAGATGAAGTATGAAACGATGACTTTGAGGAATATTCTGCCCCTTTTCTCCATCTATATAAATTAATATGGTAGCTTCTCCATGATCCAGAGAATTTCCTGTTTTGATGATCTCCCTGGCACATGTTTATTTGCAAGCTCTTCAAATTAATATCTTCATCCCCTGGTCTGGATTGATTTGGTCTGGGTGGAAAGGAGGATGCTTGAAGAATAAAATATCTTTGCATTGAAAATATCAGCTTAGTGTGAAAAATAAATAAATAAATAAATAAATCAAGAGTTTTCTAATTCTGAGGCCTCAAAGCATTATTTCCTGAAATTGTGTATGAAAAGTTTAAACACTTAAACAGCTTCTTTCCTTCTTAATTGTAATGGACACATACCTTTTACTGTCCCAGATAGATGACGGTGAATTTAATCATAGCTCACCCCTCCTTTCCTCTGCCAAATGGATACACTCAAAAGTTCCTGTGACCCTAACTAAAGTGGCTCTAAAGTCAGAGAAGACAGTTTAAAAAATAACGTAGTAATCAAGGAAAAAAAATATTAGAACACCACTAAACAATGCTGGGGTCAGATATGCTTCAAAATGCCATTACATTTATCTAGATCAGATATTTTCCTTTAAGGAGATGACGTGAGAGAGCTGCTAGCTCTCTCACTAGCACTGGAGTAGAACTAATAACCTAAAAAAGTGCCATATTATGAGCATGAAGAAAAACTGCTGCTTAGCTTTTGGCATTTTTTTTCTTTTTTCTTTTTTTTTCAGATATGAGTAGAGGAAATTGTCACACAGGAAAATCTTAAAAGGCTCTAAGAGAGAATTGAGCAATGTCCTGTGCTAAAGACATCAACGGTTGACATAAAACATTCATCACGTTGCTATCTGTGAGCTCATCATTTTAATTAAAATGCCAGAGTCACATTCTTAAAGGATTCAGCAGAAATTTCTGCTCTTACTCCTGCTACTAGACCTTAGTCTGGGCAGGTCTGAGCTTCTCTGGACCCATTTGGGGTCAGCTTTGATCTGAAATCTCTTATCACTTTCTGTGCACAGGCCCATCCTGTCCTCTGTCTGCCTGGGCTTGTCAGGAGCGGTGGGCTTCAACACTCATTGATGGCCAGACAGGGCCCTGGGGCTGGACCAGGGGATCTCCATCCATGTGCCGTGCTCAGCTAGGCCCACAGCTGGGAAGGACAGGGCTGAGGTGACATGGAGCCCAGTGTCACCTTGCTGGGGCAGGGGCTGACAGCTCTGTGGCTGACACTAGGGCCTGGGCCTTGCAGGAGACCCAGGCACTTGGCAAGAAAAATGCATCTGGGCCCCAAGATAAATAATTTGCATTTTTATTCGTAAACTCATCAACACTTTAACCATAAGATGGAGCCAGTAATTAACTTGTACTAATGATACAGAGCTGACTGGACAACTCCAGAGGAATTTAATATAAACCTTGTGGAGTGGTGACAGAGTAGATGATTCCTGTGTCTACAGAACTAGATATTACAAATATTTATTCTATATGAAATTTTCACATATTCGTTGTGCATTAAGAGCTGAGAGATAATTTGGGGGGAGTTGAACGTATAAGACAATACTGTATTCTCATAACTACAGAGTATAATGAACAAATAAAAAATGCTTTATTGTACAAGGCAGTAAATATTTCCTGTGTACCCCATAAATCTGAGGATACCATAAAAAGATGTCTGTGGTTTTTTTTGTTGTTGTTTTGTTTTGTTTTGTTTTGTTTTTCAAAATATATCAGGATATATCATTATCCATCATATTAGCTTATGGGCTTGTTTCTGAGGAAAGTATTTGCCTAATCATCTTTGCAATGTTCTTGTTTGTTTCCTAGAAGTAGCATAGGGAAAAAAAAAAAAAAAAAAAAAAAAAAAAAGTTAAATAAGGTTTATATGAGAGGATTAGATTAAGGATTATTAAAATCTCATCAGTTTGGGTAAGAAATCACAAGTTTATTTGTCTATTTAGAGAGTTTATTTCTCTCTAGAGAGCCAATGGGTAGATATGAGTCCAATATTTCGACTCTAACACAGATAATAAGCATTTGGTTTTCATAATGTCTGTCATAATTTATCTGTGATGATGACTTACATGTGATGTGAAAACACATTTTTCTGCTGGTATTTTGTAGTGACACTGGTTTGAATTTCTATCACTCTGCATATTCATTTTATCTCATGCATTTTGGTTGCAACTGAAATGAGGTACTTGGAACATTGTTCATTACTGTAAACATAAAAGAGATATAAACAAGGCCAACTGATGAGGTAGCTGTGGCATGTGATGACAAAATCTGATGTTAGGCTCATCATCCAAGATCAGAAAGTCTACAGCCTCATGATAAAAATTGCTGATAAAAATTCATTTTCCTGGTTTTGTTTCAGAAAAAGTAGACAAGATAACTTCCTATTATCAAGCTTTTTGTTGAATAAAGTCCTTCAAATAGTGTAAAAGCTGACATAAGCTGACATAAACTCCACATTGTGTACTCTAGCATTTCAGCAGAAATGCAGTCATATGTTCGCATCTAACAGGGATCAGACTTGTATTGCTCAGTGATTGAATGGTGCCCAGAGGTAAATGTTAACAATCAAGAAGCAAGAGAGTACGGTGATAAGAGTCATAAGACAGAATTTTTACCTCTTCAAAACAGAAAAGCTCAGAGCAAAAAAGACCTTCACAAGTTCTACTTACAGCATTGGCAAGTTAAGACAAAATCTAATAAAAAAACCCTTGGCTATGTAAAACACTGACTAAAGCTTCTATGTCTTGCACACCAAACATCTGTGTTGAAGCTGTGTCCTCCAGGCTGACAACACAATTCACACACACACACGCCCACCCATGCACACACACACAAATCCAAGCATAGCAAACAATGCAAGAGAAATCTTCTCTAAATTAGGGCTTGCTTTTGCCCTAAGCTTTATATTTACTTAACTTTACACTTTGTTTTCCAGTGACTCCAAATGCTCTGTGGGTAAATCTATGAAAGGGCAAAATGGTGGATCCCCACTTGTGTTCTGTGATTTTTTTGCATTGAATGTTTGCATGCCTCTATCCAGCTGTTACAGAGAGATTACCTTGACAAACAACACAGGGAAAGAAAAAAAAATACCACTACAGAACTAATATTAAAACAAAATAATAGTAATTTCTGATTAGACAAGTCAGGTTTTAAAGTTTATTTACTGAAAAATCTGAGTAGGTGGTTCATTCCCAAGCTGTTGTTGTTGTAGCATTGATATTTGAAACTGTGTTTGCTTTGATAGAGCTCTTTATTTTTTCCCCCGTTTTTCTTGCCAGGATGCTATTAGAACCAAGCATTCTTAATTATTCTATTGTGTGATAGTGGGAGGTTTTTGGAAAGAAATGAGCATCTTTGTTTACTAGTAGACTGTTAATATCAGTCTACAGTTATTAATAGGCAGTTTTCCAACATTTTAAACATGACTGAAGTTGTGCATTTCATATTAGATGAAGCACATAGTATTGTTTTGATTGAATAGAATATTTGCTTCTCTGTACAGTTAGAAAAGTTAATTATAGATGGATAAATTTTAAGATTGGAGGGGAACTATCATTTTCTTTTGACAGATCTCATTTATGGCACCAGTTATAAGCACTAGACATAAAGTCATAAAGTCTTTCATTCACTAGCACCTCAGCACAGGTTTCTCAAAGAAACATCAGAATGGGAGAAGAGCAGAAAGCTTACATGTTAGATCTGATAGGTGTAGTTACTCTTGTTGTTTATGTGAGGTGATTGCAGATTTATTGCTGTTCATTTCAGCTAGGTTTGCATCTGCATATTTTTTTGTTGAGGTCAATAACTTTGAGTAAAATTGATCTTCAAGAAAGGGCATCCAACCCTGATCTGAAAAAATCAAATCAGAAGACCAACCTTTGTCTGAAGAAATAAAAAAAAATGTACCAGCCAACTCTTCCTTTTCAGTCTGTGTATTTCTAGTCTGTTTGTCTGCGGCTTCCATCTCTTGACTCCTTTTTTGCCTTTCTCTGCCAGTTGAAGAACTACTATGAAAACACCAGTGATTCCCACTCTGAAGCAAGCACAAGAAGGCTGTGATCAAGGGATCTTGACAGATTGTAGGTAAAAGTAACTGCTGCTGTTTAGAAAATTGGTTTAGAAAATTTAAAATAGAAACGTTCTATATCAGATTTTACCCCAAGATTCTGTGATTCTGTAGTGATAATGAGACTCAGAGCTGCTGTAAATCTTCCTATTATCAT
Organism: Oxyura jamaicensis; assembly: GCF_011077185.1. NCBI lineage: Eukaryota > Metazoa > Chordata > Aves > Anseriformes > Anatidae > Oxyura > Oxyura jamaicensis. The sequence continues at coordinate 96,794,991 of NC_048894.1, read as the reverse complement.
TGATGTTGAGAGCATCTCTCCAGCTTAGATCTCTTGTAAATCTTATCTGGGGATTGTTTGTTTGAACAAAGACAATGAGAACATAGGGAAAAAAAAAAAAGAAAAAAAGAAAAAAAAAGAAAAACAAAAAAAAAAACAACCTTTACAAGGAAAAGATATAAAGTAGAAAAAGAGGATATACTGCAGAGAAAATGGCTTATGCTACCTATAAAAATCAAATCTTTTTTCAAAAGCTCTGTCTCAGATCTCTTCCTTTTTTGAATTGCAAGTGTTGGCAACTGCAGAAAAGAGTTGTAAGTGAATACATAGATATACCAACAGCACAATGAGTCTTTCAGAGAGGAACAGATGGATTTACAGACACACCAAAAATGGTAGATGTGAGTTTGTGATCACTAATATATGACAGAGCAAGAGGATTTTTTTTTCACAACTTGCTATAGACACTTATGAATTTCATTTTAGTACTTGTCAGCCAGATTCCACTCTCATTCAGTCAAACTGTAACATGAATTTCATGGCCTCTTGTCAAGGTCATAACAGCTGAGGGAAAAAAGGAAAAAGGGGGGGACACATCAGGAGTGATGATATTTGTATTTAAGAAACCATTACATGCGATGAGTACTGCTTTCCTGGAATGACTGAACAGCTGTCTGCTGATGGAAAGTAGAGAATGAACTCCTGCTTTGTTTGTGCATGCAGCTTTTCTTTACCTAGTAAGCTGTCTTTATCTCAGCCCATGAGTTCTTGCACTTTTACTTTGTGATTCTCCCCCCCATCCCACCTGAGGAGAGAGAGTGAGCGGCTGTGTGATGCTGAGCTGCCTGCTGGACTTAAACCACAACAAACTGGCATAACCTTCATGAGATTTGGCATGTTGCTACACAAATGCCACTTGTGCCAGTAGAAATGTGGGGTTCCACTAGACAGAGCGAATGCTTGAAGAGAGGAGACAGGGACTGACTCCTTTGTCAGCAGAACCTGCTTTATGTCATTCTAAAGTGGTTGTGAAATTACAGCTTTTCATTAGATTTCAGAGATGTCTTAGAATGGTCCACTAGCAAGAGCAATGATTAACATTAAATCTTCCTAGCTCCTGACAGTTTTTCCTTACCTTCCTTGTCTATACTAGACATAAAATAGCTCTCTTTTGTTCATCCTAAGGGATTACTTTGCTTCTATCCTAAACCCATAAAACTTCTGAAAGAAATCAGCCCATCTCATTCCCATTTAACTCTAGTAACAATCAGTCCTGGGCTACCTCACTTCTCTGTTCTCTGTGCTGCAGGAAGAGCAATTTCCATCCATTTCCAATCCATTTCTATCTAAGCAATTCAGTGCCTTCTCAGAGCAAGGGTTCCTTAGCATTCAGCAACAGCATCTCCAGCCTGTTTTTGCATGTATCTGTCTGCAAAAAGATGTAAGGGTCTAACACAAACTTTTTTCTTAAATGAGGGCAAGCTGTCAGTACATCAATGATCAGTCTATGGTTTAGTTTGTCAGGTTACTCTGACTGTAAATAATCATATGTGGCTCCTAGATCAGATGAGGAAAAAGTACTGACATCAAGTATACTGCATATGCAATAACTAGTATGTTGTTTATATTGGTATTTGAAGTTAATCACAGCTGAGGGGGAATACTTCATGCAGGTATTTTTTTCTGATAATGGAAATGTATTTTTCCATTATTTTTTACTCTGTTGGAAAAGGCCTTATTTTCCCTCTTCTTTCTATCTGCTCTTCATTTAGGCTTTGAACTACAAAGTAACCTAGCTATTGAAATAATTGACTACTGGAAGTGTTAACTTTGACAAACATGGACAAAAACACAAAATACTTTTACTGTCATCCTCAAAGACATAAGTTTGAAACATGAAAAACATACACTAAACTGTGTGCAAGTGTGAAGATGAGGTACATTTGTGGATCAAGCCATAAAGAAGAGAATTGCTATGGATAGCCAAGTGGTACTTCAGCGAGAACTTACCTTCTGCAAAGTCTTTCCTTAGAATGCACCAGAAGTGTGTAGCCACATTTTCACTCAGCATGGAAAGTTCACTAACATAGTTTTCTGTTAATCCCAAATCCAGCTCACATTTTGTCACAATCAAGATTATAAATTCAAACAAAAATGTAAGCAAAATGTATGTACTAAGTAGTCTCCTAATTTAACACAGGATTTCTGGAGTAGTCAGTCACATAGTGCAATACAAAAACAACAGCAACAAAAATCCAAACACCACCACCATCAACATACAAATACCACTGTATTTGACTTTACATTTCCAAAGAAACACCACCAGGACGTTCCACCGCTCTACCTCTTGCCTGTCACTGTCCTCATTTTGAGAAGTATGCAAAAAATGAAATACAATAATAATAATAATAATAATTTTATTTACACTGGAATATATTTTAAATTGTATTTTCACAGCTTATTACAAGGTAAAATTGAAATGTCAGTTTAATAAGCTTTAAGGGTCTTACAATAAGCTGAAAAAAGCTGAATTTCTTGGTAATGTTTAAGGTATTTCTTAACAATAAATTAACTAATGTCAAAGTTTTAATAAGAGTCTAACTGCTGAAATGGGGCCTGTCACTGTTTAGATTGTTGAAACCAAATTGCATTGAAGTTCTAAAGTATAGGCCTGGAAGTATAAATTCCTAATGCAGTTTATTAATTGCATCAGTGTAACCTGATTTTACCTAGATTAAAACACATACTATTGATAATTTATATTTTTCTGGTTTGTGCTATAGCAATAGTTTTACGTGATAACTGAAGAAATTTTAAATATTAATTTGCACTTTAATGGATCCCAATTTTCATCAAAATTTAACATTCATATAAATATATACAGAAATGGTAGCAAATCAAAGCATTTTTTCATTTTTAACACTTTAAAGTTTTATTGATTGATTGATTGATTGATTTTCTAGTCCTATATTTAGGCAACCAACACTTTAACAGAAATTTAATATCATCTTTAGGTTGGTCAAATAGTAATTTAATATTATTCAAGTACAGACTTTTTATGGATTTATGTGTAGAAATATAAGATCGTATCAGAGTAATAATTTAAATTGAGTTGGGCTCTTTGTAGATTTAAATAATTGCCTCCTGAAGTGCATCTTTTGTGTGCTCCATTGGTTTGACATCCTGCTTTGCCAAGAGCAAGCTTACAATCTTTTCTGTTTTTCACTTGCTCTTTTTATCTGGATCTATCTCCCTCTTTCCATTTCCCTACCTCCCTCTCATGCTCTTTTGCTTGTTTGTCTGTTTGCATAATCTTGAAGGTGTTTTTTGTTGTTGTTGTTATCTAATGTAATGTTGGTGTCTGAAAGATGTTCCTCTAGCTGTCATTTTGCTTGGGTAGTATTTTGTTGTTGCTGTTGTTTCTTTTAAATTCTCATGTTTAAATTCATTATATTGTGCTTCAAGTGTCTTATAGATCATATTGGATATGTGCTAAGTGAATAGGCATGTAAATTGATGCATTTTATACACACAGAGATACATAATAAATATATTTCTATTTGTCTAAAATCATTGAAGACATACTAAATTAGATTATTAAGCATTCAGGGATGGCTGAAGTACCACAGTAGCTGTGGAAGAAGTGCAAGAAGCATAGGGATCCTCAAAGTAGTTAACAAACACTCAAGGCCAATACCTTGTAATGATCAAGATTTACCTTTATTTGGGTTTCTAAAGAGCTGAGAATAAATAAATTACATAAATGTATTCAGGAGCACAAATCCTCTAGAGTAAATGTCAGTGCAATTGTAAACCACAGCTTCCTTAAAATTAACAGCTAGTACAAGACAGCATGTTTCTGACTCCTGTAAGATGAGTCGATTGCTTCTCAGACATAGATTTGGGGGAGGGAAGTGAGCCCTTGAAAGTCACTAGGGGAGGCAAAGCTTCGGAAGGAAGAACTGAGAAAAGTCACACATGAAGCAGAAGAGATCTTCAGTGTGTTCTGAGATTGTGACAGATGTGCTTATGAGAAGCTTGGCTGTGAAAAATATGGATGTCATTGCTATTTCACTAGTATGAGACAAAATGATATTAACTTGCAAGTAACTGCATTTCTTATCTAACAGGACAACTCAATCTTGCCTAGTTGCAGTCATAATTGTATATGTAAAGGCAGTAATTTTAACTGGCTCCTGTGGAATGCAATCAAACATAAACCTGAAGTTTAATCTTGTAAATTTACTGACTTAAGTCACTGCTCATAAAGCATTTAGTAGGAGTTAAGTGTGTGTATGTTGTTGCATACTGACAGACTTAGAGCTATATAAAAATGAATTCAGAGCATGTCTTCACTATCTATTGCAAAGCTCAGAATAAGATCAGAATGAATTTAAAATGAGATACTTCTAGAAAATGGAGTCAACACAGCCATATGGGCTGCTTAAATGGCTTGGCTAAGGCTGAAGACTACTATGCTATGTTAGCATATAATTGTTTTAGCTAAGCTGAAAATCTAAAATAGTGCTTTATTGTATAGTATACATATGGAAGATATCTATAGATATAGACATGTACTTTTCATTGTCAATGCAGTGAGCACTGAACCTTCTAGCAGTAATGGATGTTTCTGTGAATTCAGTAGAGCTAGACAGAACAGTGAAGACCTAGTAATAGTAGTTAGCAAGTCCAATGCTTCCTGAAAATGGGAAAGATCCTTCTGAAGTAGTAAGCATTGCCTGTTAGTTTGAACATGCACAAAGGTTTAAAGATCTAGAGTATATGAACAGCAGCAAAAGGGTATTGTTGTGCAGAGATAAATTAGAATCTGTCAATATCCTGCTTTCCGAGAAAACAGTTTTATAAGACAAATCTGAAGATATATGTTGCCCTTATGATAGCAGAGGAGGCAGAAGAAATATTGAGTTTATCAGCTTGTCTGACATCCATGATAAAGAAAACCTAGAAAATAAAAGGGGGGACAAAAATATACAATGTCAGTTCTTTCATATTTCACAGCTAAGTGAAAAAAATAGGTTTTAGAAAGGCAAGTTCTTAGATTTTGGCTAGTGATTAGAGAAGGCAAAAATCTGTGCAGTGATAAAGTTTGTGCTTGAAGAATCAGAGATTCTGAAGACTACCAGTTAATTAAATTCTTGATTATAGATTTTTTCCCTATGGTATACTGCAGAAAACAACCTGAATTAGTAATAACTGTGGGAGCTAGGGAGAAGCATACAAATATTCGTGAGTCCTACCTGACTACCTATAAGCTTCCTAACTAGGCAAAGCAATTGTCAGACTATTGCCTGAAGATGAAGTGTTTGCTTAGAGATGTCCTGACCAGTAAAAATGATCTGGCTTTGGAGAGCTTTTTGTTTTGTGGGCTGGCCTAACAAACAGATGGCCCAGCAGAACCATCAGCTAATGTGAGTTTGGAGACTGGCTGTGCTTAGTGAGACCAACTTTCATCTAGTATCCTATTTTTGACAGTGGAAAAAGGTGAATGCTTAATAAATAATTTAAATATCAGGGCAGATTATACTGTAATTCCTTCAGACAGGCTCCCATCCTCACCCATTTTTCAGCTCAAGGACTTGAAAGTTGGAGGTGGTTTCTGTGAATTTGTTATATGTAATTAGTTTTTATTAAATGTGTTTGTCCAAAACTAAAGCAAAAGCTACCAAATCTTCAATTCAATCTTTGCCCTCTGGAGATGTTTAAATTGCAGACTACCAGAAACAGAGATGGTCAAACAGATGCATTGTCTTCTTACTCACCAAAGCATTAAGGAAAGCACAAACCTCAGTGGAATCATAGAATGGTTTGTGTTGGAAGGGACCTTAAAAATCATCTAATTCCAACCTGTACACCTTTAGGTTTCTTAGCTGGTCTCAGACCTGATCTTCTCCTACAGTGAGTGGTTCATTATTCTTCCAGTCCCTACCATTCCCTTATGGGGCCAAGACTGTGTGCCTAGAACTTTTGCTGGTGAAGACTGAGGGAAAAAAGTCATTGAGTACCTCAGCCTCTTCCATACCCCAAGTGACCAGGTCTCCCATTTCCTTCTAGAAAGGGCCCATGGTTTTCCTAGACTTTCTTTTATCACTGACGTACTTACAGAATCCTTTCTTGTTGCTCTTAGTGGCCAAATTTAATTCTATCAGGGCTTTGGCTTCCCTAACCCAATCCCTGGCTGCTCGGATAATGTCTCTGTATCCCTCCCAGGCTACCTGTCCTTGCTCCCTCTCTCTGTAGGCCTCCTTTTTCTGTTTCAGCTTGACCAGGAGATCCTTGTTCATCCACACAGGCATCCTGGTGATTTTGCCCAACTTTCTCTTTGTTAGGATGCCTTTTTCCTTAGTTTGAAGGAGGTGATCCTTGAATATTAACCAGTTTTCTTGGGCCCCTCTTGCCTCCAGGGCTTTGTCCCACGGGACAAAACAGGCCTATGCCCTGTTGTGCTATCCCTCCTCTTGAGTTCCTCTGTGGCATTGGGCACCACTGAAAAGAACCTGGCTCTGTCTTCTTTGCACCCTCCCTTCAGGGATTTATACAACTTGATCAGATCCCCCTCTTCTCCAGCCTGAACAGTCCCAGTCAGCCTTTCTTCATAGGAAAGCTGTTCCAATCCCTTCATCTTTCTGGCCCTCCATTGGACGTTTTCCAGTATTTCCATGTCTCTCTTGTACAGCATGGCCCAGAACTGGAACACAAAGGTGCTCAAAAGCTGCAGGGGTGGTCCTGTATCATAGACCTGTGTATTGCTGCAGGCTTTCATCATCTTTAAGTAATATGGTGCATGGCTGGGGCTGGAAAAATAAAACAGAAGGCCCTTGGTTGAGTTTAGCTTAAAGAGGCAATCCCAGAAGCTGCTGTCAGTGAGTCCTGAGCTGAGGAGTGTTGGTGGGAAGAAACCATTCTCTTGTTAATTCAGAGGTCTGTGGAACAGGAGCTGCTCGGAGGTGTTGTACTATGCCAAAGGAAAGGACAGCAAGTCCATCTTTGCTACAAAACACCACACAGAAAAGGCTATTTACAGTCCCTGACATCTTCCCCCATGTCCCTGCCTTTTCTCTGCACTGCTGAATAGTATAAAAAGTTGCTTCATTATGTAAAAACCTCGAGGTGTCAGCTTGCTCATCTTTCTCGCCTTGAAATTCCCCCCCAAGCTCCCTCCTTTCCTGAGTCATTTGCCCTTGTTTCTTCTGCCAGCTGCTCTGTGCTCCCCAAATAGCTCTTTGCAGTATTTTCTGTCCACTCCACCCCATCACTACCTAAGTCACAGGGAGGTTTTTGACAGTTTTCTGCTAAAAGACTGGCTCAAGCGCAGTTCCAGATGAAGTAAGAAAAAATACATTTGTTAATTGTTCCGTTTCCATGGCACCAAAGACTTCAGGCTTTTTCTCTCTTGTTTTGACAAGCCATCTTTGTACTGAGAGACCATAGAGATCATAAGTGGGTTTTATGCTGAATGCTTTTGTGCTATCAGCTCCTTTGTAATCTGGAAATGGCAAATACACAGACAGCTGGACTGCCAGACATAAGGGGCTGCTAGTCTGTCGCTCTTCTTCATGCTGCAGAGGTGGGCTAAGAGAAATTGTGACTGTATGAATGACAGGAAGGTGCAGGACAGAGGCTAAAGATATGTTAGCAATTTCTCTGTCCAAGATTTTTTCCCCTGAACAAGCTGCTTATCTGTGTGATCTGGAAGCAAAGTGCTTGCTTAAAAATGATAACAGAAGGGCTGCAAATAAATCTTTATGTTATCCATTAGAAAGGGTTTCTCTCTGGAACTCTGATGTGTACGTAGGTACCTGTGCCAGTTAGAAAAAGACACCTCTATTAAATATGAGACATTTTACCTCTCCTGGCAAGGTATATGCAAAGCTGCCCTTTGTTTCAATCAACTGCAGAATTCTCAGAGCTAGCACTGCCTGCTCTCTCCCCCATCATACTATCTTTCTGCACTGTGTATCCAAAATAATCTATTTAGTGCTGAAATGTGAAGTTTTTGATTGGAAAAAAAATCACTTGAATGGAGTTCTTTGTAATATATGTATGTTTATATATATATATTTGCACTCAATTTTTAATGCTATGAAATATACGTTCAGTGCTGAATCTACTTCACAGAGTTAAATAGTACATCATTAGTACAATGACAATACACTCAGACTCTGAGACAAATAATTTAGATGATATATATTGCCACAAAAGTGAGGTTTTATTTGAGTCTGGTGCATGGCAAGTGAATGCAAGTTAGTTGTTATGAAAAGCCAGTGGCCCAGCTAGATTGCCTTTGTGAGGTCTGTAAATAAAATGGGGAAGCTGGAAATGGAAATAAAAGAGGAAACCCTCATGACAAGTGACAAATCTATCAGCCATCAGTCTGTCAAACTTTATGTGCAGTCATCCTCCTCGGTACAAAAAGAGGACACGGGTCATCATTTTGGGGCAGCAATCAGACAAACAGATTGTAGCTGTTGGGAGGCAAGACAAGATATTTTTCTCTGTAACAGTGAGCACGCCTTCCTTTTCCCAGCCCTTTTGTGCTGACTGCCTCAAGAGGACCCTAGATAGGACCCTGAAGCTTACATCTGACTGACACAGAAGCACTCAATGGGAAATGACGTACTGATGCAGTTAGTGCAGCTGAGAGTAAAATCAGAGCATTGCAAAACAGAACACTCCTGGTCATGTCTTCTCCACTTGGCAGGCTGTCAGGTGCACATCAATCTCTATCTCCTACTTTGGGAACAGTCCCATTGTTTCTCTCAGTGATGTGTCTGTGTTTATCTCTTTGGGAAGTTTCACTGTAGAGAAAGTCAAATTTATCAGTATTTGTTTCTCACCCAGAAATAGGAACATTTTTCACCATCTGTTTAAAAACAGTATTTCAAAGGGTGGGCAACCATAGTCTTATTTCTGCTTGTTCCTCTAATCAGATTTTGAAAAAGAAAACTCAATCTAATAGAATGCTTGCTTGTCTGAAACTGAAATTTGCCACTGCTAATGACCAAGTATACCATTACCTTGGGTATTTAGGGATGTATTGTCTCACCTGTAAATGTATTTCCTTATAAAATAGACAATAAAGTCTAGTTTATAAGGGAAATTATGTCTCATCAGGGAAATTATGTCTCTGGGCATTCTGACATCACATTTTATTTTATAAACTGCATAAATCCTGAAAATAAAAATGTGACTAAGTTTGCTTTACCAGGGGTGTTATTTATTTATTTAATTTGTACTCTGTTTTATTAGTTTTTAAGGGTGGCTTTTTTTTCTTTACTTTTTTTTTTTTTTTTTTTCTCCATAAACTCTTTGAAGTTTCTAAAGACTCATCAATGAATTTCAGAACTGCTCTTTTGGTGTTTTCCTGTTTTTATTATTATTATTATTATTTAGTAGAACGTGGAATTATATTCAAAATTAAGTGACTTCACAGAATCACAGAATCATAGAATTTCTAGGTTGGAAGAGACCTCAAGATCATCGAGTCCAACCTCTAACCTAACACTAACAGTCCCCACTAAACCATATCCCTAAGCTCTACATCTAAACGTCTTTTGAAGACTTCCAGGGATGGTGACTCCACCACCTCCCTGGGCAGCCTGTTCCAATGCCTCACAACCCTTTCAGTAAAGAAGCTCTTCCTAACATCTGACCTAAAACTCCCCTGGCGCAACTTGAGCCCATTCCCCCTCGTCCTGTCACCAGGCACGTGGGAGAACAGGCCAACCCCCACCTCTCTACAGCCTCCTTTAAGGTATCTGTAGAGAGCGATAAGGTCGCCCCTGAGCCTCCTCTTCTCCAGGCTGAACAAGCCCAGCTCCCTCAGCCGCTCCTCGTAGGACTTGTTCTCCAGGCCCCTCACCAGCTTCGTCGCCCTTCTTTGGACCCGCTCAAGCACCTCGATGTCCTTCTTGTAGCGAGGGGCCCAAAACTGAACACAGTACTCGAGGTGCGGCCTCACCAGAGCCGAGTACAGGGGGACGATCACCTCCCTAGCCCTGCTGGTCACACTATTTCTGATACAAGCCAGGATGCCGTTGGCCTTCTTGGCCACCTGAGCACACTGCTGGCTCATATTCAGCCGACTGTCCACTATCACTCCCAGGTCCTTCTCTGCCTGGCAGCTCTCCAACCACTCATCTTCCAGCCTGTAGCTCTGCTTGGGGTTATTGCGCCCCAGGTGCAGGACCCGGCACTTGGCCTTGTTAAATTTCATGCAGTTGACCCCAGCCCATCGGTGCAGCCTATCCAGATCCTCCTGCAGAGCCTTCCTACCCTCGAGCAGATCGACACTCGCACCTAACTTGGTGTCATCTGCAAACTTACTGAGGGTGCACTCAATGCCCTCGTCCAGATCATTGATGAAGATGTTAAAGAGGACCGGCCCCAGCACCGAGCCCTGGGGGACGCCACTAGTGACTGGCCTCCAACTGGATTTGACTCCATTTACCACGACTCTTTGGGCCCGGCTATCCAGCCAGTTTCTAACCCAACGAAGCGTGCGCCAGTCCAAGCCAAGAGCAGCCAGTTTCTTGAGGAGAATGCTGTGGGAGACGGTGTCAAAAGCCTTGCTGAAGTCAAGGTAGACCACATCCACAGCCTTTCCCTCGTCCACCCAGCGTGACACTTTGTCATAGAAGGAGATCAGGTTCGTCAAGCAGGACCTGCCTTCCATAAACCCATGCTGACTGGGCCTGATCGCCTGCTTGCCCTTCAAGTGCCGCATGATGCCTCCCAAGAGGATCTGCTCCATGAGCTTCCCTGGTACTGAGGTCAAACTGACAGGCCTGTAGTTCCCCGGGTCAGCCCTCCGGCCCTTCTTGTAGATGGGCGTCACATTCGCTAGCCGCCAGTCAGCTGGGACCTCCCCCGATAGCCAGGACTGCTGATAAATGATGGATAGTGGCTTGGCCAGCTCCTCTGCCAGTTCTCTCAGTACCCTTGGGTGGATCCCATCCGGCCCCATCGACTTGTGCACATCCAAGTGCCGTAGCAGGTCACCAACCAGTTCTTCGTGGATGGTGAGGGCCACATCCTGCTCCCCATCCCCTTCCACCAGCTCAGGGTACTGGGAATCCAGAGAACAACTGGTATTGCCGCTAAAGACTGAGGCAAAGAAGGCATTGAGCACCTCTGCCTTTTCCTCATCTCCTGTAACTAAGTTTCCCCCTGCATCCAGTAAAGGATGGAGATTCTCCTTTGTCCTCCTTTTTGTGTTGATGTATTTATAAAAGCGTTTTTTGTTATCTTTAACGGCAGTAGCCAGATTGAGCTCCAGATGAGCTTTGGCCTTCCTAATTTTGTCCCTGCACAGCCTCGCTACATCCTTATAGTCCTCCCTACTGGCCTGCCCACTTTTCCAAAGATTATAAACCCTCTTTTTTCTCCTAAGCTCAAGCCACAGTTCTCTGTTCAGCCAGGCTGGTCTTCTTCCCCGCTGGCTCATCTTTGGGCACATGGGAACAGACCGCTCCTGCGCCATTAGGATTTGCCTCTTGAAGAGCGCCCAGCCTTCCTGGACCCCTCTGCCCTTCAGAACCACCTCCCAAGGGACTTATGCAATTTAAAATCTTTTACGCTCAGAGGACTTGTCTGGAAGATTGTGTTTGTTCTTTTCTGTGTCATTCAGTTCAGAAACTAACCCTAGTTGTAAGCATTTGTATATAAAAACGGATTTCACTGTGTGCTGATTTATGTGATTATTTGAAATGGATATTAATGTACATATTAATGGTGAACAGAACATAATGTTTGAAAGCTTCTACGCATTGCAACTACCTATTTTTTCTCAGCACCTCCCCTTTGGATAAGAATCTGATGAGCTCAATGATAAAACAATTATATTTTTATGGCAACAGTTACACAACAATTATGACAAATATGATTATTTGCCATAGTGTAACAATGGGGAGAGCCTAGGAAACTCTGCTATAAAAGAGGAATGCTTTGCGGTTGTTTCCTGGTGTTGTCTCTGAGACACCACATTTCTACTACAATGGAACTACTGAACTTTGCATATATATTGGCAAAACTAATTTGTGTTACCTACATTTCTCTATTAAGAATTTCTTTTTCATTATATCACAATTTCTTCTGCAATAGTTAGTAATGGATTTTTGGCAACTTCTTGCTGAACAGAAAGTCTTAAGGGAAAAAGGGAACAAGGGGAGATGAAGACAAAAGGTGGGGGAGATGAAGTTGCTTCGATTAGTTCTAAGGGGAATAATCTGTTACATTTCCATCTCAGCATGCTTATCAAAACCAGTGGAGAATCCACAGTACATGTTAAACAGCTCCTTACTGCTCTGTAAAACCAGGCAGGATTCCCTGAAGTGCATGAGAAAAATAATTCAACTACCAATAATCTACAGAAACACTTCTAACAGACACCTCTGTTTTCAGGAAAAATTCCATTTGTCTAGCTCTTTTGGCTTACTATGAGGTAATATATATTTTTTTATCAATTTATTATTTAATTGATCAAGGTCAATATCAGTTATAAACCTCTCTATATTTTTTAGCTTTTGACCAGATAGATTTTCTTCATCCTATCTAGAAATATTATGTATATAACCTTCATAATCTGTGGTTTTTTATCTGTACAATGTCCATAGCTACCTACTTACTTGTTTTATCTTTGTATTGATATAGTAATGTCTGATCTATAGGATCAAACACTGCAATATATTTTCTGGTAAATAAAAAGCACAGACTTTGGGATTCATATCCTTTCATTAAAACTTTATTTCATCTTTATTCCTATATATTTCAACAATCAGTTTAGGAAGCCCTTTATTGCTCCAGCAATAATGTCAAAATACCCCTTGAATCAAAGACATGAAGCTACGCAGAAGGTATTTCAGTGCCTCCCTTTTGTTCCAGTCATATAAGCAGACAATAAAAATCAGTATGAAGGAAAATAAGAGTTTACTGCATACTAAGATTGGTGAAAATAGGAGCCTTGGAAATACATGAAGCTTGCGAGAGTGAATGACACCACATTTTGACAGAATAACAAAAAATACTACTGCATCATTGCATAACTACAAGAAGAAACTCAAATCTTGGGCTTAGAGACATGATTTGCTCTTGACATTTAGAGAGCCATCTCCCTCCCTACAGAATATAGCCCTGCTTTGGCAGATGCTTAACTTTTGCTATAGAAGCACCAGAGGATCCCAAAAGATACCAAAGCCATTATAGACAGATATAAAACACTTTGAATAGGAGAGTTTCTCTGCCAAGACTTGTGTACTCTAAGCATATTTAGCTCTGAAGTTAACTGATTTCAGATACCCATTTTAGATATCCTCGGGCTTCCTCAGAAGACTATTTAGCAACAGAAAAAGGACTAAGTCTGTCAGTGATTTTTTAAAATCATGGCAGGACTGAAGAGTTCTCCCATAGCTCACCTTCCAGGCTGTGGATTTTTTGTTTGTTTGTTTTTGTTTGTTTGTTTTGTTTTATATGTGCATATGGGGGGGGGGGGGGGGCAAATAGAAAAGCTGGACAGGTGGCTTTGCTGAAGATGTGGCTCCCATATGGGTCCTTCAGAAGGCAGGCACCTATCATCACAAGTGATATGAATGGCCCCTTCACTCCTAAGTAAGTTAGAGTATGAGGGTATTCATGGAGGAGATTTCCTCTTCTCCATTATTACAGCTGTTGCACTCAGTAAGTATTCAGCCTCTATTCAGGTTATTTGTTAGCCTCTTTAGTATCATGTTCATTAGATAGTGCCCCATTCTTCAGTGCTCCTCAAAGAGTGTGCATGGCATCTGTTTTAAACTGCAAGACTCATTAGGCTTATGAAATCCCTACTGTGCACAAATGTCTTGCAGCAGGTACCATATTTCAACATAGATCTGCAGTTCAGTGTCTAGGCTACAACATCATACAAGTGATTAATACATTCAATGAATATCCTGATGTGTTTACTCTTGTGTTGAATGTACTTTTCCTGTACGAGTAGTGTGTTGCATGCATTTAATTCTTCTTCTCGTAGTGAAAAATACTGCAGCTAAGGATATTTTCGGACTCTATTATATTTGTCATTTGGTTTTTGTCTGAACTGCATCACTATGAAAGATGGAAACTGTATTATTATCACTGTCAGCATTTTACTCTCTAGGATTCATGATGTTCCTTCTTTTCTACTGTACAGCTAAGAATAGGCCTTAAAGATAAGCTTCCTGAAAAAGGAACAGAAGTAAGATCCTGCCCACCACACATTTTATCCAAGTCTGTGGATTTTCAGACCTTTCTTTAAGTGTAATCTTCTACATAGTCTTCTACTTTGTACTAAAATATTTTTCTTCTGAGGCAGAACATGTTTGATGTGAATAATTTGTTCTATCAGTAAGTGTGGACCCATTTTAGTATATTCACTCAAAAAGTTTGAATTTGTTATCAGCTGTTTGTATTTATTATACATTTGCTGTATTTTACCATAGCACAAAACACATTTCCAGTTACTTTGATTTGTTGCACTGTTCATATTGCATGGGACCTTAACATAACTCAATTTTGGTGGCTGGAAGGCCATCTCTAAAACCTAACAAGAATAAATGCATATAGATTTTTCATGCATGAAGTTTCAATAGTGACCTTTATAATATTATTTGAATGACAAGAACAAAAGAAGGTAATTGGAAATATGACATTTATTTGCAAATTTGTTTAACCAAACAGTGTTTTGTTGGTGGTTGTAGTGTAGGAGTTTTTTTGTTTGTTTGTTTGTTTTTTGTTGTTTTTTTGTTTGTTTGTTTTAAATGATTGTGCTTTAACAATTGGTTTTCTGTTGGGTTTCCTTTAAATTTCTGTTTATACTTGTGCACTTATTTGAGTTTGCTTGGATAGGCAAATGGAGTTTCTAATGAAAGCTAGACCATAAGCCTGGTAATGAAATGCCTGTGTATGCCAGCACAAGCTGGGAAAAAAAAAAAAAAAAAAAAAAAAAAAAAAGAGTTTTTAACTTTTTTTCTTCACAGACAAGCAAATGCATTTCTGTTACTTTACTCAAAAGCTTTATTTCTAACATCTCTTGAAGCAAATAAAAGAACAAAAAAATAATCCACACCTGGAAACTGCTCATGCTGTGAGGAGAATACTGTGGATTGTAATTTATGTTTTTTGGTAACCCCAGAGACCTTTAAGTTTCCCTGCTTGTGTATGACTACATGGGCTAATCTTATTAATGGTTTCATCAAAGTGTTTATCTTACCATGTACCGGTGAAAGGTTTTTCTTCTCCTGTCTATCCAAGGATTAGTGCAACCACTGACACTTTGAACTTGGGCACTTTTGATGCTGGTATATTTGATTTAGCTTACATGTTACATTTTAAATACAGATTTTTTAATACAGTAAGCTGTACAATTTTAGACAAATAAATCAATATATCTCTGTAGAAAGGTTGTTCCCCAGAGCAGCTCACAATTGCTCTTTCTGACCTGACAGATGACACCCAAGCCAAAAGTGCAGCAGGCATTTCTTGTCTTCAGGTGGGGATGGACACTAACAAGCTGGACTTGGGGATCTAATTGTGTCATAGGAACAGTGCTTGGGAAACCCTTAACACACCGAATTAATGGCAGTGTTGCAGCATGTAGTGGTTATGTGATAGATGATTGATATTAGTAAAAAAAAAAAAAGGGTGACAATGCTATAAAATATGCTGGCAGTATTTCTTGTTGAATATTGGTCAGAGTTTCTAGGCTGACTTCATCTGAGTATCTGAGTACGTAGACTAGTTGTGTGAGGTATTAGTTATTTCAGGAAGGATTTTACTGATCTCTCTCTCTTTTTTTTTTTTTTTTTTTTGGTCTGTTTCAGACATAAGAAATAACAGGAGCTGGACAAGGTGTGAGAACTACAACACAAACCTCAGTTTTAATACTAAGATTAGTTAAGGCCTGAATTACTAATCTACTAGACAAGTACTTAAATGTTACCTTTACAGGTGAAGTCTTGAAGGCTTGACTATGTAAAAGACGTACCTTAACTAGCTTCTGCTCGTGCAATTGGTTAACTAATGCATTATTAGTATTTTATTTTATTTTTTTTTCTGAAAAGTCTTGAATATGTACCTTAGAAAATGCTATAAAGAAACTGAATAACCAAACTCAAAATTCAGTGTCCTGACAAGTATTAAAAATATTACTAAGTACAAACAAAAAGTGAAAAGGGAGTCTGTTTTCAAAAAATAAAAAATAAAATAAAATTTGAAGAGACTAGTGAGGTCGGTCTTGTTTAGTATAACTATGGATTATTTGAAGATGGAGTAGATAGTTCATTATGATTTTTTTCCAGTCCTAATTGTTTTAGATGAATTAGAAAAACAGTCAAATTCTGTGAGGTTTATTCTTTAACCTTATTCTTTAACATTATATTTCTAATGAGAATTTTCTTTTGTGTTAAATTAGTAAAAGTTATTCTCCACTTTATAGCACTGCAGAGCAATATGCTGGGTATTGTTATGCTGCATTTTCATATATCAGATGAGTATTTAGAAACAAAAAAATACTGGTTGGAAAACCTACTTCAATGACTTCGTACTGGATCTTTTTTCTTCATCTTGTTTTTCCCCAAAATTAAATAATAGCAACATGTTAGATCAGTAATCAGCAAGTGACTCAGCAAAAAATAATTTTACTTTGATTATTTACTTTGATTTTTTTATTATTATTTTTTACTTTGAACTGCAAAAATTACTTTATTCAGCTCTTGGCTTTCTTGGAGATCTCTTTAGTTACCCTTTGTCTGACCTCAAAATTTTGGGAAAAAAAAAAAAGTCCAACCACCCAATTTAAGAGATCAGATCTTAGTTGAAAAATTAACTTTTGTTGTTATTGTGGATGACTTTTGCCTTTCCATGAAAATGCTTTTTACATGCTTAGTTGTATTACTCGAGAAATGCAAGTTATTTGTGGTTGTAGCTGTGTCTCCCAGTGTGTATATACAGTGACCACCATAATAAAATTCTGCTTCCATTTGAAGCTTTAAGCCCTGTTAATACTTTAATTATTACTGCATAAAACTAGCTGTGAACTAGCAAATAGCAGAATACAAAGGTAAATAATATGAAAGGCTGATGCAGATAATCAATGTTACTCTTACAGAAAAAAAAATCCCAAAGAAATTCAAGTTTTGAAAACAATTGTGAATTTCTAGACGGATCCTTCAGAAACTAAATGAGATAACTGACTGCAGAAAACACCACATATGACATTGCCCTGATGGAAACAGTATATAACATGGTAATGAAACAAAGGCAAAGAACTATCAGCATAATAGCAGGCCCACACATACTGCTACAGATTTTGAGCACTGGAATACACTGAATGAGATGTATATTTAGGTGTGTATACATCCTAGCTTAGATGAATGTTATCACTAGTGCCAGCACCCAGAGTACTAGTGAATACTTTAAATTCTATTTCGTAACTATGTAACTTTTGTAGAGATATATATAAATACTTTTTTAAATCTGTAAAACATTGTTCTAATTAACCACTTAGGTAACATTACTCTTCATTAAATGAAACTGTTGGCACAAATAAGATACATTAGTGATCTGAATTTTATGAACAATGTTAAAATTTGGATTAATGGAATTACTTATAAGAAAGATGTGCTCCTCTGTACTGAAAAATATATTCTTGCCAGCAAGCACAGAGTTTTCATGTACACATAGTATAGATCAAAGATCTCCTATGGTTATACTCTGACTTCATAAATATGCAAGTATTTGAAAATTTAGATTTCACAGTATTAAAATTCTAAGTTATTAATAAAATGTACTATCTGTATTGTACAATGTGAATATGCTGTTGAACAATGTATGTTCCCTTGCCAATTATTTTAAGAAATTAACGTGAATGGAGACTTCAATATGAAAAAAAAAAAAAAAAAAAAAAAAAAAAAAAACCATTAAAACATTTTATTCTATTACCTGATTATGCTATCCCACTTTATCTATTAACCTGTTCCAGGCTTTTGTCTTCACATTAGTTCGTTTTTTTGGCTTTTGTTAAAATTTAATTAAATATCATTTTCTATTCACTTTTCCACCTCAGTTCATATTTTGGTTCAATATGTTTCATGTAAAAGCAAAATCTTTCAAACCACTGAGATAAAATTGTTCTTCACATCTTTTTAAATCATTTTATCTTTTTTATGGGTCCTTTAATATTAGGACTCTATGAAAAAGTCATAGAATCATAGAATGGCTCAGGTTGGAAGGGACCTTAAAGATCACCTAGTTCTAACCCCCTTGCCATGGGCAGGGATGTCAACCACTAGGTCAGGTTTCCCAGGGCCCCATTCAACCTGGTCTTGAACAGCTCCAGGGATGCGGCATCCACAGTTGCAATAAGGTCACCCTGGAGCCTTCTCTTCTTTAGGCTGAACAACCCCAGCTCTCTCAGCCTCTCTTCATGGAAGAGGTGCTGCAGCCCTCTGATCATCTTCATGGCCTTCCTTTGGATCCATTCCAACAGTTCAACATCTTTCTTGTGCTGGGGGCTCCAGACCTGGACACAGCACTCTAGGTGGGTCTTCACAAGCGTATAGCAGAGCGGCACAATCACCTCCCTCAACCTGCTGACCACCCTTCTGTTGATGCAGCCCAGGATGCAGTTGGCCTTCTGGCCTGCAAGCACACACTGCTGGCTCATGTCAAGCTTTTCATCCGCAAGAACCCCCAAGTCCTTCTCTGCAGGGCTGCTCTCAATGAGTTCTCGCAGTCTGTACTCATGTCTGCGATTGCCCTGACCCAGGTGCAGCACCTTGCAGCACTTGGACTTGATGAACCTCATTAAATCCACATGGGCCCATTTCTCTAGCTTGTGCCTTCAGATGGCATCCCTTCCTTCTTTGTCTTGCACGTGCCTTGGCATTGCTCCCAGGAGGACCTTTTCCATGATCTTTCCAGGCACAGAGGCGAGGCTCACTGGTCTGTAGTTCCTTGGGTCCTCCTTTCTATTTTTTTTTTTTTTTTTTTAATGGGAGTGATGTTTCCCTTTTTCCAGTCACCAGGGACTTCTCCTGACTGTCAGGACTTTTCAAATGTGATGTAGAGAGGCTTGGCAACTCTGTCAGCCAATTCCTTCAGGACCCTGGGATACATGTCATCAGGCCCCATAGACTTGTACCTGTTCAATTTTATCAGGTTGTCTTCCCTTTTCTTACATATAAATCAACAAAAACAACAACAACAAATAAAAATAAAATATTTTAGAACTGATAATACAGGAATAAAATAATCTTATCCTGAAAGTTTACAGCTTTCAGAAGCATAGTGTATAATGTTGATGTTCTTATCACATAAAAGAAAGTATTGCACAATTCCTGAGGTGGCTGTAGAACCAGAAGGCATGCTGTCCTCGCAGAGACATGTCGCACCATATGTGCAGAACAAAACTCATTTGATCCTCAGGGAAGCAGTGCTGTGCTTATTGGCTTGGACATAAGGGTTCCACAAGGCAACTATAATGATGCCTGGATCTCATCTTCTATCTTTGCAATTTATATGCGGTTTATATGCAGTTTTTATTCAAATTGTGTTTAGCAGCAGCAGAAGTGAAAAGAGCTGATGAGAAGTTCTTGAGTTTTAGTCGCATCCTGAAGAATGTCAAGTAAATAAATTGGCTTTGACACAGCTTATATTTGAAAACTATCTAGGTTTCAATTTAGTTGCCCAAGTATAAGCACATAGTAATCTCTTAAACATGCAACAGCTCCTATCCCACCACCACCAGCAACCACACCTAAATGATATGGGTCTCCCATAGAGACGATGTCATATCTGCTAGCTCTAAATGGGTGTCTTCAGTACCTCAGAGGGTCTCAAATGATGTTAGATGTTTATACGAAGAAAAGACCAAAAGAACTAATAGCCAAACATTGTTGTTAGTTAACAACAGTTAACTGAAAAGCAGCTCTTGCATTTTACCTAGGTTTCTTGGCCTCTGGGTTATTAAATGTCTCATGATTGCAGATAAATCAGCTGGACTTCTTTATCAAAAAACAATCCTGAAATATCTCAGCCTCATTCTATACTATAGAATTATATTGAATTATATTGAAAAAAAAAATCAATTTAAAAGACACAAAATGATATTAAAACAGAACATTTGATTGCTGCTAAGTCAATGCTAGTACGTAGATAAGAGTCTTGTATTTTTACTACTGTGGTGTCCATTCTTCTGCTAGATTAAGATGTTAATGGACTAAATGAACAATAAGTTACTCATGGCTAATGCCAGTGTTTTAATTGTTTGCTTTTCATGAATCGTATGTTTGACATGTCAATGTGGTACATTTTGCAATAAAATAATTATTTGTCCTTCTATCTGAGAAGCAGCACTTTGCAAACATTATTGGATTGATACATAGTAAACATTTGCTTAAATAGTTAATTATTGGAAGTGTACAAAGCTCATAATAATGGAAAAATTCAGGTCCATAAAGCATAATTTTACTTATCAGAAAAGGGAATATATATATATGCATATAATATTTTTTTGTTGTTGTTGAAAATGTCCTATTTCTTTAAGGGAATATAGCTTATTGTTCTATATTTAGGTTGAGATCTCAGTCCTTTGTCATGACTTTAAATGAAATGGGAATGTGCACACCACTACTTCTTATACTTTATATATAAAAAACTGAATCAACTCTTCTCATTTTTGAAATTTAAGCACTTTGGGAAAAAAAAAAAAAAAAAGAGAGAGAGAGAGAGAGAAAACAATGTCTTCAAGTCGTGAACATGTGCTCTTACTTGAATTCTATTGATTCAAAAGTGAATTTCCAGTTTCAGAAACCTTGCTACCCAATTTTACAACAAGCCAAAATTCAAAGTCTCAACATTCCCAAACTTGGAGATGTAGGGTCAGTATCAGCATAACTAGTTTAAAGAAACATATTATGGAGTTAGCATTTATCATCTGCTGAAAGTAGAGAAAGGAGAGTGTAACTTCCACAGCATCCAGTCCAATCAACTTAGCACTGTTCTCACTTAATGTGGAAGAAGTAACTGAATTTAACACCAGATTCATTCCTTGTAAAAGCATGCATAGGTCAAAGGAATATTTCTTGACAATATTCTGTGTGATGCACTGTATAAAATACTGGAGTGTTAAAAGAAAAAGGGGGGAAGGGAGGGGAGAAGCTATGCCTGAATGACAGAGTGGGGGACCATGAGAGAGACCCCACTTTTTAACACCATCTTTTCCCTTGCAAGTGTAAATGAGTTAAAATGAAAATTAATAAAAAGCCACTTCAAAATAATAATAATAATAATAATAAAAACACCCGCTCCAAATTCCAGATATTCTCTCTCCTGCTGGTATGTCTGAGAGCTTTTCCATAAAAAGCAAAACATATCTTAGGATTTTATGAGCTTTCAGTTATTTGGAAACACGATTGAATAAATCAAGTGCTGAGGTTTTTGGCTTAGCTTTCATGAGACTTCGTGCTAATGTTTTTAAGCCCAGTGTTACAGCTGCGAAGCTTTTTGGACATGCTGAGAATAGCTCCTTTAAAATATTACGGTAATATTTTACGATGCTGTCATATCATGCTTGCCCTTCAAGAAGACAAAAATAATGAAGAGCTGTAGCCTTTAAGAGCAAGCGTAGCTTCATGCTGACTAACCCTCTCCTATGTTCTCTTTTTACTTGAGTGTCATTTTACTTGAGTGCAACAGAGGCACATAGCCTGATGGGTGTAGGGCAAGAGCAACCTGATATATGTGGACAACTGGCAACCTACCCTACCCAAAATGACCATGCTTCACAGGGCAGTGCTGAAAAGAGCTGAGATGGTGGCTCTTTCACATTCGCATCCATCAGCAGTCTTTCCCTTGAGTGGTGAAAGTTTGTTGCCCACAACAGTTCATTCCCATAGCACTGAAGTCCTTATAAACATGTCAAAAAACAAGTCAGCTGTGGAAAGGACAGGGGAATTAAACACATTGCCATAGTTTACATATATTTAATGATAGTAAAATTGCATTTCTGTTTTCTCATCTGTCTCCTTGACTTAAAAGAGGTCCAAGCTTAAAAGAGGCTGGCAAAGATACTCCACTAGAAACAACCTGGCTAGGCTACCCTGGTAAAAAGGAATAGTCAGCTGGGACAGAGACATTAAAGCAGGTAGAGGTTTTTGGAAAATAAAAGGTATTATCAGGATCCATTTTATAACCATATCACTGTACTGTTTATAGTTACAGGGTATGATAGAGGGCCCAGAACAGAAAATCTAAGCTATTTGCAATTGCCCAGGCAGAGCTTCAAATGTTTTTATATCCCATGGTGTAATTTTATTTTGAGCACAATGTTTCATGTGAAATTCCTTCCTACCTTCTTATAATTGAGAGCTCTTTATTAAAATGAAATTTCAAATATTTCTTATGTAAGTGCACTCAACCCAATGAATGCCCAGGTTTCTTCTGACTGAGTTAACTCTTAGATTGCATACCACCAGCAAAAAGTTACAAAGCTTAATATGTTCAACCTCACACAAGTTGGTAGCTGAGAGAAAATATAGGGAGGTTGAATTTTCAAAGAACTGGCTCAGAAAAGACATCAGAAAATTTCGATTTCCTCAGCACCCACACCATGCACTGTACAGCATGTTCCTGCTTTGGATAATTATCTGCAGTGTTGTTGAAATTTTGCATTATATTGTCTCTGATATCATATCTACAGTATTGTATACGCAGCTCTTTTTTGATGCAACGAAAAGTGTTTCATGAATTAGAGTGCAACCCTTCTATAAAGCTGGTTTCAAACAGTTCTTGAATAGTGGGTCACACCAAAATCCTGGACTGAAAAACATCCTAATGTAGTCCTAATGGAGCTAATCATTTGGGTTTGACATTTATATTCTGGACAATCCTAGAGATAGCAAACAGCTCTAAACTTTATATTAACACATTTGACAGTGTTACTAGAACATTTCCTGCTTGGTTCAAGGTATTTGGGGACTAGCTCCCTCATAAGGCTTACAATTTTCTAATAAATTCCAAATGTTATTTTAATCCTTGGGATTACAAACTACATCAGTAGCTTTAAAAGTCATTCCCCAACTAGTTATAGGAATATAACTACCATTTCAGTTTCCACTTAAGTTGAATTTGGTCCTAAATATAGTATTATGATTATAAATTTGCAGATCTCTTCATGCTGTTATTACCATTCTTAACTAACAAACTGAAAATGCAAATGTGATGGTGAGTCAATGAAATCAGCTTGGGAAAAAATTAATAATAATAATAATAATAAAAACACAAACAGGAACAAATTGACAATTTTAGTAAAGAAAAAATACATATTCGTATTTAAAAACCTTTTCTTGTTCTATAACTACTCTATAACAGAAAAAGAAGATCCTTTAAAAAAATAAAATCTCTTTCATGGGAGGAAGTTATTTTTGATTATTCAAAGTCACATAATACTTGAGAAAAGTTACCTGTCATTTTACAAGAGGAATATATTGTTTGCACCCTTTCACAGGTGAGACTTTTTCTTAATTATTTTTTGCTTAAAGATAATTATAGCTATGGGGACCATATATATTTTTTTTATAGCACAAGGCAGAAGTTTTAGAGTTTTTCACAACACAGTGATTTATTTTCAGCAAGTTGTTTGGTTTTTATTGGGTTATATGTATCCAAAAATTCCAGCTATTGCTTTATTGTCTCATTTTTTAATAACTGAAAAGCCTAGATCCTAGACAACTGTGTTCTAATGAAAAGATATGACTTAATTCTTTAATATTTTGATATGAAAAATTACAACTAGCACCTGTGTTTTACGTATTATCTGATGTAGGTCATTAAATGTTCCATTTCTGAATGCATTTCAGTTATTTCAGCTGTGTATTCTGTCTGCATTTCAGATACTTAGACAAATAAACATACACATAAAATTGCCTTTGCAGTTTTGTGGGTGGAAAACATAAATCTAGCTAAGCACATGACCTATTTTGTCCCTTTTTATATTTATAGGCTTTGTCTTAATTTGTCAGTTTATTCAATGCTGCAGACATTTGCAAATATTCAAAGTTCAAGTAGCCAATGCACAGTACATGAGATTATTCTTGTTCGTAAGGTAGTATTGGCCCTAAATGTGGAAAACATTCTGCTCTGAATCAATTTCCATTGATCTGGGTTGGGATTCTGTTTGTGAATAACGTAATTATGATCAGGACGTGCCCATCTTTTGCCAGAAGGTATCCAAGTGCTTTATTTCAGACAATGTAGCTTTGCCAGTCTCATATTCATGTTATGTTATGTTCAATAGCTTTGGTGAGCATCCTCTCCTTTATAACAGATTTATTAACTGGGTTAACCTGAAGAACTCTGCTGAGATGCCTTCAGGATTCAAATGCTGTATCAAGCAAGATTTGCTACAAGCAATTGCTGAATGCAGAAGGACTGTACTGCAAATCTCGACTTGTAGCTGCTATATTTTGAAACTACTTGTTGTATCCTTGGCAACCAATTGTGTGGAAGAAAAATGCTAGAATCACCTGAGTAACCATGGAAACGCAAACAACATTTACGGGTAATTGGATAATCTGACCTACCTACATCGCATAGGGATATTTTTTTTAGTACCTGGAGATACCGTCTTGAAGTTAATCATTTGGAACAAGTGATGTCTCGTCACTGTAAAGCATGAAGCAAAAGCTATACACAAAACATGCAATGAAAAATGAGATGCCTCTCCTCTGTACACTTTTCCTTTCTGATCACATTTAAATCAAGGAAACAAAATTATGTTGTCTAGTACATCTATCAACTATTAGTAGAGCATTTCGGCATTCCTGTTCAATAGCTCATACTGCCAGCTCACTGCACCATGTGTACATTTTGGTACCTTCCCACATACGTGAGCACATACAAGTACTGTAGCAATTTGTCCCCAGGACTATATCTCAGGAATAAAATACCCATGCATTATGAGAATATTCTTTAGTCTGAATCTTTTCTAGATGTAGGCAAAATATGGTTTTAAAGGGCAGTGTACTGCTGGGCATGATAAAATGGCCAAAATATATCAGTTTATATCAGATGAACAGGTGCTTCATGTGTGTCTTGTAGCCTGTGATTCTCTAGAGTAAATCTTTCTGCCCAACAGTAGCATCTTTGCACAGTGAAAATGGAGAAAGTTTTGAGGTCATATCATGTTGGTTCTGTATTTTGACAATTGAATTAATATGCAAGACTTCAGAAGGAATTCAAATCATCTCCATTGTGCATTGCACATCTTATCCATTTTCCTGATCATCACTAAGACATAAAAGTCTCAGAAGTATCTTGCTTTGCCAAGATAAAAATAATATACTTTTTATTAGTTCTGGGGAAATTCTATGCTGTTTATTGATAGCCAGAGAGATTTCCTTTGATCAATAAGGTGAACTAAAGTATCCCTACTGTTTTGTTATTAATATTTGGTCATCATATTGAGCAGCTGGAACGGAAATAGAGTTTTTCAGCTGAAAAACAGTACTTACAGTACTGACATTTAAAATTACATCTCCATAGATGTATATTCCAATAATCAAAAAATTAAGAAAAGAAAAAAAAAAAAAAAGGAGAGAGAGAGGGAGAGAGCACTTCACACAGACATACACACTTATTTTTTTTTTTTTTTTTCTTGGCATAACATTATTGTGAAAATCCTTGGTAACAAATTCAGAGATTTACTGAATTTGTACTGACCTGGAAACCTAGAATTTGTACTGACCTTTGAAACAAACTATTCTCTTTGAAATAAACTCTTTATTGTCTCTTATGTCATTCCAGGAAAAAAAAAAAAAAAAAGTTTCTGAAGCATCAGTCATATAAAGTACTAGAATGAAAAATGTTATCTGTTGATGCTTTGAATAAGCAGCTCAGGTGAAAGCTTTTGCCTGAAAAATAGGGGAGGAGAATCTGAGGGAAGAGATCTGAAAACCTGCTGATCCCTCTGGTCTTGATGGCTTGATAGCAGCATTTTCCCAGGATATCACACAGCTGAAAACTGTCTCAGGATTAATAAATCCTTGTTCAGACTGCTAAGGAAGACTTTTTAAATATGTTTCATTTTTTAAAGGTTTTCCTACAGTATGCTCTTGAAAAAATGCTTTTTCTTTGTTTGGCTGTGGGATACTGTGCTCCTCTGTAATCCCACATCACTCACCCCGTTCTCTCATTTAACTTGGTCTGGACACACTGCTTGTCTACCTGGGAAGGTTCTGTATACAGATGGGAAAGGACATTGCCAGGAAGTAGTTCAACACATAGTCAACAGTAAATCATTTGTAGAAACAGGCAATCTTTTATAAAAGCAAATGCAGTTTTCTTTATGCTTATCTGCTGATAAGGCTGAAACAAGCAGGGTTCATCTTGGTACCATTAGTAATTTTTTTTTCTTTCACAGCATTAACCTACTTCTTTGTATTCTGGTTACTGTTGTACCTGGGAACTAAATCTGAGAAGAGTAGCTGCAAATATCGACCTCTCCTTCTTTGTCTCATGTCTTGTGAAAATGTTTTAATAGATCTTGAAAGAATTGTGTAAAATATTATTTTTTATATAGCTCATAAAAGTGTATTGTCTAAGCAAAGCCTATGCAAAGACTCATGTTTCGTCTCTGCCTTGGAAAGCAAACTGTATTTATCATCTACCTCAGAAATAAAATTGATTTTGGTATGATAAAATTATTAAATAACATATCACGAGAAAACTGCAACTAGCTTCAGCTGTGCTCAAGGAACTGCTATGGGAAATGAGTCAGTGAAGTCCGATTTTAAAAGACCAGATAAAAGTATCCTGTAAAACTAAGTAGAGTGGAACAAAACCCCATTGTCTGGGAAGAAGGTGCTGTGGAGCAGGGGACTCGGAGTGGTAGGCCTGATCTTCTGTTTCTTCACCTGAAATTCTCATGCTGCACCTTTTGTATGGGTCTGGAGTCCTTCTGCTGATCCTGGTGAGAGAATGTGACAGGAACCAAGCAGAGTCTAAGGTTACTGTAGTGAACTTGCAGCTGAAGGCTTATGTATGTAAAAGTGCCTTTGCCTCATGGTGGACAGACCTACTGCAGCCAAATGGCAAGTGTAAGGGCAACAGGAAGACTATGTTCCCTAGCTTACAGTGTTAGGCTCTCCCTGGGATGCTGTGAAGCAGCCCAGAGAGGGTGTCTGATGAACTTATTTTTTGTTTACATCAGGGGAAATGAAAGAATGCAGATGGCAGATATTCATTGTGGGAACCCTGGAAACTAATTGTCAGGAAAGGAGAAGGTGTTGGAATAAATGTCAGTTATATGTGATGTTATCAAGCTGACTGCAGGAAAAGTCATCAGTAGAGATTTAGGGCACAAACACTTTTCTTTTTTAAAGCCAAAGAACAGAAAGATAATTACAGACAGACAAGAAAAAGTCAAATACTGAGGTGTCTAATGTCAAATTAAAAGATAAAAAAATAGAGGGTTAATTAA
Organism: Oxyura jamaicensis; assembly: GCF_011077185.1. Taxonomy (NCBI): domain Eukaryota; kingdom Metazoa; phylum Chordata; class Aves; order Anseriformes; family Anatidae; genus Oxyura; species Oxyura jamaicensis. The sequence goes on along the minus strand of NC_048894.1, from coordinate 96,767,504 downwards.
ATGGAAGACATTTCAGAAAGCATAAGGGAAGGTCGCTAGATAGTTGAAAGAAATGCCTAAAGTGTGAAAGAGTGAAATGCAGTTTCTCTCAGTGTAGATTCATAGAAGACAAGTAACAATTTAATTATTCTTAGGATGAATGTGAGCTTTATACGACAGTGTAAGAAAACAAAATTAGGAACATACAACAGCATTCAAAAACTGGAAAAGCTGAGCCATATGAAAGACTGGCTCCTGAAAATGGGATTGACTGGTCAGATAAACAAAATACACCAGTACTGAAAGAAACAGTGGAAATAATGCTAGGATGGAGGTCTAATAGAATTACAACATCGCAGAAGATTGAAACCTGAGCTGCTCAGCTATTTAGAAGATATTTACTGAAAATGATGCAAGAGTATGGTACATAAACAACCTACTATTAGCAAAGCATGAGTGTAAACAGCTGTGCTGTGGTAAGGGTTTATGTGTGGCTTTATAACTTGCAGAAAAATTAACGTTCATCAGCTGTCTTTTCTTGGAGCCTTCTTTAATTTAGATTTATGATAACTTTCATGAAAGGTTATTTTGTGAAACATTCAACTGTTATTTCTTAGAGACAGTCTGAAATATTTTCTAGTTTAGTGCTCCATGGCACCAAAGAGTCCTTGAAATATATAAAGCTACTAGAAGAAATAAATATTATCTTCTAGGAAGAGTAAAAAGTTAAAATCTAGAAAAAATGTTTAATTTTACTTTTAGTTGCAAAAAATCCCCTTGGATTTTTTTAATACTTTGCAGAAACATCTATGGATTTATCTCTCCTGTAATGTTCCATCATTAAATGTAGATGCAAACACCTAGTTTTAAAGCTAGCAATCACTCTCAACTGTGAGACTTTGTGATTTTGGCCATCTTTGAACATTTGAACTGTTCTTTCAGAGTTACTATACTTTTTTAAAAAATATTTAAAAATGGGTCAACTCTTCCTAAGACCCTCTCATTTGCCCATGTTTAAAATGAAATTTGGAAGATAAAATTAATTAACCTCTCTCTTTAGCTCCTCCAATGGTATGGGCTTTTCCAGTGTCTTTCAGGTGACGTATCTGAGCTGCAGCAGACTGTTTCATTTCAAGGACATTTCCTGAGAATTAATTTGATTTATTTATGTACCATGGACACTCATACTGGTGTAGGATATGGACCAAATCCAGGTAGAGAAAGAGAAGGTTGTGAAATGACACAAAAACCTGGGGTAAATGAATAGTGTGCATAAATATTGGCCCTTCCTTTTCTTGTATGGGACTTATGTAGATGGCCTCATGCCAAGCTTGAATCCATTCATATCTCTAATAGATTTTAAAAGTACTGGCATTGTAATAATTAAAAATTAATAGTAGCTGAATTAGCACCAGGTCCTCTGGAACAATCATACATTGTCACTGGGAGCAGGCAAAGCCAGCCAATTCGTTAGAAAGGTGTATATGAGTAAAAGAACTGTGTTTTCATGTGTTTGTGTGGTCATAATTATAACTAATAAATTAGAATACTCTGAAACACTGATAACAATATCTGCAGTACCAAAACCAAGGGATTTTAACATGGATGATAAGGGGGTTGGAAGAAGGTCATTCACTATTCCTTCATTGAAAATTATTTGTTATTCTGCCATTCTCTTCCACTATCAAAGAAAATATTGGTGTATTTGACAAAGACCTTCTCTTCCTCCCACAATTGCCTCTCAATAGGTAATTGAAACAAATATTTGAAAAGAGCAGATATAATGTATTAATTGGTCTAAATGATTAGAGCACTATGTACAATCTAGTAGTGTATTTGAGCAACAGGATTAAATCACTGGTCATTAACTAAAAGAACATGGAGAATAAATTATCTCATTATCAATGACCTTTCTAATTTCTATGATTCCCTCAGAAACTACTTAAGGACAGTAAGATTTAAAGATTCATATGTAATATGTGAGGAAAATAATGTAGCTTAAATCAGCAACCTGCATCTATCAGGAACAAATGCTTTCTGGAAACAAAACAGGAGTGGGAAGCACTTCTTTTCTGCAGCTTCCCAGTTTATGGTAATAAACTCAGTAATAAACTTTCCAGAAATGTCCTGAAAACTGAAAGCAAACTATTGCAGAGGAGAAACAGTAAAATATATGAATCTGATTCAGATTGAGACATCTCACTGAATTTAAGCATTTAAAGCAGAGAATAGGTACATTTTTTTCCCTTTTTCCCAGTCATCTCCCCTGATAGCCATGGATTATTCATCACCCTGAGCTTCCTATGTCAGATGCACTTTAACAGAGGACAAGAAACTAGAAGGGTTAGAGAAATTTAATGTGAATTAACAAATATCCCATCTCTAATGAACAGCGAGTGAAAGGACCAGAAAATAATTATGTTATGGATAGAACTTCATATCACTGTGGTTTTGTTGGCTTGTTTGTTTGTTTATTTTTATTGTTTTTTAAATCATTAGGTTGTACAATTTTAAGCAGCAGAGTAGGGAATATGCTTCCATTTCTATGAAAACACTAAATGTATAACCATTGTACACAAACATATTCCACTTAAGGGCATTTATGTTTGCATTCAGAGCATGAAGATAAAAATTTGCTTCTGAAAATCTGGCCCAGGATGACTTCAATATGAATTATTCATATAGTGGCTTTGCAATTTTTATGCTAATTTTAAAAAGACAAAGAGTACTAAAAGGAAATATAAGATGTTCTGTCTAAAATACCCTATTTTTTTTTCTATTTGTATAGGTAAAGGTTGAAATTTACATGCACTCTTACCTGAAAATTTTAACCTTAGGTGCTCACTTGTCCTCAGCCTGAAAACATAAATTAATATATTGTTTTATTTGACATATGCTATACAATATAGTAAATTATATATTTTAAAAAAAAAAAAAAAAAACTGAAAATTAAATTTATGTATTGTAATATTTCTTAACTCTCTAGTCACAAAGTGTTATAACTTCATTCTGAGATATTATAAATTTGTTGAGGAATATGCCTTTCTCTAGCAGATATGTGAGAGCAATGATCACCCCCAAAATGCTCAGAAAAAAATACACTGTTAAAATGGCTGCCACATTCTGTTATATGAAGTTCCAGTGAGAGAGTGAAAGAAAATTGAGTTTATATATCTATTTGTTTTCACCAGGTACGATGAAGAGTGTCTTGCCTCACAGTGTAAGATTACAAAGTGTACCATATGTTTCTGAATATTGCCCAAGGACAGAATACTTACATTTTCTCAGAGATGTTTCAGATAGGCCCAATACTAAAATACAATAGACTAAACTATATTTCTCCCAGAACTGACAAATGTAAGTAAAAGTTCTTTTTCTCCTATTGGGCTGAAGCTCAGGAAAAAAAAAAAAAAACAAAAAAAAAAAAAAGTCACTGCTGTATTGTGAATGAAGAAATCATTTGGCAGAAGGCTGGGAAAGCTGTATGTGCACGTAAATATTTGCTTAACAGGCTGATCATATCCTATATTGAGAAGCTACTGTGTGATATAGGGTGATAATAACCCACCACCGTATCTAACAGATTAGCAATCTGGGAAATTGCTCCAAATCACTGGATGTCATGATTCTTCCAGGGCTACCTCTCAGAGCACATGTAGGCAGTCTGAGGTGGTTCCTAGCTGTTGGCAGAAAGTTCTCTGAACTCCTTAGTGGCTTCTTGGCATCACAGAGGCTGGCCATGATTTGCTTCATTCAGCATCCAAACACTCTCCTGGCCTGGTGAGCCCCAGCTGCAGGCATGGCAGAGACACGTGCAGGATAGCCTCATGACTCCTACTCCCACCTCTAGCTGTACTGACTCCACAAAATGTTCTTTCTGAGAAGATATTAGGGGTAATTTTCCAGTAATGAATTCTTGTTCCTGGAAGGCAGTCAGTGTATTTTTTTTTTCCCAAAAAATCAGTTGAAAAAATTATGTTGAAAGACATGAAAAAAATAAAATGCCTGTGAAAATTGTGTATGTCTGTCATCTCCATTGCAAAGATTATTCTTTACCTTTCATTGCTGGATATACTGTAAATGACAGGAAGATGGATGTCCAGTAGGCTATATTTTATAAAATATTTGGGGATATTTCAGCATGAAAATCTCTACACAATTGCAAGGCATTAATAAAGATCTTGACGAATCCAGGCTGCTCAAATTTAAGGACAAAATTATCACTAGCAGCAAAAATGAAATTCAGATTTTTGGCTTACATATAATATTTAATTACCATATTGAGAAACAAAGAAGGCAAGTATTTAAGCTTGTGTCCAGCATGGGACAGCCCCAGCCTCTCCTCACAGAGAAAACCTGTATCCCCTGTTACTTGGGAACCTTCACCTGTACTGGGTCTGGTAAAACCACCACATCACCCCATACATCTATTTGATCTCTTCTCATGATTTTCCTACACTGAATTTATTTGTACTGCATGTGTAGGTTAGCACTATTTTTTATTATTTTTTTTTTTTGCTAGCATTTATGATTTCTGAGCTCAGTTACCAGTGTGGTGGACTACACACCTCTGGAGATCTACTCTGAAGCACTTGTGTAATACTCCATGTTATAGCAAAATTGAGTGACATATTAAATGGGATGAAAGTTTACCTAAAGCAAAGTTAATGTTTTATTATTTTATGATTATTATTTTTTCTGATGGTTTATTTAGATCCAATAACTTTAAAGAGTTTTGAAAAATATTTACAAAATGAAAAGGTTTTACCCTGTTTAAGTTCTTTGTTGATTTTGCAATTTTGGCATTATAGCTGTAAAATCCATTTACTCTAAGAAGTCTCTTCTATTTTCCATTACCTACAGAAAGTCTACTTTTTTTTCCTATTTTTTTTTATTTTGACAACTCTTTTGATTTGATCTGTCAGAAGGTTTATTATTGTAGGTTGTACTAGCAACATGAGGTGAATCTATGCAAATTATAATCTAAAGCAAATAGTGTGTTTTCAGTTCAGGAACAAGAAGAAAGAAACAAACTGGTATTTTCCAGAAATAAAATCCTTGGATAATTAGTTCAGTATGTGGGTTAAATATTTTTAGACAAATACCTGGCAAATAGTATTTTTACAATAACTTCACAGAACAAAAGGTGTTAGCAGGATTGCAAATTCTATTTGTAGTTCTGTGGTTACCATAATGAATTGTAAAATTTCCAAACATTGTATCTAATACTAACATTTAGAAAATAGGACATAAAATTGGTTCCATGACAACAACCAAAACCTGTACAAAGGGAATCCTACTTTAAAAGGTGTGTAAACATAACCCTATATGTATGGTAGCCTTTCCTTTAAATTGAAACAACTGCAGTAGCTGAAGGAGCATCTAAGTACCAACCATTGTCTTACTTGTAACTGAAATATGTGGACTGATGTGAACCAAAAAAAAAAAAAAAAAAAAAAAAAGTCCTGTTGGTGGGAAAGAAAATAAGAAAATGTTTCTGTTTACATTTTTCATGTTCTCTTAAAACACTTGCTTTATATGTGATTTTGTTGGTTGGAGCATCGCCCTTCTTCCTTACTGTTTCTTTTCCACCTGACAATGTCCAGAAGTATTTGGGTCTCCAGTACCTTGTGTGGAAGATCTAACAGAGATAGATCACATCTCAAAGCAGATGATCCTTTTGCTGTATTTGGATCCTGAACAGCTTACATAGAGTACAGGTTTGTTCCAGCAATACTGCAATTAATCTCTCTTGTTCTTCTTGCAGAGTTTTCTGGCTCCTCCACACTTAAAATTCTCTTGGCAATCACATCAATTGTGTTCAGAAAAGAGGACTTTCAGAGGTCTTAAGCCTCTAGCAATTCACTGCTTTATGGAGCACTGAACGGCATTTTCTCTTGCAGAGGGTTATGTCTCTCTGAGATTTGGATTTTGTGGCTCTTTCAGCATATTCAAGCACTTCAATAGTTGCAGAATTTTTTATAAGGACAAAAAACTATTTTGTTGCTAGGTCCCCTCTCACTAAAATACTTTAAATGGCTGCTTTGAAATTTGCCAGAGATCTTTTCCGAGTGCAGATACTAAGGCTGCTGTCCCTCCTACCTTTTGAAGACTAGGAGATGAAATGTGAGAAAATTCTCAATATGACAATGAAAATATTTAGGTGATATTAAATACTGCAGGCAGAGATAAGGTTCCAATTATAACAATTTATACAAAAACTTTAAAAGCTATCTTTTTTAGCTTTTTAAAATTCTGAGTCGTACTTAGATTTTATAGATATGAATACATAACCCACTTGCCTTTTGCTGTCACACTGTCTTGGCCACCTCTTTCAACACAGTTGATGTCTTTGGATTCAACTGTCAAGAATACACTTGAATTTAAGGATCCTAAGTTAAATTTTAAGAAGGTAGTACCAAAAAAAAAAAAAAAAAAAAAAAAAAACTTCAAATTCAACCTATTTAAAAATTTCAATACTAGTACAACAGAGTGGAGTTCTTCTTTCCAAAAGATGTATATTACTGTTTAGCAGGTGTCTTATATTCTTCTCTATGCCTTGCAAGGTGTGTAAGCCAATCTCTTTCCTATAGAAGCCAGCTCAGATTTTAGAGAATTTTTATAGTGGGTTCTGAGCTGTTATGCATATACTATTTTGGCATGTAAGTTTTTCCTTCCTAATGATATGATTGAGCTCACATGGACATGGGCATGCTCCTGGGTCTGGAATCATGAGTAATGTCCATTCAGCAAGACAAAATTGTTGAATCCTTTCACTTTAATGCAATGGAAAAATGTTTCTTGCAGAGTTATCTAAGTGATAGTTATTTATAACAGCTTCAGTAGGCAATCTTAATTTCCTTATTAAATATTGTAAGAATATAGGTTGTTAAAGAATACTTTCTGCTTTTAGTGTTATGCATTCTATATCAGATTTCTTTTCCTGTGTGTTAATTGCTAGGTGTATGAAACTGTTAATGCCTGACTCTGTTTATGAGAACTACAATACGAGTGCTGTGGACCATGAATCACTGCATGGATTTTAATCAGGATTTTTATGGGCATATACCTAAAAGAGAAACCAGCAATTTACTAGAAAATTGAATGCACATTTACTTCTTTCAACATGGCTATTCAAATTAAAGAAGAAAAAAAATATGGAGAATATCAATAAAAGATTATCAGATATTACACTGATGAACTATGAATTGATGTCAAATAAGCAGGTAACCTCTTCGATCATTCTTTTTTTTATCCACACAAGGAATATATCCACACAGATATCCATTTATCTGTTATGCTTCCATAAGTATTTCCTTTTTTCTCACAATTTTCCTTGTGCCTGGAATGTTTTATGTACCTAAAAGTAGGCAGACCCTTTGGGGCATTTCTAAAAATGTTGAAATACATTTTCTGTTTGTTATTCTATTAAAGCAGCTGACAAAAGTTTGTACAAATCTGCCTATGTCTTTAAGTATTAAATATATCAATAAATCTGGTTGTGTAAGCCCATTTATCATATGATAAAATATTGCCTGAGATGCAGAAAGATTTCCTAGGATCACTGCCTTTTAACAGAGAGCTGTCATCTATGTAAACCAGTCTTAATCTCAGTTGACATTCTGTTCTGCATTAAACTGTATGCCAAAATGAACTGGCTGAAACACTCTGTTATAGCTGACCTCAACAGGGACTTGCAATCAGTCGGTGTTCAGCAAAGACCCTTTCAAGACTTGGAAGAGGACACAGCCACACTGTCGACAAGCCTCAGTGCTTCCCTGTGACCGTGATGACATTGTATGATGCTAAGTGGAGGCACACTCACATGAGATCACTGGACTTGGCCATGCTTTTAACTTTTTAACTGTTGTTTGCCTAATAAGATTAAGGACACGACCAGGGTGGCAATTGTGCAGATAAACATGCTGCCTAGCTTTAATCCTGCCTAACAGACTGTAAACTCTGCTGGGTCACCAGCCAGAGCATGCTACAGAAATGAAAAGAGAAAAACTAAATAAACCCCAGCAGGGATTAGAAGAATGGAGCTTAAATATCCCCAAAGGTTAAATTCTCCAAGAAGTGAGACAACATCTGGAAGACGTTCTAATTTCTCTTTATGCTACATCTGAAATGAAAGATGCCAAAAAATAATAAAATAAAATAAAATAAAATAAAATAAAATAAAATAAAATAAAAGGAAAGAATCTGTGGTCACTGTATTTGTTTGATGTTAACTTGAGTGGATGAGGCTTACTATGAAGCTCTACTCCACATACTAAAGGACAAATGAAACCAATAACTAAAGCAGGCTAATATAAACTTAATTCATATCAGTCTTCCCTAAATCTTTTTATTATACTTCATTATTGCTGTCTTTCCACATTCTGACATCAGTAAAAAAGTATGCATTCAGACACGGTATTTGGTTTCCGACACTTTTTATTTCACTAAGAGGTAGAATAAATGGTGTAACAAAATTAGATTTCAATTCAGCAGTAAAACTAATAAAGCCTTGCTGATTTTTAAACATATTGGTTTGTCATGCTGAACTGAGGTAATAATTTTCTTTGAAGTTAAATATTGGTTTTATAACATCATAACTATATAGTACATTAACAAATTGTTCTTATATCAATCACTATTGTTTTTCTCAAAAATGCTACACCAGAGAAGCATAAGGAAAGTGAATAAGAATAGAAATACGCAGTCTGTAATATGAAATGATTCTTTTATACACTATATAAAAATTTTTGATGTTGTAAAATGAACATTTTCATTTATAGGCAAGACAGTAGCCTATTGTGACAGTAAAAATTATAATATCTAATTTTATCACCTCTTGTATATTTTTTACTATTAGGAAGAGTTCTCTGAAACAGAAACAATGCCTATAAAGGTAAAAAGTAGGTCTGATTTAATTCAACAGATTGTAAAGTCTGTGAAAACTTTAGTCTTTAGTGGTGGTGGATAAAATAACTGCAGTAAATTACTTTTCTTGTTTGTATCATTCTGCTGGAGTTTGATATGAAGACAAGGTCTAGGTCTTTATTTTGTACTGAAGTAATTGAAATGGAAAATAAAAGGTCATCTTCTGGAAAAAAAAAAAAAAATAATATTTCTTCATCGGTTATAACCACAACAATTATCTGTGTCCCAAGATTCATTGTTGAGCGTAATAGTTTGATTGTTCTGGGGGGATGTAGCTATCAATGGAAGAAAGAAGAAGGTTAACAGAAATAATGCAGGAAAATCTGTCAAGATACTGAAGATAAAGTGTGAAACTTTTCATGTAATTTCAATTTGTGGAATTAGTTAAGAGAATGAAACCAAGATTAAGGATTTCTGATCAGATGAGCTATGGTTCCTCAACAATTCTGAATTTTCCAGGACCAAAAAAAAATCTTCAGTTCATCAGGCAAATGATTTATTACACGTCAAACTATATGTGTTGGCTATTGGCTATGCTTTATTAGAATAAAGTAGTTGACTGATAATTTTTATTGCTATCAGTGTTAACTGATTGTCCACTTCTGAAATGCACCAAATGAAATGATGTCATGAAACAGATACCAGTCAATTCCAAGCTGACCTTGTAACATTCAATGTACTGTGATTTCATTACATGCAATTTAACATGTAAGACTTGTGATACCCTGTTGAAATTACCAAGCACGTATATAATTCAGTCTATAACATTCAGACTATCATTTCATCACTAAATTTATTTCGTTAACTAGATAGAAATACAGAAAAAGCTTGCTATGCTTTAAGTATTTAATTGTACTAAGTAACATTTATTCAAATATGAAGGAACAATCAGTTAAAGCCTGCCAAGAAAATCACAAAATAACCCGTCTTGAAAGTGTATGGATTTATTCCATGAAATTTATATACGGTCACATAGGAAGTCTTTAATGAATATTTATTTTCTTCATATTCAGGCAAATTCCCATTACTCTAATGTCTTTTTTCTCCACAACACATTACAAACAGGAGCGATAATAATGAACTATAAATCAGCTATAGACCATTACCAGTGTCATATTTTAAAGTCATGATCTTGATTTCATAACTTCAGTTTTAATCAGTGTCCATTAGAGATTCGAACAGCTAGAACAGCTATGGTATCATAGTAGTGTTCTGCCTATGGCTGAGCAGTGCTGGCTCAGCATCAAGACTCCATCCAACCCTTCCCAGAACCAGTGGGCTGGGGCTAGGCAAGAGGTGGAGAGGGGACATCACCAGAGCAGCTGGCATAAACTGGCCAAAGGGATGTCCCATACCATGTGGTGTCACACTCAACAATAAAAGGTGGGAAAGGGGAAAGAGAGGGGGGCTATCCATATGAAGATGTCTGTCCTCCCAAAGAATCACTACGCTTATCAAGGCCCTGCTTCCTGGGATGTGGTCAAGCTTCGCTCATTGTTGGGAAGTAGAGAGTAATATTTTTTCTCTCTCTCTGCACTTCTGCATGTCTGCATGGCCTTTGCATGTTTTTTCTGTCTTCCTTTTCCCTTTAATTAAATTATCCTTATCTCAGCCCATGAACCTTTTCTTTTTCTTTCCATCATACTTTCTGTTCCCCCTCTTCTTCTGAGAAGGGGAAGTGAGAGAGCAGTTGTGGAGTTTTACCACCCAGCAAGGTAAAACCACCACACTCAGGCACTGAGTTTAGATGCTGATTTTCTAATAGCTGCTCAGTTTGAATAGATGACTGTCAGCAATATTCACTTAATTTTTCCCTTTGCATTTTCATTAGAAGTGTTTTGGCCAGTTGTGGTGTTATGCTTCCATGACTGGGTGTTTATGCAAAGATCAGCCATTCAGGTAAAATGCTATTAGGCTTAGCAATTGCTGCGTGCTTTTCATTAGGTTTGTTGGCATTTGGTATTCCCATCACAAATTTAAAGCAGATGTTTCTTATATAAATTGCACTCTTCAGTTTGAAAACATTGCATTGCCACATGCCAGTTACTTTATTTTCTAGAACAAATTATAATGAGGAAGATAGTTATGAGGAAGATACTATGAACTAGTAGTTGGATCAAGGTTTTCCAAAGCTCAGCCATATTTAGTTAGGGCTTGGACCGAAGCCCAGCTTTTGCTCTAACTTTTATCTGCCTCATGAACTACTGAAGTTTTCCACCGCCATCTTAGACATTTGCTGCAGAGAAACAGAGGAGAGCCTCTTTCTTCAAGCTCTATTGCCTGAGGTTCCTTCCCTGGCAGGTGACCAGAAGTACCACATGTATGCAGCACTCTTGATCTGCACAGGTGTAGCATTTCGCAGAAATGAAAGAAAATCCTGGCCCAAAAGTATATGGATCCAAAGAAACCCATCCCACCTGCAGCCCTGCTGATACTTGAGGAGCTCGTGAGAGGAAGGTGCAGTTCACAGGCTAATCAAGTCACTTTGGTAAGCGCCAACCAGCCTAAAATGGATTACTTGGCTCTGTAGACAGCAAATAGACCAATGGTAGCATTTTTGACCAAGCACAAAAGTAGTTTTAAGACCAGTCTCTGGGTTCTCCTTTGTGAGCTAAAAGGATCCCTGTAAGAATCTCTCCTTTCTTGGAATCCTAAACGATTTCCTGCTTTTAAGGATGATCTTAACTAAGTGCAGTCTATAGCTCTGATCAATTCACTGGTAATGACTTCTGAATCAGTCCACTAACAGCTCTTTAATGTACACTCCCTGATGATGTGAAGGTACTTTCTCCCGTTAGTGGTTTCAGCCCATTCATCACTACGATGGCCAGTACAGACAAGCATTAAAAATAACAACTTTGTGTATGAGCTGATCTAACATAATGCCTGATTGCCAAAAGCACCATCTGACTCACGTCTTACAACTTCACCTAACAAGGGCTTGTTTGATGAAAGCTGCATGTGCTGCAACTCTTAACATCACGACACAGAAATTTTAGGCATGGCTAAAAGAGGTCCAAAAAGAAGGACCTTGTTTATTATATATATACTGTTTTGTGTTAGCATCTCCTTAATTTCTCACTCTCTCTCTCTCTCAGTTTGTTTGCTTGTTTGTTTGTTTGTTTTTTAAGCAGTCCCTATTTTCAGATCTTCATATACTCCAGGAAAAATCACATTTTTTTTTTTTTTGTGATGCTTTCTGAACATTTTAATGTGAAATAAGAATATATCATTACATCCTTGGGATATAATGATTACATCCTTGGCAGTTCCTTGGGCATCTTCCATTTTGGCTACAAAACCTCCAAACTTATTTCTCAGTTCAGTAGTCGATATGAATGGATTGAAACAATATTTCTCATATATCTACTGCAAGACAAATTAAATAAACAACCAGAAAAGATAGTAGTAGTAGTCTTTCTATTTGTCTTTTTCTTTCTTCATACAAAAGCTTCTATCAAAATGTATTAAAAGCTTAAAACCACAAATCCCTTTAGAATTTATACTCCACAAGCACAAAATATCAAGCCCTTGTGCAAGCCTATCTCAATCTAATCTCTGTGAAAATCAGCAGGGTGATCTGGAATCTAAACTAAACTTGAATGTGAAGGAAAAGGTAGGAAATAAACTACAGAGCTGACAATAGGGAGAGCAACTGCCTGAGGAAAATCCTGAGGCTAGCCAAGAACAAGTGCTACTCTATCATGTTCTGAACCATAACTATTTCCAAGAGACTGATGGTGCATACAAAAAAGGTTTCATTGTCTACAGATATGATACCTTCTATTAGTGGATCATCTTTATGCAGGAACAGAGCTTAGACCATTGAGAACATCCTAGCATTTTTTCATCAATGCATTATCAACGTTGTGCAGTCTGACTGCTTTCCAGTAGCACAGTTTTGTCATAAAACTGCCTGCTAATAGTGATGCAATTCCTTCCTAGCTCTGTATGGGTATTTTGATGGGTATATTAAACTCAATGGAATAGAATTAAATGTCCTAGAGTCACTGCTTATTGGAATTATAATCCTGAAGTGCAACTTTTACAATCCCCAAAAGCTAAATTAAATGTTATAGCATATTCAGTGGGTTTGTTGCAACATTTTATTATTGCTATTACCTTTCATTTGCCTTGTTACATGTTTAAAATAACTTTGGGTATGGTTTTGGGGAAACATTCAAGCAAGAGACCTTGAGCATAAAGGGGTACTTAGTATTGGCGTAATTGGATCTTATCTCCCTGAACTGATGGCAGTAATTAGGCAGAGGCAGAAGCAGGGTTGGTGTGATGCAGTGATGTGCAGGGCATAGGACAGATATAGGACTTGTGCTGCCTTTACAGTGAGACCTTGGTAGCATGAGCATCCCACAGTTTTGGTAGTGCTTACATTTATAACTGTAATATAGCTATAGGTCTAGTGCTCATATTTACTCAGATAATGTGTAAACACCAAGAGGAGATGAAATTTATCTGCAAAGACTTCAGCACAGTGATTGGTTTCTGTAACATAAAATATTGATTTTTCACACAAGAGGCATAACTGGCAAAATTCAGTCAACACATCAAAGAAAAGTTTGAGTTACTCAAATTACTTGTGAACCTTTCTATTTGAGTCTTATTAATAATAATTTTAAAAAAATCACTATACCATTAAGTATTGCAATAACAGTGACATTTTAGGCAAGGCATGACTGACATTTTGGAGAACACTTTGAGGAAGCAGAGATACAGCTACTTCTATCTGTTATTATCTGCTATTAATATTATACCACTGTTGAAAGAAGGAATATTCATTGCCAGTGCAATGAATGATGACAATTTTCAAAAACACCCCACTAGCAAAGAAGGTCAAGGAGGACTGTCCAACTGTCACTGATGTGCCTTTGAAAATATGTCTCTCTAATGTAAATTAATATAATCTAGCACATAGCAACCAGAAGTGTAGCTTTCCAATTTTGAGTGTATTTTGTCAGCATGGCTTTATTTCATTTTTTATCACAGCCAACTGGGACAAGACAGGAAACGAGGAGAAGAAAATTATATCAAAGTTGAAAGCTACCCAGAAGTGAAGTTTGATGAGAGACAAAGGTTGCTTGCCTCAGAGAAAGAAGGAAGCACCCAAACACAGAGACAGCTTGCAGACAAGAATTATAAAATAGATATGGAAAAAAAAATAAAGTTATTTATACAGACGAGGTTTTATTCTTCATCTTCACAATGTTCTTGGTCTTCTCCAATGCCGCATTTGCACTTACGCTTGATGGGTGAGAAGGTCACTGCCACACCAAGCGCATTGTGAGTGTAACCATGTTTTAAAAGAAAGGCAGTGCCAAACTGCATCAAGGCAGCAGCTAACAGCAGGGGTGCTCTGATACTCCATACAAAATGCTGCTGATGATAAACTACTTGTGGATGTAGCTTAACTGTCACCTTGCACATTCCTTCCAGGCTGCTGACCTAGAAAATCGATGTACTTTATTGGTATGAGTAAGGAGTGTCATTAAAAGAGAGTCATAGAGCTTTTTACCTTACCTGGACTGACAGTACCATAAGAAAAATAAAAATAAAAAGCCACAAGAACACTCACATTGGATTTTCTTTTAGCAAAAGTCCAAACTGTGATCTGCAGAGGATAGTTTGACTCTGCAATGAAAATGCCATGAAGCCCTTATGGGCTGAACAGTGTCACCCAGACACATACATACATTGCAGGGGAAGTAGCACATTTAACAAAATGAAATCTTTCTGACGTTTATTTCCAAGCTCCTGCTTTTGTTAGTGGAATTTAATGTTCTTTCCCAACTTTCTGGGGGCTGATTCTGTGACATTTTCCCTCACTTTGAATGCTGCAGCCAAAGCTCAGTATCTTTCACTTAAGTGCTGCAAGCTGAATCAGTGTTAGTTGAACCAGGAAAACAACGGATTTGCTGAATATGGCTGCTTTTGTTTCCCTTCCCCTCAGGTTCACTACAGAAAATGGTCTTTCTTTCTCATCTGATGTAATTTCACTCATGCCTGCAATGGGAGTGCAAAGTGCAATCTAGTTTGGCATGAGTTTGGCAACCTTGATGTTGAATTAATGATATATATATACCACGTTATGATTAATATACATTTAATAGCTTATTTGAACTCATCAGCTGTAAATTAAAAAAGGAAAGTTCAGTGTAACAGCCTGTCACCAAGAGTGTCTACTGTGAGTATTCTTAAATTATGCTACAAAAGCTTTCCCATTTGTAGATATTCAATAACATTAAAAAAAAAAAAAAAGTTTATGTTGCTTTTATGTTAGATTTTCAGTTACACTGCAGTCCAGCAAGCCTACTCCTTATTTCATGAAAAAAAAAAAAAAAAAAAAAAAAAAAAAAATGTTTCTCAAGACTCAAACTGTTGTGTTGCCCTCAGTCAGGTTTTTCACAAGGCAGATTTTTTATGAACAATCCATAACTCTGCTACAGGATATTAGACTTTTTCAGTTCAACACTTCCCCAAGGTAAAAAATGTGCTTTACACGCTCTTTTTAATATTAGAGCAGAAGGGATGAGTATAGATTGTCAACATGAGGGATTGTCATGACACAGGAAGTTGAGCATATCACAAAGGAATGCATTTAATCTGAGTAAAGTGATTCTATGGTCATGTAGTGTGTGTTGTGACATGATGGTTATATTTGATTGTTGACTGAAATCTACAGTTTTAGAGCAAAACCATTCAAAAAGGTCTATGTTGTTGTTTTTACCATAGTGTCAAATCAGCTGTGTCTATAATGCCACAAGATAGCCCACTTTTCCTCATAAACAATCATATTTTAATACATTTTAATCATATTTATTCTATGTAAATGTTCAATTTTAAAAAATAATAAATAAATAAATAAATAATGAAATCCCAAACACCCAGAGTGTGTCCTCTCCTCTCAGCGGGCTTGAGTTGCTGCTTGCCACAAAACTGACTATTGATATGTCTGCAGTGTTGCAACTCCCAGATCATAATTACATAAATGTACAGCTGCAGTAGTCCAACCTTGCTCCTTGGACAAGCAATTTTAAGCTGTTAACTGGTAAGCATGCTGAATGGACTATGATTCTTCCTGCAAATACTTCATACTTTTGAGAATATGGAGGCAGGCTGGTCAGTCCTGGTGCCTAGCTCGACATATCTGAATTCTCTGGTATTTTGTGTTTCATGGACTTTTGTTTCTAAAATTATCTTTCTCAACATTCATGCACTGGCAGTCACTTCCCTATATAACATCTACATGACATTGAACCTGAGTCCTCCGTAAGCCTCAGAAGGATGCCCAGGAAATTATTGCCACCCTCATTAGTATCCAGCAACACTGACATTCTCGTGATATTTCTGCAAAGGCTTTCCTGTGAAGCACGTAACATTTTTTACAGTGTTTTTCAATCCAGTATCGCTGAGATGTTCTGCAGTCTGCTTGGTCCTTGGGAGCCCTTTGGACATGCCCAGCGGTGCTTGGCAGCATCCAGGACCACAGACAGATTTTTTTGCCCTCTGTATTTTATCTCTCACAGGTTGCTATGGGAACAGTGAAGCACATATGATAATTCCTTTCAGCACCAAATAATTATTTTTAAGTTTACTAGTTTGAAAAAGGCTTCCAGGAGTTGTTTGATGGTTGTTGTTTTTGTTGGTGGTTGGGTTTTTTTGTTCATTAATTGGTTTGCTTTGTGGTTTGTGGTTTTGGGGGGGTTAAAGATAGGAAACATATGTATCAAGTACCAGCCACAGCTCTTTGGAACAAAGTGCATACTCAGGTGGTAACTTACATTTACTGTCAACATAACCTATGTGAGAGACTTTAGCAAAGGAGAAATTAAAATGCTTAACTGTAGGAAAGATCACTTAATTCAAACAAATTTTACTTCAGATTTCTGTGCATGTTAGGAAGAATACACTTCGGTCATAAATCTTGGCTTTGTAGAAGCTGACCAGTAGCATCGCTAGAGGCAACCAGTTTGGTCCCATCTTAGCACAGGGAAGGCTCTGACACCATGTGAAGAAGGTAGTTCTTGTAGCCTCAAGAAAAATTATATGCATGCAAGACAAGGTGTGTTTTTGTTTTGTTTGTTTGGTTTGTTTTTCAGGTATTTGGGCTGTTTTTTTCTTGGGGGTGGGGTGGGAGGAGGGAGCAGAGAAATCTTATATGGAGCATATTCTTCAGCTTGATTAGACAATTTTGCTCTCTCTGTGAGGCTTTTGGCTCTGTTGATGTAACAGAATAGAGCTAACATGCTTAAAAACACACTTTTTTTTGCTTATTATAATAAAATCTGTCCACAATGTGGAGTCATGTTGATATCTCTAAAGGAAACCTTTGTGTTTGTCTTGATTTCCTAAACTCTTCTAGTGTAATATTTTTAATATATATATTCAAGAGGCACACAGAAACTGCATATTTACTCTTACCACTCCAACCTACTCTGAGAACAGAATTGACACCAAACACTGAGAACATAAAGCATTTCTGTTCAAACAAAAAAAAAGTGTATCACAAAAAGACAAGAAAAATTCAATTAATACCCAAATCTTACATGACAACAAACTACGATCAGCTAATTGAGGATGTAATTTGTAATACTACAAATTACAAAGTTCACGTTAATTTGAATCAGTTTGGTTTGGGGGTTTTGGTGGGTGGGTTATTTTGGACATAAAATTAGCCATCCAAATTTTCTCTGGGCTGGTTTACAGTACACCATGTAGTACCAACTATATTATTTTCCCTGCATCAATAACAAAAGCTTATTTTTCTCCAGGGTATAGTATTATGTGATTGGGGCATATGTAGGAGACAAATGCTTAATTTGCAGCTGATGCTAACAGAACCGACTGTTCCAGAATTTTTAATTAGAGTGTGACAGTGGAATAGTGAGCAAACATGCTGAGATTGCATGCAAACAGGCTCTTAAAAAGAGACTGCACATCCAGAGTCACAACTGTTAATACTAATGACCAAAATAAAATAAAATAAAATAAAATAATTTGCTGCTTGCTTGTTCCAGATAAAACTTTACCAGCACAGGTAAAGATAGTTGCTTTATCCCACCCTTCTAAATCAAGGTAGTGACAAGACAGAGAGAGAAGCAGCAACCAATATTTCAGTGAGGGTTAGCATTGAGTGCACAGCTGGATCCTCAGAAGATTTCTGCTCTGTACTGAAATATTTTCCATCTGGGTCCTCTTCACATGGCTACCCAGACTTGCTGGAGGAGAGCTGCTGAGGGCATGGGCAATATGCCCACATCTGCAGTAAATATATCTTCTGCAGACATCATATGCAAACCAGATTCCACTAGCAGCCCGGGCTGCAAGACAAATGCAACTGGAAGGTCCCCAGATGTGGAGGCCAGCCAGTGGTGCCCAGGGATGGTGAAGTGCCCGGCAGGATGGCATGATGAAGACAACGCCCTACACCACGCCCCATGGGAACCCAGTAGGCAAGACCTTGCCTACAGGACTGGAGTCTGCTCACTGTGAGCCAAATGAAAATGTTGTGAAATCCATTTCTGCAGAAGGTAAATGTTTTTGCTTTATACTTCTTTAGGTTGGTCATGAAGATGTTTTGTGAAGGATGATAACGCATAGACAGGGAAGCAGTTAGAGCAGTTGTTGCTTTCTAAGGCCTGAAGAGGGGCCTTACTCCCAGCTTTGTGGCCAACACTATTCTTTTTCAGGCTTTTATTCATGAGATTGGAAATGTATATGGGATTAGTTTGTACAAGGAAAATTAGAATATCTTGTGCATGTAGTTAGTAACCAGGAAAATGCATCACCTTCACTTTGTTAGTGTCTATGCTTCCAGATGTAACCATACCATACTCTTAAAGAAAGCCTTTCTGTTTTATTTGAACTGGATTTGAAACTTGCTGTATTGCACTATTGCATCCACCACTGGTGGTTCTGTCACCAGTGATAAACAGACATAAAAAATAAACATGAGAAATTGTGTCACACTGTGAACCATAACTGCATTTAACTTGCAAACATTTTGCAATATTGATATCACCTAAAAGCTTTCATGTTTATCCCCAAACGGTGAAGACTACAGATGACTCCACAGTCAGGTGTTCCCATAAATCTCAGATAAACATCCTAATTTTTACAACATGTCAGATGCTTTGCTCCATGTTAAACTTACTTGTAAATGTTACTGAAAAGGCCCTCCATCAAGTTCTCTTCTCATCCTCTGAAATCAGGGGTGATATATAAGCTGATTCTAAGTTCTGGCAAGGAAGAGTCTGCATTCCCAGCAGAGAGTGCTCGAGACGAAGGCTTATTTCTCAGTGACAGCTTCATTAATAACCCGTGGTATTCCCTATGGCAGCCCTTCCTCTTTGTCATTATTCTGTTACTCACTTTCTGTATTAATCTCCCTCAGCTTAGCACCTGCAAGGAAAGATTAATATCATAAGTAAGCAAATGTGCTTACACACATGCAATATCATGAAATCATGTGTCATCTTCCACAACTGGGTAAGAAAAAATGTCTCTAGCAGCTGGCCCCAGGACATTGTACCAGGCAGCCCATTATTCTGATTTGATATGGTGATTTCTATGTCCCTAATTCTGCTGGGGACAGCAGCCCTAACCTGAAGACAGGCTATAGCTTTGTGAATTCCTCAGAAGGGGGTAGATCTGGCAGACTGGCTGCAAACATGGTATCCAGCTCCGGGTGAATCCTGGGAAAAGGCTGCAATATAGCCCAGTCCTGTTTTTCTCCAGCTATTTTCTGTCGGGAAAATGCTCCATACACTGTACATAAGTATAGATCAGAACAGACTAAGGTTCCCCTGGTTCCTCCATAAGATCCAGGGATGGAAGTATGATACAGGAAACATACAGCTACCTAAAAATCAGCTTTGCCTCCTCCCTAGGCTGATTATGAACAAAGTTCAGAGGCAAGAAGGATATAGCACAAAGTGCTGAATAACCATCAGACAGCCTCCAATTAGATTGCTTTCTGTGTGACTGTTGTGTCATTTCCATGTATTCCATTGCATTTTCCATGCAACAAATACTGTTAAACTAAAAGCCCTTTTCTGAAACTAAGTTATCTTCCCACAAGTCTGTAGGAAATATTCTAGAGTCCTCCCGAAACTGCAGAGGTAAATACAACCAGTTCTCTATCTGTTACAAAATCATCTGCTCAATTCTAGTCATCTGGGATTTTCTTTCTCCAATAAGTATCTGTGAGAGGAAGTTCAAAGTTGCATTGAGCCAACAGCAATGGAACAAATAAGCTAGGTCAGATGTAACTACTGTGGTACTTTATTTCCCATGCTTGTTCAAGAGAAATGCATATTTATGTTACTGCTTTATTTAATGGAGAAAACATATACAGAAAAATGGAAAAATCTGACGCTCATTAAACACGACCATACTTCAGAGTTAGCCTCATAGGTTTCTCTCTGGACAAAAAAGGATGGCATGTACGTGAAATAAGATATTGCAATTAAACAGAGATTCTGGTAAATTAGCTTTCAGCAAGCTTTTTCTGTTATTAACACTAAGTTTGAAAGGCATGAAAAAATAAAAGCATTACTTTTTCTGAGGTTCCTTGAGCCAGTATTGCCAGATTGCTTACTTTCTCCAGTACCCACTGGGAAACCTGTCTCTTGTCTCAGACTCAGTATCTGTTTGATGCTTGTCCAGACTTCTCTATGCCTGCCAATTATCTTCTCATGAAATTGCTTCTGCAGACTGTAATAGCTTGCCTTTAGCAAGCCTTTAGCAAGAGTAGGTATATAAAGTAAATAGATTTGGTGTGCTCTGTGCCTTGCTGTGAGGCTGGAGTCTACTCTTTAGTCTCAAAATCTCTCTGGGTTGTTTTAGCTCTGACATAAGTTGGGTTCTGTCCAACTTATTAGCTAAACAACAGGTCAGAAATTATTTTGGCAGACATTAATTTGCTGATAATGTTACCACCATGAAGACTTAAGGAGTTCCAAGGCAAAGCAGGTGCCTGCATATCTTTTAAAGGAGGTGGCAATATTTGACTTGCTCACTGTGATACATGGGAGCTGTAGCAAAGTAATTGCCTGAACCCATCTTCCAGGTTTATGGCAAGAGAACAAATCTCTAGCCTCTCGAGGATTTTAATAGCTAGCAGACATTTCAACAGGATAAGATTGTTCTTTTGAATTGCTTTGAGGCAGTTGAAAGGAAGGACTGCAGTTGTCTGTATGCACCACAGTCTAGAGTTCTGGGATTTTTGGAAGTCGTGGAATAGGGATTTGTAGAAATGAAAAAGTCAGGAGCGCTGATGTGAGGAAAGATTTTATCACGGTGAAATCTAGAGAGTGACATGCTCAATAATATGGAGACTGATGGGTAAGCTCATAAGGCAAAATGTGGGAAGTGAGAGAAAAGTAAATGAAGTAGAAAGATATAAAAAATGCTCTTTTTCATAGAAATGATTGACATTGTATAAAGGATACCAGCAGCTTTAATGATGTGTATGCAGGTATTGCGTCTGACCTTCTGAGGAAACTCAAAGATACAGTTCTTAGAATTTCAGGGCTATATTATTTATGTACTCACATAAATCTGCTTTGATAATATTATTGCCAAATAGAAATGTTCAGAAAGTTAGAACATGGAAGAAGAAAATATTTTTTGGATGCTGCCAGTTGGAATTGACTCAATAGAGATCACTATACACTCAAAGATTTAAAAAAAAAAAAAAAAAAAAAAAAAAAAAGTTAATTGTCCAAATACAAAGAGTTATCTATTCCCTTTCTACTGATTAAAATAATAAAAAAAAAAAATAAAAAGCTCATTTCATCGGAGAAAGTATGTATCCCTTCATGTTAGTTTGAAATTGCTTTTCCTGGCAAAACTCCTTGTATAGTGGGATTTCTCCCCAGCAAGAATAAACCAGCATCTTTAAGGCCAATACTACAAACAAACAGCAATAAAAAAAACACCTCTTCTGCTATTAATTGTCCACTCTTTCAATGGCTATCAAACTTCAGCTAAAAATTCATTATTTCCATATTTAAGGTGATGTATTGTAGTGCCCTGGACACATGCATCTGAAAGTCTTGATGCTCAAATTAATTATTGGCCAAAGTGACATATGCATAGGAAAAAGGACAAACATTCTGATGCAAAGCTTATGTTCTCAGAAGAGACAACCTACCTAAGATCAACAAGGCACCACCTACACCATCTAGCATAATCAAGCTATACTCCCACTGCTGGATTCTTCCCTGTATTTTAGACTTCTTTCTTAGAAAATTCATAGCAGTTTTGCAGAAAGGTTTTCCATGTGAAAAAAAAAAAAAAAAAAAAAAAAAAAAAAAAAAACAGTCACCTTGTGGTGGTTTTACCGTGCTAGGCAGTTGAACACCACAACCGCTCTCTCACTCCCCCTCCTCAGATGAGGAGGGGAAGAAGTGAAGGAAAGAACAACTCAGGGGTTGAGATAAGGATGATTTAATTAAAGAGGGGAAAAAAAAAATATATATATATATATATATAATTAAGGAAATATTATTATTAATTAAACAATTCAACTAAAGGGAAAAAAAAAGGGAAAGGGGAAAAGGGAGGGGGAAAGGGAATAACTAAACAAAACAAGTACAGGCTATGTGGAAGTGCAGAGGAAAGAAATTACTCTCTACTTCCCACAAATGAGCGATGCTTGACCACATCCTTGAAGCAGGGCCTCAACGCACGTAGCCGGTGTTCGGGAGGACAGATGTTCTCGCAACGAAAGCCCACCCCTCCCCTCTTCTTCCTTTTTCCACCTTTTATTGCTGAGTGTGACATCATATGGTATGGAATATCCCTTTGGTTGGGTTAGGTCAGCTGCCCTGCTGATGTTTCTTTCTTACTTTTTGCCCACCCCCTAGGAGGGTCAGAGAGAGTCCTGATGCTGTGCCAGCACTTCTCAGCAGCAGACACAACACTGGTGTGATACCACTGCTGTTCTAGCTCCAAGTGCAGAGCACAGCACTGTATGGGCTGCTGCAGGGAAAGTTAACATCCCAGCCAGACCCAGTACACACCTTTACCATTTTTTCTTCTTTATATGTGAGAGCAAGCTTACCATTCCTTCACAATTACATAACCTGTGGCACATCTGTCTAACACCTTTTCTCCAAATGAATTTATAATTCACTTCTTTTTACTGAAAGCCCACCAGTGCAAGCATCTGTAGTATGTTTGCAGAATGAAGGATGATAAAAACAGGTGTCACATCAACTCAGATACAGTCAAGCTTCCAGTTATCTGTGGCACTTCAGCAACTGTGGGGAAAGCAAGAACTCTGTGTGGTATACTGGGAGGGCTTTCAGCAGGCAACAAAATATTTTCAGAACTTTCCTGCTTGTTACTGCCCCTGTGAGGGGATTTATCAAATTAGCTGTACTAGTTCATTTCATATAGTCAAAAACAAAATACATGCAGCATCATGACATAAAATTGTGTAATTGTCAGGTCATTATGGCCATCTTGTAAAAACCATGATAAATAGAAAATGATCTGACAAGGTTTGTACTAGAGCAGTAAGTTGCATTATCTTTTGTTGATTTTTTTTATTATTCATTATCTTCCAAGGCTATTATCTTCTTTTGCAACTACTCCTCATTTTATGTCACCACCAAAGACAAAATGTCAAATGTATTCTGTTCGCTATAAAATAGATTTTATGTCTCATTAGTAAATGATACTTATAATATGCATAAAATGCTTGATCAATAACCTTTTTTAGGAGTAGTCCTTAATTACAGTCTTTTCAAAGATAAGTGCGAGTTCAGTCAATTCACTAGAAATTTTTTTCTAGACACTGTCCATGATACTTTCATTTCAAATGACAATTCAATGGGATACAGAGACATATGTTATAGGATACGCATACTCTATTAAGTATTCAAGTGAATATTCAAATGGAAATGAAGAACTTCCTTTGTGCTGTTAGTTGAGCACTAGCCACCTTTTTGAAAGTATGTTCTTATTTATTAACTGCCAGTCTATATCTCTATGGAACTATGAGAGGCTTTCTTTCAAAATCAAAAAAACACAAATTAATTTGCAATGGCAATAGAAATCCCCCTAGGGATTAGATCCTCAGTGGGACACGTAAAGAATGTTAATCAAATTCAGGGTATTGCAATGGTGTTCACTGTGTTAACTTCAGAAAACTACAATGCATACTTCCTCATTTAAATGAGGTGTGCTGGGCTTCCTTCATACCCACAGGAGGCAAAATGGGCTGTTCCATGGCATTCATCTAATTAATTCTAAACCTTGACTTTAGGATTAGATGAACTGTGTCTTAATGTTCCTCTTTGCTTGCTACCCTAAAGAAGGAACACCAAGTATGTAGTTTAGAAGCAGGTGTTTTATGTATAAATATTGACAGGGGGTCATGTAAGCAGAACCCCTTTTTGCATAATTGTGAACAATACCTGCCACTGAAAAACATCAAGATACATCTAATTATATGACAGAATGATTAAAATAATAATAATAATAAAATGAAAATACATCCAGGTGAAATACATCCAGCTCGTTAGGAAGCCTGTTCCAGTGCCAGAGCACCCTCAGGGCACAGACACGGTTCCTGATGCCCAGTCTGACCCCCTCCCCTGGTGCAGCTGACTGATTAAACATGTCAGCCTTTCTACTGACATGTACACCTTTCTACTGACTGATTAAACATGTCAGCTAAACATCATCATCACTGGAAAGGAAAAGGCAAATTGTCATCCTTTCATATATGAGATTTGATGAGCAGCAGTACTATCAACATGCTTGTATTAGTCCAATGATATATTTTACTTTGACATTGCTATACACATAAAATCTAATGACTATTGCAGGTGATTTACCATTAAAATAGGTCTTGGTCTTGTTTTTTTTTATGTTTTTATTTTTTTCTTCTTTTTTTTTGAGTATCAGCTGATAAAGTGAATGCAATCGAGACTTGTATCTTATATGCATAAATAACACAATCTCTCTCTTTTTTTTTTTCCTTGATAGCCTGCAAAAGAAATTGCTCAATAACATTTTAACTGTAAAAGTGTTTTTCTACTGTGATCCACTTCATGGGGTAAGTGATGCCAAGGAATAGAATAAAAACTAATGAAACAAATTATCTCGCTCTCCAGTTTTTCTTGAAGAAGTGTCCATATCAATCTATTTATCTGTCTGTCTCTTTTTTTTTTTCCAGGAAAAAAATAAAGCTCCTCTCTTAGAAATACAGCTTGGGTATCAAGGATTGACTTAAACAAGATTTCAGCTTCATTTTAAGAAAAGGTAAGAGTGTAAATGCCTGTGTGTGCATGTGTCTGTAGTCTGTACTATTTCTGTCTACTTTGTGTTTATGTTCAGATGCCAAGAAATTCAAAGTGCTATTTTCCTTAAATAATAAAACATTGACTTGCATTACAGGAGCTACAAGAGAAACAAAATTGGTTAGCTCTGTAGGCATTTTGCATTATCTTCTTTGGTCAAAAATGCTTTAGATTAGAAAAAAAAAAAAAGTAATATCAAGCTAATATTTGAATATTTTCTCATGCATTCATAAATGCACTATGGATTTACGAGATGATTAAAACTGGAAGCTGACTTTCAATGTTACTTTTTTCCTAAGCTAGCAGATACTCTCTAAACTACTGAAGTGAGAAAGCAGAGTGAGAAAATTCTGTGTAGCATTGTACATGCAATACCATCAGTCTCTCCTGAGGACCAGATTCAGTACAACCAAAATCCTGTAATTATTTCCCTGCAGAGCAATACTAAGTACGTTACAGAAAGGCATCACTGCTGCTGGTAATAACAAGCAATAACATGCAGCAAGCACCACGGCAGGGAAAATTTTTCAGGGAAAAGTTCCTATCTCTGCAGTCAGGTGTAACTTCTTCTCAGAGTACTATAAATAAAATTAGATGGGCTCTTTCAGTATTATGTGGGCAACTTTCAGCACTGAGTCAGCCTGAGGAATTAAGAAGCTGGTTCTACCTCCATTTTGTTTCTCGTTACTCAAGAAAGTGAAAATTTCCATTCAATCTCTTTGGCAACTAGAGCTGATATCTCACAGGACTCTTAGAACTTTATCATAACATGACATTACATATTTAAGAACAGGTAGAAAAAAAAAACAGTAACAAGAAAGGGCTTCTGCTAATTTCCACAGAGGAAAAGTATCTCCAGCTGCAATGTAAGAGAGAAGTTATAAAACAAAATAAAGAAAATTCCATGGTAACTACCATGGGAGCTAAAAGGGTTGAGAAAGAGTGATAAATAATCTCAAGAAAGAACCTCCTTTGTCTCCATTTGCCTTTCTGAAGGCCTGGTCTTGGTTTCTCAGGCAGGAGCTACTCAGCTGTTACTGCTAGTAATGAGGGAGGCAGCAGCACCTTTGAGTCTCTTTGGGTGCACTCATGGACCACTTACTTTCTCATCCTATTTCTCTTCACTTTCTTCATCCTCCTACCTTACCACCATAAGCCATTCAGCCTGTTGTATGGGCATATTTGCTCTGCACTTATTGAATGAGCACTTGATGTCAGATTTTCACAACTATTTCCAGATGCAGTCACTCTTAACTACCCAAATGTTGAAAGACTAATCTTTATCAGCCAAGTAAGCTAGGATTTCTTTAGATATGAACATATATGGACACATACACACATTTACTTCCTTTGCCTTATTCTTTTTGGAAACTGACTGGTTACAGGTTAAAAATACCTATTTCCTTGAATGATTTCATCTTATACGTCACAAACTTGTAAATATTTGTTGACAATACAGTATCTACCAGGATCCATTATTATGATTTAACTATTATTATTTTATGGACAGTCACACCTGTTGTTTTTTGTTATAACAACATGGTTCACTTGCTGTTACATCAATATCCTCTGGGTGGCTGAAAGCAGTTCATACTTTTCCTAATTCAATGTTTTCATTTGTCCTGTTTCCAATTACATTTGAAACTATTTTATTGACTGAAGTGTAATTCCTTTAAAGTGTTTTCTTCTAATGAATATAAATAGAGGGCGAGTAATTCAATAAGTAATTCAATTTTGGATTTCTCCTTTTCACTTGTAGCTGTAAACTGAGCACTGATGGTAACAGATTCAAATTTTGAAAATAGAGACAAATAAAACACCTGTTTAGACTACTTTTTAATGTAACTAGAACCGTATCTGTTGCAAAGTATCAGTTCATTAAAGGAAATAGACTATTTTTGTCTGCATTTTCACTTTTGTTATTTTTTAAATAAGGTTAGCTTAACTCCAAATTTGCTTGGTGGTTTCTAAGGTTTTTTTTGTTTGTTTTTTAAATGGGCAGCCTAAACTCATCCTAGGGTAACCTCCTGATTCAAATGGAGGTCTGACAGAGATGAATTTAGTCTGGTACCTCTCACATGAAGCTATCTTTTTAATGATGGCAGATTTTCAATAACTTCTTGATTAACAGATATTGTCTTATTAAAAAAACAAACAAACAAACAAACAAAAAACACTCAACTTGCCTTCTAATGCTACACAGCCTGTTCTTTTCCTTAGGCAGTGGGAGCAAACCTAATGGTTTGATGGGCATCATCAGCTGCACTGAAGTGATCCTGCTGCCCCACTCCTATTACTTCAGGAACTAGAAAACATGCAAATTGTGCCTTTTACTTATAGTGTTTTTGTGACCCTAAATAAATAAAATAATAATAAATAATAAAATAAAAATAATAATAATAAAATAAAAATAATAATAAATAATAAATCCTGCAGTCTTTTGAGGTTCAGATTTGCAAAGGTGTTCTAGATGTCAAAGTATTACAATCATAAAACAGGAAATTTTTAAGTTGCTAAATAGGTTACTTTCAGTGGGATTTGAGCAGGAAACTTTACCTTCAATGGGTTTTACAGTACTAATTGTCCTAAGAATGTACAGATCCAGCAGGATACAAAGTTTTATTTTGAACAAGAGGGCTTTGGGTATTTGGTCTTTAATGTCCATGTGTCTTTATCTAACGTTTATCCCCTTTCTTCATCCCACTGATGAAAGTCTTCTGGATGCTACTGGGGTAAGAGCTTAGCCTTTAGATTTGATCTTTTAGTTTTGTTGCACTTGAAAATAGCAGTAGTGGTTCTGTGTGACTCTAGTTTCAGAAAAATATTCACATAAAAAAAAAAAAAAAAAAAAAGAGAAAGTTTTGCAAAATTCAATTTTGTATCAGCTGACTAATCAGGACCATAACAGATTCATCATTCCAAAGCGGTTGTTACTGAAAGAGCATTGTTATTAATGTGACTGCTGCAAATGATTTATATATCTTCCAATATATTTAATAATTCTGAAGTATATTTTCCCTAAAAATATTTCATTAGGAGGTAGCTAAATACCTTCCTAGGTATTTAATTTTCCCTGTAGAAGTAAATATATAATTTTTATATATACACATATATAAACTACTCATATCTATATACACATATATGTAAAGAATATATCTAAATATATTAAGTTTTATATATATAAACTATATAGTGGAATGAAAATATCAGCATGAGTTGTGGTCAAATTGAGAACAAAAATTCACTCTTTGTTGTGTTAACTGTATGCAAAGTCCTCACAAGTGATGTTGAAATGGTATAAAATCACTCGGAAAACAAGATTCACAAATTCTTGAAAACTTTTTTTTTTGGCCAATATTCTAATATTTTCAGAATCCTGTTTTTTTAACCTTATTTCAGAACTCCATATCAGTAAATTAAAAAGTATTTTAAAAGTTTAACAATAATTTAAACAATGCAACAAAGTAAATTATTTAAGGGTTGTATTTAATCACTTCAAAAGAGTAAAATATACTGTGGTCTATTATTTTTGCTTTCTGAACACAGTGGGTTTACATGAAGTATTAAATAATAGAATAATTAGATGTAAAAGTAAATAACTATTACTAAGAGGATAATTATAATGTCATTTTGACAACTTCTCACCCTTTTTACCTGTTCCTACCCTGTCCCTCTCCCAGAGAGAAAAGAGAATCTCATTCTAATCATGAACGTGGTTGGCAGCAGCACTTAGGTATGTTAATCTAGAAACTCTGTAGGACAGCAAAGCACATCAATCTGGGCCAGTGTGATGGCCTAGCACATATGATCTCATGATGAAGCCCACCTACCTCTGGTAGATGTTATACTTTCACAGACTCCCAATGCAAGACATCATTCCCAGCTGGAGCCACATGGAGCAGCTGCTGAGATGCATTTGAGAATGAACAGAAGAGGCTGAAGTATGAAGAACAGAAGAATGACTAGAAATGAAGTAAATCCCTAGTTCTCTGTAACTTTCTGAGATATGGATGGAATCCACGTTTATACAGAAGGGTTTGTTTGTTTGTTGTCTGCTTGTCTATCTTCATGTTCATGCAGCAAAATATTTGTCTGTTTAATTACAGCTTGTGGAAAGAAATACCATTGCTACAGGCCATTCTAATCCATCATAAATATCCTGCCTCTCAGAAAACTGTCTAAAACTTCTTGTATTGCAGAATTGCAATAGGGATTGAGGAAACACATGGTCTAGTTGGCCTCATCATCTCATGCAGGATATAAGTAGAGTTTGGGCATCTCAATAACTGTAGTCATTGGCACACTTCTGAATTTATGTCAGAGCAAAGGCAGAAAAATGGTGTAAAATACCCATTGAGCATCTTTGTTGCAGAAAGAAGAGGGTGGCAAAAAGAGAATGCTTGGAAGTCATCTAAGGAGGCTCCTGGGAAGCTGTATGTGTGGGACAGTTAGGGTAGGGCTCATCCTGAACCATTCACACGTGCTTCTGGTGCTATCTGGAGACAGATTTGCATCTTCTTGTCTGGGCACTGCAGAGCCCAGCACTGCTGCCATAGAAGCACTGTTTTTCTTTGCAGATTTTCTCATGTGATGCCTTTTTGAAATCATCAGATAAACCCTAACTTCTGCTTTTCTCTTTCCTTTGTTGCTCATTCTTGTGCTAACATAGAGAAGATTTCAGTCACTGCTTAAAGCAATGATAATAGCAATGATCTGAAATATCATTAGAAGAAAGGCATGGCTAAGCCGGTCATATCTTCAAACACAATTCATGCTCAACTGATGCAGGCAATTTCCTATCACCTTGATCTTGAGCAGTATGACTGTCATTAATTATGCTTATAATTAAAGTTAACATATGATGGACTTTGCCACTATGACATTGTCTTCAACATAAAAGTCAAAGAGTATGAATAATTTGCTAGATTTTAAGGTCAGTGTTGTAATTACACTGCATTAATTTAATTACTCAAATTTAATCTTTTAGATCTGCTTCTTATCATGTTTTAGTCTGTATGACTCATGAACTGCAGCATGCTAGAACACTGAGAAAAGTATGCCATATACTGTAAGCAGAGACAAATTGAGTTTTGGGGAATTATTTGAAAATAAACAATATGTGGATGTGTAAGAATAACCCACTCTCTACTGATTAGCTGCTATGCAGTAGAACTTACTTCATTTGTTCTTATCACATAGAAAATGTTTTACCGCTACAGAAAAGTATATACACATACTAATGACTTTTATGTCATATTATATATTTCATGGATATTCTTTTCAGCCACTTTGATTTTCTATTTTCTAAATCCCCATTTAGTTTAAAACTTCCTAAATATTTTTGTTCTGTTTGGTTTCTCCTTGAATTTGATAGTGTTATAATTAAATTATAAACCTTCTGTTCTGAGACCAGAAAAAAAAACTCTAAATAATGAATTTGATTAAAAGATATGGGGACTTCCCATATAAAGTGTCAGTCCCCATAAAGGGAATAAAATTCCCTTTAAAGAGGGTGCATTTTCCTGATCAGCTCAAAGGGGCAAAACCCACCCCTCTGTCATATACTGATTTTTTTTCCATCACTTTCCATCCTTGAGAAGCTTGTAACTGAAAAGGAACCAAGCAGACTGCCTACCTCCCCTTGCCTGAAACAGATGCATCTTCAGAGAGCCAGCTATCAGTAAGCCAATCTGACCTGACTGGTGCAAAGGCCTTCAACAAGACTATCAACAAAGAAAAGGAGTCTGAGCAGATCTCAGTATTGGCAGAGCTCATCACGAAATAACAGCTTCATTAAATTCATTTAAATTAACTTCACAGACATGTAGGCAGCTTTTGGATTATATGGTCCTACTAGCAATGAGAGCAGGATTTGTACATAAGAACCTGGGTTAAAAAAATAAAATATTAAAGCCCTGACTGTGATGGTTTTACCCTTCCACTCCACAACCATCAATCTCTCACTCCCCCTCCTCAAAAGACGAGGGGGAGAAGAAAGTATGATGGAAAGAAAAAGGCTCGTGTTGAGATAAGGATGATTTAATTAAAGGGAAAAGGAAGAGGGAAGAACAAGCAAAGGCCACGTGGAAGCAAAGGGCAAAAATACTCTCTACAATTATTCAATTATTCTCTACTTCCCATCAACAAGAAATGTTTGGCCATGTCCTGGGAAACAGAGCCTCAATACACGTTGCAATTGTTTGGGAGAACAGACATCTTCTTATCGAGTGGCCCTTCTCTCCTTCCCCTTTCCCACTTTTTATTGTTGAGTGTGACATCACATGGGTATGGGATACCCATTTGGCCAGTTTAGGTAAGCTGCCTTGTAATGTCCTCTCCCCACCTCTTGCCCACCCCCAGCCCACTGGCTTTGGGAGGTTGGAGGGAGTCCTGATGCTGAGCCAGCACTGCTCAGCCATAGGCAAAACACTGGTGTGATACCGGAGATGTTTAACTGCAAGTGCAGAGCACAGCACTGTATGGGTTGCTGAAGGGAAAGTTAACTCCATCCCAGCCAGACGCAGTACACCTCAAAACCTTTTTATTTACTAAATTATATAAGTAAGCACGTAGGGAAAAAGTTCTTAATGTAATGACAAAAACATATGGCTAGTATTTGGAACATTTTTTTAACAGATAACCTTCTTAACGAAAATATTCATTTAAAAACTAGCAAGCAAGCAAAAAAACACACACAATGAATTTAGAATTAAAATAGTTTTACCCTGTCATTGTCTGTTCTTATGAATGAATCTTCCCAGAAGCAAATTAAGATCTGTTATTCTGACACAACTTCTTTCAGAAGTACCATTGTTCACCTCTTTTTAAGATATTATAACCTTTTTCTATTTTATTTTTTATTTTTATTTTTTGAAGGACTTTTTATAACAGTCAGGCAATTAGTTACAGAAAGAAATTTGGCTTGGTCTTCTTTGGCAATAGTCTACCCTGAATTCAGGTATATCCTGTGATCTTCCTTGGCACCTCAGGAGGTTTCAGGTCATTGTTATGTTATTTGATCTGAGGCTAACTTAATGTAGCACAAGGACAGTCTGGAGATGTTACAAATCCACAATGTATTATCTCTAATTTATTAAAGTTAATCTACTATGGAGATATTCTGATGAATCCCCCAGTGAACCTTGAAATTTGTAGGTCTGTAGGTATGCCAGTAAATCATTCCCATGTATGACCATTCAGCCCATCTTTTCCCAGACTAATAGGCTCCTTGTCTCAGTGGTAGAGAGCATGTGGCTAATGTCAGGAGTTCCATAATCCTATCAAATGAAATGTATATCTTTTCTGGTCCTTTTAAGGGATGTCACCCTGTGTATGACTACTGTTTTCATGCAGAGCAATTACACCTTTTAAAGGCCCTCAGCACAGGCTTGGTTTTGATCTATTTGTTCACAAAATGACATTTGATAATTTTATCTGTCATTATGGGAAAAATGAACATAAATTTTAAAGATCTCTGTAGCAGTAAAAGGAAGACAATATAGCCAAAACCATTAAAGAAGAAATACTTGTACCTTTTACAGAAAAAAAAAAAAAAAAAAAAAAAAAAAGACAATCCCAGCATCCCAGCAAGTTCTGGTATTTATTAAAAATAATAATAATAATAAATAGGGTATTTAGGGTATTTATTCTTTTTTTATTTCTCAATGAAAAGCCCTATATAACATAAATTTTACCATGAAATGTAATAATAGTTATATAACTATGTGTGGCATACTTAGGTGATAGGATAATACTTAGTTCTGGTGTTAATTTTTTGTTCCAAAATTGAATTCAAATTCACTTAATTAAGTATGACATAACAATGTCCATACATATAACAACTCTTTTATGTTTGTAGCACACACACAGAAAAAAAAAAAAAAAAAAAAAAAGTATCAGAAACAAACAAACATCCTATAAATGGCATGGTTAACAACATTCATTTTATTTGTAAACTAGGTTTGTGATTTTTGAAAATTGAAAAAGTCATACTCAGTCCTACACAAGTGTCTGCATGACATGTATATCCCTGTTCTCCTAAGGACTCCTCTGTTTAGAGAAGAGTTCATTGAGGAAAGGGGGCCTTAATAATACGGATTAGTTAACAAATTATTATGTAGAGTTTTATAAGTGAAATTACATCTTTCTGTGGGTTACAATTTCTTTAGTAATCTGGTAGCAAACAGTAAGAGAAAGGTGACACAGTAAGTGATCTACAGCACCTTGATAATTCAAAGGCATGCAGCAATCAGGAGGACTTAGATGATAAAAGCAGATAATAAACACTATATATTCACAAATTCTTATGCCAGAGTGAGAATTTGCGAAGGCATTTCCACAGTTATTGCAGCCCTTTCCTTTACAAGTTTGCTAGAGCTCCTTACGTGAGTTTGTCCCCTACCATCCTGGGAAAGGCACAGCTGGCAAACAGGTGCGCACAAGACATTAACGTAGTATATTCCTCCTCACCTGACACACATCTAATAGGTGACATGGCAAAACACAAATGAGAACAGATAGTTCATAAAAAACAGCCTTAAAAATCAAGTGGAAAATCTAAGATGAGAATTTGAAACAAAGCTGACTGACAGGACTGGCTATTTGAGTTTAGTGATAAGGTAGTAATTACAGTGTTTACAAAAGTACATATTGTTGCTCCTTAGCATCTTCCAAGAACCACTTTTCTTAAAAAGAAAATCCAATGACAAGCTCAACCCTCTGACATGTAGTTGTTATCTAAAATAAAACAATAATAAGCTGCATATTTTGACTGCTACTTAAACATAACCGTCTGTAAAAATGTAAAGCTGTCCCAGAGTGGGTTAAAACATATGCTTTTTCTAATATATAAAGATCATCAGCATGCTCTGATGTGTAGGGGTATGGCATATTGTCAGTCAGTTTATCACCCTAATCTATTCCAATATTTTTCTTTAAAAAGAAGAAACAAAATAAATGCCTAGTTCCACTGTATATACAGCAAATTTCCGTTTTGGTTGTTGCAGTTTCAGCTGCTACTATATAAAGGAAAAAAAATTGATTTGATGAGACAAAACCAATATATTAAAAATGAATATTCTTTCTAGATGGTTATAGATTTATAGTGAGTGAAAATTCATGTCCACAAATTATTTTATTTGAATTAAAACTGTTTCAAAAATATTATGATTTTTTTGTGAAACTAATACTGAGTAAAATGAAACAATTACAATGATGCTTGCATTTGGAGATTTCTCAGCCTAACCTACTGTTTTCATTTTCTATCTTATTATTGACTTGCTTGACAAAAGCTATATAAATGAATACATTGATTAATCTTTTTTTCCATTCAGGAAGTGTGTTGCTGCAGGGGATTATTGCTTTTCTGGTTTTATGATTTATGAACATTTTTTATGACTCATTCCTATGCCATAGTGAGGTGATTATTAAAAATGTGTCTAAAGTGATACCATAATCGTGCTTATATACATTATAGAAATAAATTTAGATGTTTATCACTTACAGTTTCTTGAATATATCTCATGAGAAAACAGCAATTTAAACTGAAGATTGCTCTATAAAATATTTTGGTCTTCCCCAAAATGACTTTTCATAGAATCATAGAATATCCTGAGTTGGAAGGGACCCACAAGGATCATCAAATCCAACTCCTGGGTCCCCAAAGGACCACATAAAAAATCAGACCATGCATCTGATAGTGTTATCTAAACACTTCTTGAACTCTGGCAGTCTCTGTGCCATGACCACTGCCCTGGGGAGCCTGACCCAGTGCCTGACCACCCTCTGGGTGCAGAACCTTTCCCTAACCCCAGCCTGACCCTCCCCTGTCCCAGCTCCATGCCATTCCCTCGGGTCCTGTCGCTGTCCCCAGAGAGCAGAGCTCAGCGCCTGCCCCTCCGCTCCCCTTGTGAGGGAGCTGCAGGCCTCCCCTCAGTCTTCTCCTCTCCAGACTGAACAAACCAAGCAACTTAGCTGCTCTTCACACATCTTCCCCTCTAGACCCTTCACCATCTTTGTAGCCCACCTTTGGACACTCTCCAACAGTTTCACATCTTTTTTGTACTGTGGTTCCCAGAACTGCACACAGTACTCAAGGTGAGGCCACATCAGCGCCAAATAGAATAGGACAATCACTTCCCTCAACCGACTAGCAATGTTGTGCTTGATGCACCCCAGTGTGTCCTGGCTGCCAGAGCACACTGCTGGCTCATGTTCAGACTGTTGTTGATCAAAACCCCTAGATCCCTTTCTGTGGTGCTGAGCTCCAGCATCTCGTCCCCCAGTCTGTGCATATAGCCAGCATTGTCCCTTCATATTGTTGGTGATTACCCAACTCTCCAATGTGTCTAGATCTCTCTGAAAGGCCTCACCACACTCAACGAAGCCAACAGCTCCACCCAATTTGGTATTGTCCGCAAAGTTGCTGAAAAAAACTTCAAGTCGTACATACAAATTGTTTATGAAAACATTGAAGAGGACTGGTCCTAAAATGGAGCCCTGGGGAACCTGGTAACCCCACAGGTCACCATCCTGATATAACTCCATTTAAAAGAACCCTGTGGACCTGACCCATCAGCCAACTGTTTGCCCACCTTATCATGCTTTTATCTGACTGTATTCTGGTCGTTTTGTCCAGGATACTGTGAGAGACAGCATCAAAATCTTTACTGAAATCCAGAAAGATTAAATCACTGTCTTCCTTTGGTCAATTAGACAGGTGATCTTTTTGTAAAATAAAATCATGTTTGTTAAACATGACCTTCCCCTTGTGAATCCATGTCGGCTGTTACCAATGACTGCATTGTCCTTCAGGTGTTTTTCAATAACTCCCAGAATAATCTTCCCCATAATTTTACCAGGCACTGAAGCTATTTTTGCTTTTGCTTCTATAAGATAACAATGAAAGGAAACAAAACACTTGCTCTAACATCCTCTGCAATATGCCTAAGCCACTCAACAAGAAGCAATGTATATTTTGTGGGCATTTGTATATCCAAAAAAACAAGCCTTCATGTTCCGAAACTTTTATATACTCACTTTTATTCAGTTGTTTTCTGGAAGCATGCATGAAATAGGAAGACAAACTATGTTTTCTGTTTTGTATTGTTTTGTTTTCCCAGATTACTCTTAAGTAATGATATGTATTTTCATGTCTGCAAAGTGATATATGTACCTTTTAGATGATATAGATGAACAATACTATAGATGAAAAGAAGCATTCAGCAACTGTATTAAGACACAGGTATTTCTATGCGGAAAACCATTTGAGAATTAACAATATTCCATGCATTTTTTCTCAGGTACAAATTAAAAGAAAAGTAAATATTTGCTTTGACAACACTGCTATAGGAAAGGTTTCCAACATTTTAACCCTTCATCCAAGTCTCATAGTAGTTAAAACATTTTCCAGATCTCAGTTATTTTTCATAACTCTTGCTTAGTGAAGATATCAAAAGCTATAGACACCTATTAGTAACGAATACTGTACCATAATTTCAATTCCTTAATCATGTAGCTACAACTGCAGGCTGTACCAACACAGACTAGATAAATGGTATGTCCATTTCCTACAAGAAGAGTAAAAAAAATTCACTTATACTAAGGCTTATACCCAGAAGCTGATCACTCTACACAACTATTGCTCTGGTGGACTGAAGCCAAATGACTCATCATTTGGAGGACTGAACTTTGAGCATGCCTTATATCCATTAGAATTGTTTGGAAATAAATTAGTATTACAGAAATCATAGTTTGCTCTAAGTAAAAGTAATTTACAGTTACTACACAATAACTGCAGTTACTAGCAACTTAAAAACAGATGCTAGCGAGGCTTCAAATTATTCTAAATTTGCCAAGTTTGTAAAGGTCAACATTAAGTCTTGAGGAGGAATTGCAGGGTATTTTCAACAATTAGACAGCAATTCAATAAGCAATTTATGTGGTACTTTGAATTTGAAAATATTAAGTTGTTAAAATAGCCACTAGCAATTAAACAGTCATGAATGTACAACAATTTGCAAAAGACTTGCTAGTATTTCAGTGTTATTGCAGTAGAAAAACATTCCCTATAAAAGGTAAAATAGTTTGTCAGGAATTTCTGGTGAAATTATTTTAATTTCCTTGATGACTCATAAGACAATAGTACATTTTAAATATAAATAATTTTCTTGTTGCTTTGCACCTATTCATTTCAGGGCAAAAATCTTCTAGTTTGTCTTGCTAGGATTAAATCCTTTGATTTTGTGCATTTAATACATTGAACTGTAATACATTTCAATTTTCAATACATAGTTTCCAACTACACAAATCAATTAAT
Organism: Oxyura jamaicensis; assembly: GCF_011077185.1. Taxonomy (NCBI): domain Eukaryota; kingdom Metazoa; phylum Chordata; class Aves; order Anseriformes; family Anatidae; genus Oxyura; species Oxyura jamaicensis. Next base: position 96,729,950 of record NC_048894.1, on the reverse strand, counting down.
TAACAAATTAGAGATTACTTAGCTTGTTTTAGGTAAGGAGAGAATGACTATGACAAGCATTCCTCAGTCCCAGATGTGTCAGGAAATATGATAATATCACAAAGTGCCAAAATGAAAGACTTTTCCTACTCTTGATGTTGTGGTTGTTGGCAATGGGACAAGGGACAACACTGTCTTACTTATTCTCAGAAGATGCTCACCAGGCCAAATAAATAAATAACTAAATAAACCACACTTTTTCACTGTGTCAGCAACTTAGTTCAGTCACTTTAGTAATTCTCAAGATTTCTCAGTTCAGAGGTCCCCCCCTCTACATAGTGACCATCAGTATAAAATGCTGAGGTGAATTACTAAGGGGTATTAAGTTTTAGAAGACAGTCAACACACGTTCCGATTCAGAAGCACCATGATCTCCAGTCCTGTAATTCAGCTGAGAAGACTAGAAACTTTTTTTTTTTTACAGTATTTTAATTCATTCCTATTACAATATTGACTTTATTTAAAAAAAAAAAAAAAAAAAAAAAAAAAAAAAAACAGTGGTCTTTCAAGTAGCAAGTTACTGTAATTCTTCCCCAAGGGCCTTTCTACGACTGTCGTTTTAGGTTTCACTAATGAAGAAGCCAATTACACATTCAGCAGTTCACTCTCACAAGGGAGCTGCAGGATATTGCTGCTGTCTCTTTTCCATTTTATCCACAGTTGATCATTAGCTCTTCTATAATAATCTATCCTGTACAAGGTAGCAAAGATCTAAGAAACTGTAGTGTATACATCAGGGCACTGTGGTGACAATAGCTTCCCTTGGCTGGGAGGCAGGAGCTTTGGGAGTTCCCCAGGAGGAAACCTCTCAGATCCGGCCCATCCCACCACCCCACAAGGATCAGGCACAGGGGGAGCCCAGACCTCAAACAATGGGCATCTCCCCGGAGACAGGGATCATCCAAAGCCTGGACATGGGCCCATGTGTGGCCCCAGCTGGGCAGGGTCCATGGCTAGGCAGAGCAGGGCTGTAAGGATCTGCTCTGTAGCCTTGTTGGGGCAGGGGCTGACAACTCTAGGACTGATGTAGGGTCCTGGGCCATGGGCAGGGTGGTGGCAGGAGGTGCTTGCCTGCTCTTCCAAAGCTGCCCCTGCACCCTGTCTGGCCGTGCAAGAGGCAGTCATGGCTGCAGCACAACCAGTGCATTGGAGGAGATGGGCCCTCATCATAGCTGGGAGCTGCCCCAGTAGCCTGAGGAAACAGGGCAGGGACAAAGGGACACCAGCAAGTCCAAGAAGCCCTCTCAAGTCAAGACTGAGTTTAGATGAAGGCACCAGGATTGGTTATCTGGAAGAGACAGAGTGCAGAGTCCAGCCCAAGAGTGGGAGAGAGACAAATACTTCTTCAGTTGATGTCCGGAATTTAATAAAGCTGTTTTGTCTTGAGAACAAACTGTCAGCACTATTTGTGTTCTTCAGAAACAGAGTGCTCCATGCAGGGCTGGTGAATTGGAGATAATTGGCAGCTCTTTGGTAATGGAGGTGTTGCAGGAAGAAGACATTTACTGCCTGGTGCTGCCTGGTGCTGGTGTGTTTCACAATAGCTTCTGGCAACAAAATGGACCCACTGTGTGCAAAATCTGAACGAACGAGTGGAGCATATGGCACCTCTATAGAAACAAGGAAAAAAAAAAAAAAAAAAAAAAGGCAGCTGGGAGAGGAGCAGGCCTGGAGTAAAGAGATTCCCAAGCAGGGTAGTGCTTTTTGCCTCAGTGCTCAGGGGCAGTGACCTCTTTCTCACAGGGGACCGATCTTCAGGTTTAACAAGTCCTGCTTCTGCATTCTTTGAGATTCTGTAATCTCACAGTCCCTAGAGGATCCTACGGCATGGAAGACAAGCCACAGATATCTTCTCCTAAACACCAAGCATCTTTCAGACCATGCTGTCTTGTCATCTACTCTTGCCTCTAGGTTTGGGGGTTGAGTAACATCAGCTTCTGGATTTTTTCTTCTATTTCCAACCCATTCATTTCATGTCTGGGTACATGACTCATGTTTTCAAGGCTAGGGTTAATATGATTACAGCAGTATCTCTGCATTTCTTAATACACAATTTTACCATACAGAAAATTATTTGAATATGCACAGACTGTATGACTAACAGCAGTAATATGAATAGAATATTATACAATTTCTTATTGCCTAACAACCCTATATTTTCAAATATGTTTTAAAACCCACCCCATGAATTCCAAACATTGGGTTGTTTTGCTTTCCCTGCCTCTTTCTTATAATGTGCTCATTCCAATCATAATTTCAGAATTGTCTGGAATATATCCACTACATTATTTTCCAGTTAAATTGTATACCGTGCCCTTACAAACTAGTATAAAGTCAGTCTCTAACCCATTTTGACGGATAACTGGATGGGTAGCAATCATTTCAATGGTGACTTGGTCAAAAGAATCTGTAGTGTCAGTTTTTCTCTAAAATAACCCCTAATAAACTAATTTCTTTCATGGGGAATGCAATTGTCCACAAAATTTTAATGCTTTCTTGGTAGTATTGAGAGACAAATGTCAAATACCTAGGGCTATATACCCCATATAACATGACAAATGGGTTTATAATACTTATAGGAGTTACAGGTATGCAAATGCACTACAAAAGGAATAGGCTCCAAAGGAGACATGTAGAACAGATGAATAGAATAGAATAGAATGATATAATTCACATTTTTGTGAGTTATCAAAAAAAAATAATAATAATATGCTATTATTCTGACAATTAATAATATTGTTATTCTCAGGGGAATTTGACCCCAGATGGAAGGCAGAAGCTGGAACTTCATGCACACCGGTATCATATCAACTCTAATCAGTTCCAATTTATTGTCATCAGGGATAATCTTGGACAAGGAATTTCAGCTCTTCTGCCCCAGATATGTCTTTTTGCCTCCTACATGCTGTAGGAAGCATGGAGACACTTTTACCAGAATTAGGAGATATATGGGAACACACATAATATTTTGAAACATCTAATTCTTTACGATGATGGTATCCCAAATGAATAAAGTTGTTTTTATGGTTTATGTGATGATATAAAGACCGTTGACTTTTGGAGGACAAGGTGTCTTTCTGTGCTCTGCTTTGTTGATCTTGTGTTATCTGTGTGTTATCTGGCCAGGACAAAATGATCCAGACTAGTGCCACTGAAAATAATCAGAGAATGATTCGCTGAGCCTTTCTGGGAAACAAAGAGTTAGGTAGTGATCTAGTTTCTTTTCTGGAGGGCATAGAAACTGTTTTGGCAGATTTTCTTTATCCTGTTCTCTAGCAGAGTCTAAGACTTCCCGTGAATTCAAATCTTATTGTTCAACACTTGGCTCTTTTATTTTATTTTATTTTATTTTATTTTATTTTATTTTATTTTATT
>NC_048894.1:96647809-96726526 GCF_011077185.1 Oxyura jamaicensis | reverse complement strand
TTTTATTTTATTTTATTTTATTTTATTTTATTTTATTTTATTTTATTTTATTTTATTTTATTTTATTTTTTTGGTTTGGTTTAAAACAAATAAATATTTTAAATAAAAATTTTATTTTATTTTATTTTTTATTTTATTATTATCTTTGTTAGTGCTAGCAGCACTGGGTTAGAGCTTAATGGAATCATCAAAGTTTTACAATGAAAAGCTGGTACCCAGCTTGGAAGACCCTGATATTTAACAATTTTGCCAGAGTGATTTGATAAGGTCCTTCGGTCCTTTGGCTGGATAGGCTGGAGTGCTTTCTTCTTCTTCTTTTTACTTTTAATTTTTTCTTTCTTTGTATTCTTTCTAGTTGATGTACCTTGAGGTGGACCCAATCTGTACATTCTCAAGAGTGACATGGTTCAGTCGTAGGTTCTGGAGGGGCTACTTCTACCTGTGAGTAGTCTTCACACATTTTGTTAGAGCTTTGCAATAATTTAGCATAGTGCCATCAGTTATCTGTAAATTGGTTTAATGCAGAAGCGTAGGTGGGGTGTACAGTAACCCAAGGGTCTACCCATTAGAATTTCATATGGGAAGAGTGTATGATTTTTATTCATGGTGCTCTTTATACAACAGTAAAGTGTGTGGCCATTCAAGGCTATTGTTTTCACAGGTTTTGTCTAGTTGGGTTTTTAAATCAGAATTCTTCCTTTCAACAACTTTGCTGAATTTTCAGTGAAATGCACAATGTAAATGCAGTTGGATTATCCTGGCTTCTTTTAAAGTAAAATAAAGCCATTCTACTTCTGTGGGAAAGTATGCAGATACTGCTTCACTGCATGTCATTTTTGCACCTCTAATTGATTGTCTGTTTATAAGTCTGAGTCCTAAATGTATTTCTCTATATATTTAATAATCCCATTTTATGTGGCATAATTCTCATCTGATTTTACTTTGTTCAAACTGCCTGAAAACCATCTCTTTTTGAGATGTAAGAAAGAGTGAAGAGTGTCCAGAAATGGGTCATTTTACTTATATAACAAGTATATATTGTTAAAGCAATATATATTGTTAAAACAATATATATTGTTAAAGCAAGTATATATTTTAAAGCAATTGTGTAAAAGTATTGTGTTTTTCTTTCCTGTAGTTGTTAAAATTTTACTTCAAATGACAAACCTTTAGATTTAATGGGTTTCCCATACTGTATTAGCAGTCTTAACACTAATTGAACTCATCATTGTCTTACAGCTTGAATGGAGCTACATCTACTCACATGAAAGATCCTTTTGAATTTATTTCTGGAAGGACTGATAGGATATGCAATTCATTAAGGAGTATTTACGGTCTCCTCAAAACTGCAGAAACTTCACTTTGTGTTAAATCATGAGGCAATCTTATCTTATTGTCTTGGATGGATTTCTTCAGACAGATTCCTAGGATTTTTCTTTTTCTTTTTCAATTTGCACTGCTTGTTTTTTCCCTTAGAGAAACATTTTTCCTTCTCTAGGGCTTATCCAGAAAGCAATTCTCTTGAGTCTTCTTGATTTGGGCAGAATAGGTTATTTATTGCTGCCTGTATCTGAGTTGTCTTACAGGCATGTTTCATTTTTATCACTTTTTAAAATTACGACTCTTCTTCACATAAAATAAATACTTAGAAAACACATAACTCTAACATCACAGGCTAGCATAAATATAGAAAATAGCATATTTCAATGTTATTATTTCACAGTATCTCAGTGTTGTGCATTCCAGGATCTTCCATGGAAGTTTATGATCTTTCTGCTTCTCACATATGCTCCATCATCTGTGCTTAAATTTAAGTCACTGAGAAAGCAGGCTTAATTGAGGAATAGCACACTGGTGTTCAGGGATATTTGAATGAATCCAGAAAATAATTATTTTTCATAAAATATATTTAAAAAAATGATAAGAAGATGTGAAGTCTGAACTTTATGTATGTTCTTTGGGAATTTGAGTTCACACACATTAAATCAATTTAATTTTATCATTAACTTCAATAGGAATAAAATTGAAGCCTAGCAGAAAAAATACAGAAAAAAAAAAAAAAAAGTAAATTACATTTCTTACTAAAAACTGAAGTTTTGCCATAATTTTTTCAATGTAACAGAATGCTACATATGTGTTATGGCAGACTATGTTAATACTGGAAAATAAGGATTATAAAACAACCCATAGTGATCAGGTCATAGAAGATCCAGCCTAATGACACCTCCCTGGCAGTGGAAAAAACAGGGAAGCCTAGTGAAGAAAGCTTAAAAAGAAAAAGAAAATGTGCTGTTTTAAAAAATAGTAACACTGAACACTCTTCCAGCCTTCTCCCTTCTGTGGATTTGAGAGGTTTATTCCTAGGAAAAAATAAGTATTTGTTTAAGGACAGAAAGTGAGTATGTCTTATTTGTGTAAGAGAACAGCAAAAACAAAAATAAACAAAACTTTTTTTTTCTTTTTTTTTTTTTTCTTTTTTCCAAAGAACTGTAAATAGTAAGCAAACAGAAAAACGTACACTTTAGTTCTGGATTAAGTTTTGCTTCAATATCGTGTTTATCTTCAAGCCTGAACTGGGGATAAAGGTTTTGTCCAGATTCGTGCTGCTATCATTATCTAGACAGATATTTCTAGATTACATGCTCAAATGGTAGTAGTTGACAAAGATTATCTGAGACTATGAGATCCTGTTACACTGACTGGGAAAAAAAAAAAAAAATCTCATAAAAGTAAAACTGCTGCCTTGAGATTTCTGCTTTCAATGCACAATTAGTGCTGGGAAAAAAATATTTTTTTTTTTAAGTCCATGACACCTCTCTCAAAAAACAGAGGAAGAGAAGACAGTTTTAATCTGCACTTATCCTTCAGAACTATTTATCTAATTATATCTATGCCCAGTTGCATAAAAAACATTGCATCTCTGATTTATATGGTCTCTTTCACTTCTATAGTGATTCCTATCCAAGAAGTGATATTTTAAATTCCTCATATTTAAAAGCTACTTATGTGGTTTAGTTTTGCATAAAAATTAAGAGTATATACACATATTCAGAAGCAAGTAATTAATGTTATCTTATTTTTTAAAAGGCAAGTAGCACTATCTTTCTAAAGCTACAGCTTTTTTTTTCCCCTAATTGCATGCCAAAATATCTATTAGGAAAAAAAAAATAATTAATTTCTGAGAAAGGTCAATGCTGAAACCATGTTTCCCAGTACTCTAGATTCCAAAAACAGGGTCGATTTATTTTATTTTTTCATATTTTGTGGATAGTTCCTTCAAGCAACTTTAGTCTTAAAATCATAATTGAGGAAACATGGCTTTATCAGTTTGTTTTTATACAAATCCAATTTGAAAGATACATGTTTAATTTGAAATACTTAAAAAATATATAATTATTATTCTTTGTTTGATTTAATTACACAAAAACTAATAAGATGTTCTAAAATCAGAAGTTTTCCCCAAACTGAAAACTCCCAGAAAAAATGCACTGAGATTGCCAGGGCAAAGCCTTCTTTATGTATTGCATGTTGTACAAAGGGTAGAAATCCCTAAATGGGAGAAATTGTATATACATTCTAAATCATTTGGAGCGGTCCTAGTGGCTGAGAAGACTCCAAACCATATCTTTAGAAGCAGTAATTACATTTTAGTTGCGAACGCTGCTGTAGGGTAGTTCATACCAAGTGAATAACCTTGTTGTGTACCTGCGTTGTGAAGCAGAACTGCTTATGAATACATCTGATTGCAGAAAGATTTTCTTTGTATATTCAGTGTTTTGAAATACATAATTTCAAAAAACATAAGAAACATAATTTCAAAAAACATAATTTCTGGTAATTATATCAGCACACTTAACAAAATGTTAAATAACATAAGTGAGGGTGACTTCAGAGCAAACAACTTGAGATTTCAAGTAATGGTAATTGAAACATTGTGTTACAAATGTGCAAATAATAATTAAAAACACACATACATTTTTCTGTCCTGGAAATTAAAAATAACAGAGGAACTGTCTATTTTGCAAAGAAAGGGGACTACAAATAACTTTGAAGACATAATGTTTACTTAGATAACAAAGAGACAAAATTTGAAGACAAAAATGGCACTGCAGTCTATGAAAGTAATTGCTAGAGGCAACATCCAGATGTGAGGCATCATCTATGCATGATGTAACAGTACCTAAAATACATATTTTATTTTATTTATTTTTTATTTAAAAAAAAAAAAAAAGCCAAACCCCCACCAACATACCATTTCTGTGATTTCAACCTCTTCTCCTTCCCCACAGCCTCAAAAAGTAACTAAATCAGAGATGAAACCCTCTGAATCAAAATATGTAAAGTCGCAACTGCAAATAACCAACATTTGTAAGCTAATTATTTAGCCACTTTCAGGGACTCTGCAATCTCAACTGTATCTGCATTGTCCTTTGATAGCTTTTCACATTTTACTCCTATTTTTTGTTTTTCTATACAATGCACTTATGGTGTTTTGTGCAGCATCCAGGGTCTATCTCATGGGATTGGTGTTCTGATTGGAAGTGGGTACAAACCAGAATCATAAAATAAAATTGATAGAATATATTTTAGAAAACATATCTGCAATGTGTTCTGTTGGCAAATGCAGTTCCCCCCTGATTTATCTTTGCAAGATCATACTAGCAGTTACTGTCAATGGGGAAAAAAAAAATCAAAAAATATATTATAGATAAACATGCAAACATCCCTATTTCATCGTGACAGAAACAATGTTCACAGTACCAAGACAAATAGATGCTAGTAAGTAGTGTTCTTATTTTAATTTTTTTGAAGATAGATATTTAAAACTCTCTGCAGTTCTGTTAGGTTGCTTTTGACGTTGCTGACAGATGGAGATCCTTGTAGTAGGTCACTCATTCCATTATTCAGTTCTATCAAAGTTTCAGAGTGTATATGGCAATATGGTTCATCTCACTTGTTCCGTTTCCTATTTATCTGATGATTGAACTTGTAATTTTCTTGGTATATCATCTTACCACCTGAGAATAATGGGCTCCTAGAAAACTAGGTTTGTGTTCTGAAACATTATTTATTCTGCAACATCTATTTCAGCTGGTATCCAAGTATCTCATCTCTTTACTGAGAAACCAGGGATTTTCAAATGCAACAATCTGCAGGATTAATATACATGCTGTCTGAATCACTTGTTTTAAAATAATACAAGTTGGAACTGCTTGATGATTTCTCATCCCACCAGCATAATATAACAAAACAATTTAAGGAGTCGGTAATCTAGTAGTCCTTCTCAGTGAAGATTTACTAAGGCATAGTTACTTTCCCAATTGATATTGCCATTTACCTTTTGATATTTTATATGAGATTTTTTATCTGATATTTGTTTTTTTATTTTCTAAAAAATGTTGAACTATTATATTAAAAAGAAAAGGTAATCTTTATAACTGATTATTTTATTCTATAAGTGCCTTTTTTTTTTTTTTTTTTTTTTGCATTTTCAAGTAGAGGAAATTTTGACTGTCTACAGAAATTCTTAATTTCAGTTCTGAAAATGAGAGGAAGTTTGAGAATCTCTGTCATTTTGTCCAGCTCTGCCAAGCATTCTCTGCTTGAAGAACCCCAGGAATCAATAACACTGTTTGTTTCGCTTTACCTAAGATGCATAAATCTGAAGTCACAGCAAGAATCAGAAGCTGGCTAAGAGGTTTAGCATTAGCCAGAAAAAAACAATCATGAAGTTGTGGTCAAATTACCCCATGTTGATACAGGTGACACTTGGGTATGGGAGGAGGCTGACATCCTTTGGAAATATTCACCTTCAAGAGTTTATCTCTGTCAACACTTTAGTGCCCAGATAGGTTGTTTTCACATTTTGCAGACTTCTTGGGTCTGCACTAGATGTGCTGTGCAGCTCCTGTCTTAGTATCATGATTTCTCACGAGTTAATGCTGGTCAATGTGCTGAGAGATCAGAAGAGAGAGGTGATGTTTCTGGAAGTTTTATAGAGTGGTTCAAACAAATGAAGATGAATGAGGTCCTTCTGCACAGATTCTTTAAACATGGCAATTAGACTGAAAAAATTCTTACATAAAACTCATTAGCCTGCCCAGTCTGCGTTGTCAGTCGGCTGCGCGATGTGCCTGCTGCTCTGAAATATAGCTAGATGGGGGAGAAGGGCTTGAGGAGGAATGTTTTGTCTTTTGTTTCAAAATAGCCTCATCAGTGTGTAACTAATTGCACCATATTATGTACAATTTTAGGCTGTGTAGTCTAAATTGGTTTCACATTGAGGGAAGAAAGGTGACTCATTAAAATAATCTGAATCATGGTGATAAACAGCCTTTTTTTTTCTAAATTTTTGTAAATATCCAACTCCTTTACATAAATGTATATCGAATAAGAGGTTTTGAAGTTAACAATAAATCTTTATTACAGCATAGCACTAAGTTACACTCAATTTCAGACCCTTTTTATCTAAGTTCTTATAAAAAGCTATTTAACCTCACAGTCTCTGCAGTCAGCAGTGGTGCTAAAAAATCTCAACATTATAAAACTTTCCATAGTGTCTAACCTAAATATCCTTTCTTCAAATTTAAGTCCATTCTTTCTTCATTTTTTGCCCTGGACATGGAGATGACTGCCTGGTCTTTGCTAATAGGCCTTTCATTTAATTGTAAAATTCAGTTCAGTTTTTCAGCTCTCAACTATACAGCCACACTTGTGAATCAGCTTTCTTTTTGTGAATCTTTCATACGGACCTCTGATATTTTTGCTTTTGCTTTGAAATCTCTATTAGTTACTAAAAATGTGGTGCTCACAGCTGCATATGATACAGCATCTGTATCATCTATATCTGTATTATATCTTCTTGGTGCTATCTGCTTTAGAGCAGGAGTCCTTTGTACGGCTTAAAGCTCTGTTGATTCTTCCACTTGGCAGTATGACGACAGAGGGGTATAACGATGTTGGCATGTGTTCAGTGTGCAAGGTGCTAGAATCTCCAGCCCCTTTTCCACAATATTTCCCCCTAGCTAGTTGTTCCCTCTTCTGTCTTTGTGCAGGTGATTGTTCCTATTTAACTGCAGAAGCTAATGCATGTCCCAACCCAGAGATAATTCCTCCGGTTCATAAAACATCCTCTGATCCTGTTCATCAGTGGAATTGCAAAAGCTCCCATTGTTTTGTGCCCATCTTGTAATAAGCATTACCTACTTGAGATTTTAAAGTGTACTTAAAAGACACTATCAGAGAAGACCTGATTAAACATTAAAGGCCTGATTTAGTGTTTGGACATGCAAATCTACAGCTTCTAATCCATTCTCAGGCCTTTTATCCTGTCACAGGAGAGATTTGATTAATTTGATATTATTAAGGGATTTTTTAGACAAATCATAGAATCACAGAATCATTAAGGTTGGAAAAGACCTTCAGGATCACCTGGTCCAACCACCCCCCTACCACCAATATCACCCACTAAATCATGTCCCTAAGCGCCAGGTCCAACCTTTCCTTTAACACCCCCAGGGACGATGACTCCACCACCTCCCTTGGCAACCTGTTCTGATGCCTGACTACGCTTTCTGAGAAGAAATGTCTCCTAATTTCTAACCCAAACCTCCCCTGGCACAACCTGGGGCCATTCCCTCTAGTCCTATCTCTGGTTACCTGTGAGACAAAGCTGACCACATCTCCCCACACCATCCTTTCAGGTAGTATATTCTTTCTGATACTAATCCCTATTTTTCTTTCCTTATCTTTCCAAATATCTCATTGGATTATTTTTGCAGATATTGTATTATAATATGCAGCATCTTCTAAAAAAAAAAAAAAAAAAAAAAAAAAAAGGAAAAAGGAAAGAAAAAAAAAGCTTGCTTCTCTGTCATTTTTAATAAGAAATTTTGAAACTGCATCAGGAGAAAGCTAAAGAAATTAATTCTCAAAATGAAAACGATGAAAACGGCTTCAAAAATATAGAAAGTGAATTCCTTCATAAGGCATTGTTATTCCTAGTTGCAACAATGGCAACAGAATGATGATCTACTGCCATTCTACCTGGTGGAGCTAACAAAACCTATTGTTCATGTAAAAAAAATCCAACCTGAAACAAATGGGCTAATAATTCTAACCAGTAACACATGTTTGGAAAAAATAATAATAATAATAATAATAATAATAAATAAACAAATTAATGGGAAAAAAGTTGCAGTGTTGTATAAGTGCAATTCATACTGAAATTCAAACAGTAAAATATCCTGAATTACAAGAATAGTGTAGAATGTGAAAGCAGCATGATGGTGTATGGTGCCTAGAACACTCTTGGTCAACAGGTATGTACCTGTATTGATGACTTAATTTATTGTCTTTTCACAGGAGGCATACAACTGTTATAACCAGTAAGTCACTATTGTAGGAAACCCATTCTGTGTAGCAACGACAATAATATGATGCAGAATGTGTTTTTCACATGACATACATGCGAGCAAAGTATTTCCAATGCTTTCCTTCCTTTTTCTTTAACTCATCTGTTTCTGCAGAAGAAAAAATTATGTCTCACTATTTTCATCTTGTCTTTTATATATATATAAATATATATATATATAATTATTATTTATTTATTTTTGTTTTGGTGGTGGTCTTACCCTGGTGGGCAGCTCAACTCCACCACAACCACTCTCTCCCACTCCCTCCTCAAAGGAAAAGGGGCAGAAAATATAATGGAAAGGGCTCAAAGGTAAAGATAAGGACAGAGAGATCATTCACCAGTTAGCGACACTGCCAAAACAGGCTCAGCAGACTCAGGCTATTGCCTACAAATAACAGACTAGGGCAGAAAGAACTCAAAATAAAAACTCCTTTCTCCCATCCACCCTATTCCACCTCCTCCCCCTGAGTGGCACAGGGGAACATGGAAATGGGGGCTGTGGTCAGTCCCTAACACTTCATCTCCACCGCTCCTTCACAGTCACTCTCTGCCCCTGCTCCACATTGGGTCCCTCCCACAGCATGAATTGATCCTGTGGGGGCTTTCCCCAGGTAGCAGCTCTTCAAGAACTGCTCCAGCATGGGTCCCCCACAGGCGGCAGCTTCCCAGAGACCCCTTGTTCCTGTGTGAGCTCCTCTCCATGGGCCGCAGCCTCCTCCAGGCCACATCCACCTGCTCCACCGGGGGCTCCTCCACAGGCTGTAGCGTGGAGATCTGCTCCATGTGGGACCCATGGGCTGCAGGGGGACAGCCTGCTCCACCAGGGGCCTCTCCACAGGCTGCAAAGGAACTGGGGCCTGGAGCACCTCTTGTCCTCCTTCTGCACTCACCTTGGGGGCTGTAGGGCTGCTTCTCACTCTTCATTCCCAGCTGCTGTTCCCAGCAAGTTTTTTTCCATCCTTAAATCTGCTCTCCCAGAGGCCCAACCAACGTCACTCCCTGGCTCAGCTCTGGCCAGCAGTGGGTCTGTTTGGAGCCGTCTGGAGCTGGCTCTGGTCTGATATGGGGCAGCTGCTCACAGAGGCCGCCCCTGGAGCATCCCTGCAACCAAACCCTTGCCATGTAAATCCAGTACAGATATTCTTCATGGTTTTATTTTTATTATTATATTTAGGTGGAAAACAAAACCAAAATCTCACTTCTAAAGAGATGTGAATTTGAGAAGTTGTATTCATGTTTTACAACTCAGACCCATCTGAAAGACCCATCCGTCTTACAAGGAGCGGCTGAGGGAGCTGGGCTTGTTCAGCTTGGAGAAAAGGAGGCTCAGGGGTGACCTTATCGCTCTCTACAGGTACCTCAAGGGAGGCTGTAGTGAGGTGGGGGTTGGTCTGTTCTCCCACGTGCCTGGTGACAGGATGAGAGGGAATGGGCTTAAGTTGCGCCAGGGGAGTTTTAGGTTGGATGTTAGGAAGAGCTTCTTTACTGAAAGGGTTGTGAGGCATTGGAACAGGCTGCCCAGGGAGGTGGTGGAGTCACCATCCCTGGAGGTCTTTAAAAGACGTTTAGAAGTAGAGCTTAGGGATATGGTTTAGTGGGGACTGTTAGTGTTAGGTCAGAGGTTGGACTTGATGATCTTGAGGTCTCTTCCAACCTAGAAATTCTGTGATTCTGTGAAAACTCATCATCAATAGTCTACTTCCTACATTTCTCAACTTCCCTGCTTTTTGGATTGTATTAATGTTCATCTTGTCTCCTTTCTTCAAAATTATCTTGCGCTAAGACTGCTCCAGGGAGTCCTAGAATTGGTTCCATAACTAGATCTGAAGCATGATTTTAAATCTTTTTCTGAATTGTTCATATTGTAGAACCATCCATTAATTTTATTTTCTCTGCTATAGAACCTAGACCTACCAGAATATTAGTACCTGTGCTCCAAAAACACTATTGGAAAATAATATCAGTATTTAATAATTCTTTATATTGACTTTTATGAATCATTGTGAAGAAATTCAAATATAGAACAACGTCAGACATTGGGATGTTAGAGAACCTATGTAAACCCAGATTTTAAATGTAGCTCTCAGATACACAAAGGTTTGGAGTTGCAGTTTATTTTTCAGAATAATATTTAAAACAATTTTAAAATATAATATTTAATGCATTCATATTTATCCTGAGTAATTTAAAATGAATACAAAAATAACTAAATTATGGGCTGTATATTTTTACACTTTTAATGTCTATATTTTTATCTATATACATACACATACATATTACATTGATGTTTATGAATGTTTTTACAAAATTCTTTCCTATTACATCATGGTTCTTATGGTAACACTATGCAACAGTTTCATAGAGTATTTCTGTTCCTGCCAGTGCAGACTCAGGGTAGAATATATTGAATATAAAACCTATGTACATTGTTTTGTGTAACAAAGAATAAATTAAAATTATCTATGACTTAAAAGAAGGAGTTCAATCTTCAAACCAGAACATATTTTCTGATGCAACTATTGGCTTCTTTTATTAATTGTTATTATATTTAAAACACAATGTACTTTTGCATCAACACTTTTTACTTCCTTTTTTGGAAAGTGAGATGTCTTTTCTGGGTAAATCTCTTTTTTTTCATGTTGTGACTTCACTGGGTCAGCCAAAAGAAGATGGATTCAATGGTTTCATTCTCAAAATAAATATATATATAGAAATACCATTCCTTTTATGTTTAAACATGAGTGCATTGATGAAATATACAGCTCCATTGCTGACAGCTGTTCAAAAGTCACTCAGCGACTAGATGAAATATTTGCCAGGTGTTGTGCTAAATAGAGGACATTTTGTGAAAACAATTTGGGACATTAACATCTCATGGTCTTATATAAAATGAAGCTGGATTTGGTGTAAAACAATCCGAACTATATGCACTGTTTTGGACCACATGCTTATAGGTCCTCTCCTTTTTCCTGTGGTCATGTGTGGTCAATATACACTCACACCTCTAAGAATGAAAAGTTTTCAGTGCACTGAAGACTAACTAGTGGTTCTTTGGGGAAATTAATGTTCCTGGAAATTACATTACATATTTGTAGAGTTAAATATCAACCCTGCAAATTAATAAAGGAATTAAGTGTTTCTATAACACAACCATTGCATTGTTATCCTCAATCAGGAGAAAAATAAAGCCCTGCAAGAGAGTCCTTACAGAAGATGGGTTTCCACTGATGTATTTTGAAGCAGAGGGTCATAGACAATGTGAAAATATGGATACTGTCAGCAGCAGCAAAACAAATTGAGCAAACTAGGGCTGTCTTTATGTTCCAGCAGGATTTTCAACCTGATGTCTTTGTTTCCAGAGCATTTTAATGCTCTGACTGTGACAGCTAAGTGACTGTGTTGTCTTATTTGATGCAGGAGGTGCTGCGGCAGGGAGGGTGACTTCATACTGGTTCAGAATGAACACTTGAGGTCCATGGCAGAAGATGACAGTGAAACAACCTTGATTATGTGATCTGTCCACTGTGAGCAGTAAAGTGTGCAGCTACAGAAATAACTGATAATAAGTTAGACATATAGTAACTGATATATAATGTAAAATAATAACTGTTAAGTAACAGAGGTAGCAGATAAAAACACTAAAGAATTAGTGGTAAAAATCATTTTTACACAAGAATTGGATTTTCAAGCCTAGATGTGTGAGGGGAAGCCAAACAAGTTCTTTCGTGTTCTAACAGAATAAATTGATATGGTCAGCAACTTGTAGATTTGTTTTGTTTATCCCTGATTCTTACATTGAGGCTCACTGCATGATTTGAATTATCCTATATTTAAAAAATGCTTTGTAACACTCATTCCCCAATGAATGCATGCAAGTCTTCTCTCTGCCTGGTTTGTTCAAATTCTACTAAAATTCTATAGCTAATATTCAGTTTTCGTAAAGATACCTCAAAAGGTGTGAGAGAAGAATATGTAGCTTATCAAACGCCTTACACTACTTTTAGACCATCATCACTCTTTTAAAAGAATTTCACACTAATTCAAAAATTAATAACAACCGTGTGATATCTGGGTAATGTATTTGTCTTCATGTATAGTCTAGGTACAAATTTCATTTGATGTTTGTTCTGCAGCTATGGTTACTATTTGGGGATAGTACAAGTGGTTACATAACTTCAGGAATCTCTTTCAGCAACATCAGAATAAGATGAAAAAAATCCTATAACAAAATAATAGTGCCCTTGCAAAGTCGGTTTTGCATAATTAGACATAATACATTTACTATGGTTTACATAAATGTAATGTGGGGGGAGAGAGAGAGAAAAAAAAAAAATAAATGCTCTGGAATCCATGAAAATTAATTACATTGTGTTGAGTGACTGACTATTCTCATGAGTCCTTCACATCATATATAGTTGTCATCCTTCAAAAATAATTTTCCGGCTATGTTGTATGACTTAATTAATCATTATAATCCCCGTGCTAACCACCATTTCTATAACGTTATCTGAATAGTCCCTTTTTATGCATGAATAAGTTAGGCAATTTTAAGAATATATATTCTACTTGTGGGAACTTTCCCTATTTATTATTAAAATTTATCAAGTAAGTTTTTTACTTAAAAATCAAACGTCTACATTTTTATGTCTACAGAAAACTGCAACAAAATAATCTGAGAACAATGTTTTCAATTTAATTATAGAGGATGTGAAATGAGCAAAGCAATAGTGCTGCTGTTCACAATAGTATTATATGTGTGCTCTTCTTGCAATGTATTTTGCATCTTAGAATTTTAAATGTGTGTTCATTTCTTTACTGTCAAAACACAGGTTGCAATATATGGGAAAATTATAGAAGTCAAAGTTGTATTCATATTAAAATATAAAGCAATCTTTGCATTTAAAATATAAATTCCTGAGGAAATCACCAGCCATACTGCTAGTCCTTTTATTAAAATTATCCACTGCTGTATAGTGTCCACTGCTATCCAGATGACAGTCCAGATGAATAATTTTTTTTTTCCAAATGTAGGGAAAAAACTTCACAGTAAACAATGTTAAGAGGCTTCAGACCACATATCAAATTATAGAAATGTAAAAGTATAATTTAGCACTACATAGAAACAGAAGTGAGATTGAAAAGACATAAATAATACAAGATCAAAAGTAATTTTACAAGTACTTGTAAGATCTGCAGAGCACGGAACTCAATTTGTAAAGACCTTCTCTGACTAGAGGATGTTGTTCAGGCATACAAATCCCACAGATGATTTTTGGATCCTATAAAATTTTCCTACAGCCAAAGTGAGCTTCCATTTTTTTCTTACCTTATGAATAATTGAAACGGTTTTCATATATGTTGTTTTTTTTTACACAGAAGTTAATTTAAATAGGCAAGCAATGTAAACCCCAGCATTTTCTATGCCCATGTAAGTATTTGTTAAAATATCATGTGACTCCAATGCGGTGGTTTTTTTAGAGGAATGCACCAAGGTAGACTGTACTTCCTTAACACATTGTATCACAGCTGAAGAGGACTGTGACATACAGTAGAGAAAAAATTCACTGGACAGGTCAGGGTAAGGCACGGACAGCATTATCCATAAATGAGATATATCCAATACATTATTGTACGGAAAGCATAGCTAACAAAGAGGAAGTCTGAGAGGTATCTGCTTTGCCCCATTTCATCTAATTTCCCCATCATTTCTCATCTCTCCAACCTCCAGATAAAATACTTAACTTTTATTGTCATTAAAACATACTATCTCAGATTGTGATATAGTATGCTGTTCAGATCTGTTTTTGTAGAAATTCACTCTGCTGAGTCATCCCCTCATTTATACCTGTGCTGTTGACTCCTTCTCATTATTTGTGGAAATAATGCTAGTCCTTGTTGAGCTGAAGTGATATTTGGGAGCTCCCAACTCTAACCTTGTCCTTGAAGATACTGATCTGTCTCTTTGTTGGGTTACCTGTAGTTTTAGAAATGTGTTTTTTATCATCCAATTTTGCCACAGAGAAAGTAGCGGAGAAGGAAGAATAGAATAAAATTAAGGGAGGAAAAACACACCTCTGGCCAAGTCTGCCAGTCTGCCATGCTAAGAGAATGTCAAATTTTAAATCCATTTTTTTAGAGTAAAAAATATTTATTTATTTATTTATTTATTTATTGGGAAAACAAATACCTTGTTTGAGAAAACTAGTGAGACCTAGACATGAGTAACTCAGGCTGGGCCCAGATCGGTGTGTAGGTGCACAAATCCCATTAACCTCCTTCGTTCCTTCTGAGACTGAATCCTGGCTTCCAGGGTGCCCCTGAAAGGAACTATACCTGCAGGAGGGAGTTCCTTTAAATCTCTGCCACCTCTAAGCTTCTTTCTTTATACTGTTGGAATAGAATACTGGAACTGTCAGGTGTCTCTAAGCTTTGCAAGAGCATATTTAATACAGAGGAATGCTCAGCTTTATTTTTCTGTAGGAGTTTCAGGGTGAGGAGTATCTATTTGTGTGTTGTGTCATCATGTTTTTATTTTCCAGTGGTGCAACAGGAAAGTACAACCACCCTTACTTAGAAAATAAAATGTCAAAGTCGTTCACCTTTCTTCTTTGAAGTGAAATTGAGTTTTACATTAAGTTCTTTCTACAAATTAATACGGGAAAAAATCAGTAGAGATGTCTCTCTGTTGTTGTTCATGAATTCTGTGTCGTCTGAATTTACTTATTTTTTTCATTAACATTTTATGTCAATATATTCTGATTCCCCTCCTTTTTATTTATCACTGTTAGAGATTTGGAAATTAAATTATTATTTCAGTTAAGCACAGGAATATACACATATAAGTGCAGTGTCACACAGACCAGCTCTGCATAAGTAATTACAATAAAAAAGAGGAAATTGTTTTCTTTATTACAGTCAGCAGTGAGTCATTATGTAAAGAAGTAAGTCGCATGGAAAAGATAGCATTTCTACATACTTAAATTTTGAAGTAAAATTCCTCTATAGAGGTTTGATCCAAAGCAATAAGACTTCTTATTAGTGATGGACTTGGCATTTTTTTAATACAGATTTTCATAATCTACTATGTTTTGTGGAATTGTATCTTTTGCAATCTTTAAAGTACATTAAAAGCCTGGGGTTTTAAAAATTCATCAATTTTTGTCTCTGCTTTTATAATAGATACATTTTATGATACAGCAAGAAGGACTCTAGAGTTACAGAGTTTAGTTATGGGAATTTATTTTAAAATTTGAAAGAGAAAAAAGGATTAAATTAGCATACCCATGACGTTCCTCCTCTTCATAATCCAATACTCAATGGTAAACTTTGTATTGGACAGGAAACAGAAAATTTGTTTGGTGTCTTCATTCTTAAAAAAATGGTCATTACATTTAGAAACATGACATCCATAAATACTGCTAAAGAATAATGAAAAGCAAAAGATTTTGTACTGCACCATTTAATATGATGCATTTATAGAAAGGCTTATTGTTTTTGAAGCTGTATTGCTACCATCTTGACATGTATTCAATATCTGCAATTAAGGAGGGATGATTTCCTACTGGGATTGTTACAGGGATGAGGATCTGCACCCAAACAAAAATCAATCAAAATGCCAGTGGACCTCAAAGGGAGGGAATAATAAGCTCTCTAATTTGTTGATGAAAATGTTATTGTCACACCTGCTTCTCTTCTAGCTATTACACTGCATATTTTTCTACTATTTTTTAAAACTGACTGTACCACAAAAAGAAGTGCTGTGCCCAAAGTGTTTGTAGTTGAAAGGTCTGATGGGCTTAGGTTTCCATAAGTACAAAGTACCCAGACCTTTTGGTTGAATAAGCCTCCTTTGTTGGTGGATTAAAGTTAGTAAACTGTGAAGAAACATGGCAGCTCCACAAAAAAATATGTGTTCAAAGCAAAACAAGATTTTCATTTTCACAGAGAACTGATAGGGACATTTTAATTTCTACTTCCAGCTAACCTTCCGATGTGAAATTAGCTCTTGGAGAACAAAAATAAACATATTTCTGTGACAGCTTCTGAAAGTTTTACAGTCTTGCACTTGAGTTTTCACCCACAGCTGAGGACTTACACCTGCAATACGGTTTTAAGAGCCTCACAAAAGAAGAAAAAGATGGTTGTATTTTTGGAGCAACATTCTTCCAGGTCATTAAACTTAAGTGTCTCCTATCCCACCTGTGTTTGCAAATACCCATTTCTTGGCTGAGGGATTCTCTTTCTTTGGTCCTTGTACATTCTATTAAGTGCATAAAAAAATTATTTGATGTTAAAGCTAATCCAGGTTTGCTGCCAACAGGTATTTTGTGGAGCAAATGAACAACTCATATCTATTCTTTGAGATAAAAAGAGAAAATATTAAAGTTCCTTTAGGGGAAGAGGCTAGAATGGTTTTGCAGGTAAAGAAAAGCATGGTACTTACAAAACAATCAAATTACTAGATGATTAAACTGGCAAGCAAAATTTTGATGTAAACTTTAGTATTTCTGCGAGTCTTTTGTTATCAACATATCCTTTTTTTTAATTTTGCTTTCTGTGGCATTGATATGTGCTTTATTCTTCTGATAAAATCTATTGTGAAGAAATATAAATGCTAAAAAAAAAAAAAAATTGAAATACCAGACAAAATGTTTTTCATTTGATGTCTGTAAGACTGTGCTCTCACTATTTTTGAAACTATTAGAGAATGCTGAGAGTGATGCATCACTGTAATCAAACTCAGAAAAACAGTCAGTGGAAGCACAAAAGGAAAGGCTGAATTCCACTATTCATTTTCACCTCCATGAATTCCTGTAAGCCTTGTCAATGGCACTGTACAACTTGTGAGACAATACATTGTTTGAAGTGATACATGACTTGGTATCTATCAAGAAAGACTCTGTAAAGGCTGTACAAGGATATCTTCCCATCCCAGGTATGATGAAACAAATGGGGAAAAATAAATTTTAACTGAAAACTTTTTAATATCCATATGACATTCCATAAAATAAATGGGTCTGAGAGAGGGATGAAAGACTTATCTTTTTTTTCAATAGACACTCTGAAAGATACATTTATATTTAATAGGTGCAATGATAAGACACTAAATTCTATGATTCTATGATTAAATTTGTATTACATTATTTTGAGGGTCCTAGCTCTTAATGGAGAATTTAAAGTGGATAATCATGGGGCCAAAAATCAAGCATGAAAGACTGCAAATTTAAAATGACTAAGTAATATGGAGCTAGTGCTAGCACTTTGCCTTAGTTGCATTGCTGATTAAGTAGAAAGAAACGAGCCATAACAGCCTGTGACATGAATGCTATTTTGGACCTGCCAGGAGTCCTCAGAGTAGAAAGTAAGGCAAGCCCAGGCCACAGGACTTCTCAGCATTTTGTGTGCCTGGGCAGGTTGTTGAGAGCCCCATACTGTGCCACCTCTCTGTTTCCAAAGAGAGGTCAATTTTCTGCAGCTAGAGGCTGCTTTTTCTTGGTATTTGGTATCATTAAAAACATTCCAACTGCTTGGACTCCTCTTGTGTTTTTAATTTCCTTTTGTTTTCTTCTCTTTCTAAAACCATGACTTTGAAGTGGTTGTTTTCCACTCACTTGTCTGAAATGCATGGATTAACTAGAGCATATTTTAGATTTAAATGAGAAGATATGTTTTTAGATGAAAATTTCTACATTAATAATAATACTAATTTCACTGTCTAAATCCTTTTCAGTGCAGTTTACAAGGGCATATCCCTCTCTTTCTCTCTCTCTCATGTTAATTTCTAATTTTTTTTTGGTTCACATAGAAACCTCTCCTGGCTGGACAGTGGTAAGTACTAGATCACTGACAATGCAGCACCTGCCCATCCATAAGCACATTGCAGAAAGGAGAACTGGGCACCTCAAAATACAGTTTTATCAGTAATGTTTGCAACCCAAAATCCTGATGCCTGAAGGCTTTAGTAGTTATGAGTTACAATCTAAAATAAACCCAATGTGATGCTACTTTCATTTGATTTAAAGAAACCTAGAAATTTTGACCACCAAAATACCTCTGCTTACCAGTTCTGTCACTTAATCATTTGCATTTATTTTACATAAATAAACCTCTGGATAATATGCTACTGTAACTGCAAGCAATGCCTTATAATAGACACAATGTGGTTGCATTCCTCCTATGATTAACAGTAGAGCTGCCACAGTTAAACTTCTTGCCATTTAGAAAGGAAGAACACTCTTACACACCCAACTTAAACTTAAAATGTGTAGTAGAACCTGGGGGTTCTTGGAGGTGTACAGGCTGCTAGGATGGTCATGGAGGGTGCATCACATCCACGCTCTAAGTACACAGCTCCAGGACAGCACATTGCACAGCACAGTGGGTAGTACTAGAAGATTGTCTTCTGAGGAATTCCAACCACTCTAGCAAGTTCAGCGATACTCTGAAGAGTAAAGCATCATTTCTGAGCTTGATTCAGCATAGTATCTATATGTTTGTGTGTTTGTGTGTGTGTGTACAGGAAAGGAAAAATAATATCTTGTAGTAGACCAACTGATAGATCCAGAAAAATCAAAGATCTTCTGAGCATGCAAAACATTGGTCAAACTCGCTTGGAAAGGAAACTTTTGTTGGAAAAGGAATCTTCATGTCAATCCAATAAAATCCTATTTGTTCAGAAACATGCAGAAGATCAAATGTCAACGATGTAATTTTTGCTTACCTGCTGAAAACCATCTTTTTCTTCCCCTTATTCTATGATTATGTGCTGGAGTTACCGGTGTTTCACATATAGCCTGAATAGTCACATTTCCAAACCATGGAAAGCAAATAATTTGAGGGCTGCTTAGTAACTGAATCTTTCTCCAATATATTGATGAGACTAGAGCATACATCCCATTTCTTTTTCTTCTCTAAATACATTGTTGAGAACATATCTAGGTCTTTTACCCGGGTCTGTAAATCAGAAACACTCCCACATCCCTCAGTGTAACTGTGGTATGGTACATAAGATATCTTGTATGAATCAACAGTCATTTAGTTCTCTCAGGTAATATTTCCCTGGATGAAGACAGCATACCAGGGAAAGAAAGTGATGCAATACATCTATTTCTGGTCCTGGTGTTGCACACCTGTGCTACACTTCAGATTGTTTGTGGTTGGTGAAAGGAAAGGAAATGAGACTGTTCTTTTGAGCAGGCATAACTCTTCTTGACTTAAATCACCATTGAATTCATTGATAAGGTGTTAAAATACAGTAAAGTGATTTTAAAGCATATTTAAAAGATTAGAGCTCAGAGTCAATACATATATGTGATATGCCATTAAATGAGAACAGGTTGTAACAAAAGAAACAATTTTAATTTCCTAAGTTGTTTTTTGAACAGTTTTCCATCACCCTGTAACAAGGTGTCTTCGGTTTTAAATCACAGCAATGCAGGTTAAGCAGTGTCCATCTGGCAGCTTAAATTTGCAGATAACCTTAAGAAACAGGCAGACAGGCAGATAGACAGAAAAAATAATCAATCAAGCAAACAAAAAATAAAAGATTGAAAGCACAATAAAGAATTAAATTGTTTGCCACTTGAAAATTTAAAATCCCATATGAAAGAAATAAATTGCAAAGATATTTGTGAGTTTTCAATCGGCTATATTCATAGCAAAAATAAATATGGCTTTACTTTTGGCAGTTCAATAAAAATAGCAATAATAATAATAATAATAATTAAAAAAAAAAACAATAAAGAAGCAAGCAAAACTATTTCTTTAATATAATAAAAGAAGCACTAAAAACATTAGTGACCTACAGATCAAGAATATGATTAAGTCCTTAATTCTTATTGCCTTTTTCCAGAAAGATATCCTAAAATTACTGTAGGAAAGGCAACTTTCTAAATGTCAGTACAGCTCAGTTTTGAGAGAGCAAAGATTGGAGTTTGAACTGGAAATGACATTAGTCCACTGCAGAGAAGATAAATACATTCCTGCATTAGAGCCCTTTTTTTGCAGGGGACTCTTTAGAGGATTTATTTTAACTGAAAGTGACTTAGGAAGAGATTATGCAGCAGTTTAACAAAATCGATGGTAGCAAATTGCCTGGGCCAAACTGATCTGACCTAGGAATGTTAAACCAACTCAAAGATGAAGCACATGAGCTGATAACAAAGGTGGCTTACCTCTTGCTTGGAGCTGCCTGAGTGCCTGCAGACTGAAGGCGGCCTGTGCACAAAAAGCATTACCAAAAGTGCTTCCCTTGTTCATCTAAGGAATTACAGTCCCACAAACCTTACACCAGTACTAGGAAAATTAGGAGAAACTATACTGAAGGCTAAAACTAATAAATGCCCAATAAATGTGATTGTCACAGTTTAACCCAGCAGGCAGCTGAGCACCACACAGCTGTTGGGTCACTCCCCTCACAATGGGATGAGGGAGAGAATCAGGGGAAAAAAGAAGTAAACCTTGTGGGTTGAAATAAAGATGGTTTAGATGGAAAGAAAATGAAAAATAAAATAAAATTATCAACACTGTTTTCCCAAAAACTCCAAAACACAGCACCACACCAGCTAGTATGAAGAAAATTAATTCTGTACCAGCTGAAACCAGGACAATGATCCACTGGAAATATGGTTTTGGTTTTGTGGGTTTGTGTGTGTGGTGTTGTTTTGTATTGCTTTGTTTTGGGGAGGGTATTTGGTTTTGTAACAAGTCCTATAAATCTATTTGCTATATCTGAAATTCAGAATCATGAAGCATGTAGAGCATGTAGGTAGTAATTCTCAGGCAAGAACAGGTAACAAAACAAATAGTAGGATCATAGAATCATAGAATATCTCTAGTTAGAAGGGACCCATAAGGGGTCCAACTCCTGATGCACTTGTTTGAATCCATGGTCTGGCCACAGCTTGAAGGTTGCCATTCTGGTCCACTCATTCCAAAGGAACACAATATAATTGAGAAAAGTTGAAAGAAAAACAACCTGAAAGAACCTGTTTGTACTATTTCCTCTACATGGCTGCTGAAGGAGTTCATTCCAGCTGTCAACCCAGCCAAGAACTGAGAAGCAGGAGGCTCACCCTTTCCACGTAATTAACGGTTTATGTAGAATCTATGGAATAGGCATCCCTCTTTATTTTCTTGGAAATATTTAAAATCAATGAAAAAAATTGAAAATTTAAAATAACACTGCTTACTTACAGTAGTCTTTCCTACAGGATAGTTGAAGCTAGTTGGTAGTAAACTTTCATATACACTAGATCATTTGTCACCACTACAATGGTGCAAGTGCCTTTGGTGTAAATTAAATATTGGGCTCTGCTATGTCCAATAAGTGTATCCAATTCCATTAGTCAGTACTGCATTAAATGGACAACAAATACAAATTTTCAGACCTTGTAGTATAAGCCAATCACTCATTAAGGATATTTGAAAAAATGGTTTGCACTATTGATTATTGGCTGTATTTTAACAGCTAGGTATTTATTTTAATTTCAGTTTTATTTGTTTGTTTGCTTCTTCTGGGGTACAGGACCAGGTGTAACAATTCGATAGGGCAATTTCACAAGTTCTGTGGGGTAGAATTTGGAGAAATACCATTAAGCAGAAAAATATTTCTCAGATTCTGTGCAAGATCATTAACTCATTTTCTCCAGTTTAGGGAGCTTTTCACTGAATCCCATCTTGCTCATGTTGACAGATTCTTATCAAGTCATATATTGAGTTAAGTTGCTTCAAATTATTTTATCTGAAACTTTACGTTCCTCTTTCTTGTAAAGTTATTAACCCACTTAGCAAAAATGTTAATTGGACACTTTACTTATGAGTTAAATGTATGAGTTCAAACTTTCCAGAATTAATTACTTGCCTAAGCAATTAATTAGAAAATACACTGTTTGCTGATCAATGTGCTATTTCAAACAATATTAATCTGTGTAGTAAAGATGAGCAAATCACAGCAAGATGTATAAGAGTAGAAATAATGCATACTTAGCTATCAAAGGAACTCTTGGTATTGTACATGCTAATCAACTGTAACATATCCATAAATCTTCTTATTGGCGTAAGTCATGATTTTCTTCAATATGAAACCCAGAATTAGCTCTAGAAGGCAAAGCTCCCACAGCCTGCCCTTTTCATATAGTTGGGAACTACAGTATATGGCCTCCTGGTTTACAGAAGGAAATTACGATTTTCTTGGACATAATCCAGTTAGCTCATTATTACTGTGTGTCCTATGCTGAATGACTGCTTCCCTATATACATACATACAAGGATGTCACTGCTACACTATATAATGTGTATATAATGCTCATCTATGATCAGGTATAGGTAAATTCTCACAACCTGTATGTTCTGACCCATATATTTTTTCTGGCTGGGAACAGATTGAATCAAGCTATGTTGATACATTGACACATAGTGTTGGTTTGTTTTTTTGTTTGTTTGTTTTTGTTTGTTTTTGTTTGTTTGTTTTGTGATGAAAGGTACTGTAGAAAGACAGGAACTATACCAGTTCCCATTGTGTTCTCTGGTATCTGTAACGTCCTGCCCTTTGTTTCCAGTCCATGTCCTAATTCCTGTCTGGATGCCATAGATAAAGGAAGGTAGAGCACTACTGTGCATGCTAGGTAGGGTCTTTTTCTCTGTTTTTGTATGGAGCTCCTCTGTGAACCGTCTACTTTTCCTTAATATTCAGTGGAGAGAAAGAAACTTCCATGTGATTCATCTGGTTTATTTTACAGAAGTGTTTATTACATGCATATGTTGGTTTACCTTAATAACTGAGCTGCTAGGGTTTAAATAAGAACTTCCAGTAAACATGGCAGGGGGTCGTACAAATTCCCTGTAATATTCATGGCCAATTCACAACGTTGAAAGCAATTATCATCAAATCAAATAGGAGAAACAATTTTTGAACAAACTACGTAGTTTTCATGCATGACTACAAGAAATAAGGAAACCTGTTTTCCCACAGATCTCCATCTGACAATACACAAACCCTAGCTGCAGCTCTGCTCACAGCTGTGGCCAATATAATGCCACTCTGTCATATAGATCTTCTGGGGCAGGAGATCATGTTGGTAGTCACCCCCGCAGTTAACTTTTCTGCTTTATCTTCGCTGTTGATTTTTTCATAAATTTGTTGGTAATTTGGGGGTATCTCATCCAAACAGAGAAGAAACTGACCTGTAGGTTTAAATATTAGTGGGTGTCTGAAGGAACTAAAGCTAGATGCACGGGCACTCAAATAAATGCTTATCATGATCATATAAACCTCCTTCTCAAAAGATTATGGGGAAAAAAAAAAAAAAAAAAAAAACTTATCCAAGAAAAATTAAATTCTCTAAAACTAATGTTCAGTCTTCTAATGTTTAATGTTTAATGTCTAATGTCTAAAGTTTAATCTTCTATCCTCACCCCACCCCTCTTCCATGCTAATTAAAAGTGCTTTGGCTGGCCTACTTTCAGCTTGAAGTAAGCTGATGTAATACCAGCTATCACAATCTTATACACAAGACCAAGACCACCAACACTATTCAAATGTAAAATTCTATGCACTGATATCAAAAGCTGTAAGTTATGCAAAGATGATGACAGAAAATTGATAAGTGAAGAAAAAAAAAAAAAAAACATTAAGGACGGTACAAAGAAATAATTGTCTAGAGGTATTGGCCTGTCATTAAGTGGGTATTGTGGAGTTCTCAAGAATATATCAGAGGTCAGATTTTTCGCTGACGTTTATGTTCTGCATTTGGGAAAAATCAAATAGATGTTTGCATGTGTATAGCATTCCCATTGAAGAATGATGAATATATATGTTCTGACTAAACTGTCGCTCAGAGTACGGTGGTGAATAAAGACAGAGCAGTTCCAGAAAGGTTTTACCCAACAGCTGGACAAGAAGCTTCCCAAGCTGGCACAAATCTATCATTGTACCAATAGTCAACAAGGCTGAATAAGAAAATATAAAAAGTGATTAGTCCCTAATCAATGCCATTGATCCTGGACTAGGATGGCTGCTAGTGGAGTCATGTCTTGATGAGACTGTAAGTTTGGTTGATAAATGTAATATTTCTGGTGTAGCAGACTTGTTCCTGTAAAACATTTGATTTGGTGTTGCTTGACATTTTGATCAATTACCCAGGCTGATAAAAAATCAATGTGGCACTAATGAATTTAGGACAGATTAAATGACAAGTCCCAGTAGTAATTATAAATAAGGAATCATTACTGACTGAGTGTGTTTCTCATGACAGCCTGCAGAGCTTGGTTCTTTGGCCTCCGGTGCTTAATGATTTTATCAGTCTTCTGAAAGAAGGTCTAATATCAGTGAGGAGGTTTGCAGTTAAGCTGAAAAATTAAGTGTTTAATTTGATTATGAGGATATTATGTATTCACAAAGTTCTCTATTTCTGCTTGTGCTGTGCAGTATAGTCTACCAACAGCTCAAATCACAGCAATGGGTTATTCTCTGCAGATCTTTAACAATGGTTTAAAATCAGATTTCTGGTACGGCTGAGCTGCAGCTGTGGGTATTGTGCTTAAAGCTCTGAAACTTATTTCAAATCTTTTTCAATCTCTAAGCACTGTATATTTAGCTACAAAGAATAATGAATTGTTTTCTGCTTGGTTAATGATCTGAAACAGCTCGCTGTATGCTGGTGAGTGCTGAAGCCAGCATGAAGGAAGCGGTGAGAAACCACAGCAGAGAACAGGAGTACTGGGGAGGGCAGGGCCCTGCTGTCCAAAAACCACAGCAGCTCCTGTGAAACTCTATTTCCAGAAGTTTTCTCAAAACCATATCAACAATATGAAACACATAACTTCCTAAGTCAATTTTCTTTACTCATGGGAATAAATGCATGCAGAACTCTCACTTGAAAACCAAGTTAAGAGCATAGGTTCAGTCTGCAGTGTGAGCATAAATATGGCACTAAGGCAGAGTCCTCTAGCACAGTAATTTAGGAAGTGCTAGCAAGCTTTCAAGAGGTGTCTTAGCACCTACAAATCTCTGCAGAAACACTGCATTTCTTCACCAATTCACATGTGTGTAGCTCTGTTATCTGGCAGTCGTGGAGGGCAGAGACTTGTATTTAATGGAGGGACTGAACCTGCTCTCAGGACATTGCTTAGAGTGCCTGCTTTTTCCCTCATAGAGGGCTAAAACTAAGCATACGGCTTGAAATAATTAAGCTAAAGGAGCCTGATTATAATCTCATTTAGAAGCTAATCTCACTTGATTTTTAAATTGCTTCATTTTCACACCAGTTCAACTACGTTGACTTCATTGGAGCTATTCCCTGAGAAAGCAGACTACATGAAGGTGGTTCTGGCCCTCACTGGTAAGTTAATATGACCTAGTGGATAGAGCTACACGGCATGCTTTCTTTTGCATAATAGCCATTTCTAGAGACTCCTAGTTTTTTCCTGTTGTACCTGTTCCAATTGTGTCTTTTGCTGTTCTTCATTTGCACCAATTCCGCTGTTTTTTATACTGAAGACTGGTAAAAGAATCATGTTCAAATACTTTTTCCTTTTGAAGAATGATTATTTTGATAGAGCTCATTGCAATGACAAAGTGCTCCATAAAAGGTTGTACCTGCACATCATATAGGAAAGGGCTCCTGCTGGAGTCAGGAAAGATGGGGCTGAGAGGAGGAGGGAGCAGAAACTTCACAAGCTGACTTTGCTGGCAAAGGAAACATGATAAAAGAACAGTCCATATGTGCTTTCACTGTTTTAAATATATTTTGCCCATTACTTACACGACATCTCTGCTTAGTAATAGCATAATGACTTCTGTGTGTTAATATATCAGCTGTTAAAAAGGATCTGTATCCTTATCACATCCCTCTGCTTCAAACTAGGAACATTACCCACTTCAAAGTAAAAGCACTACCCTACTCCCCTGGATAAATCACTTGCAAGGTACATTCAATACAAAATTAATTTCAGACTAGATCTGTGTAGAATAAATCCTTCTGTGTGACTTTCAGTCTGTGAATATGCAATTAATCTAGCTCACAGAGACATTTCAAATTAAGCCCCCTGACTGAGATATTTTAATTATGCCAATTAGTGAAGTAAAACTTTAATGTATCAGGATGTCAACATTTCTAAGTGATAAATAAGATTGTTATGATCTAACTGCTAAATAATTCTCTGTATTGAAAAGAGCATTTGAAACTGGTAGGTGCTTTCACGAAGAGGTATGAAAATTTTCCTGACTGCTTATAAAAAGTCAAAATATTTTCACTTTCTGAATAAGAAGGACTGAAGATAATTGGCATGTGTCTTCTTCAAAGATAAACAACTTTTAGCAATAAAGTTGAACCTGTCTCAGAAACTAATAAAAGATGATCACTTCCTTTTTCTTCTTGCCACCTGTCCTTTGGAATTTCCTTAGTAACTGAGTGACAAGGGAGAAAAGGGAGAATCATTAAAATTAATATTCAGTATGTTCAAAAAGTGAAAATTGTCATAGCAGGGCAATGACTTAGAGCAATTTTAAGTACTAAAGAAGATAAGAACTCTCTCCGCCCTGAAAGGTGTCTGAGGGGCAGGGAGCAGATCCAGCTTGCCACCCTGGCAGGTTTTCTGATTTACTTGAACTAAGCACAAAACTCCCTGCTAACATTTTATGTTCGAGATGTAGCCAGAGCAAGATAGTAAGCGTTCAGCAGTGCTTTACAATGCTTCTTTATCTAGTGTGAATAATCTTTTGGTGCTTAATGAGCTAATTTGAAAGGAAGTAATAAGACAATGGAGAAATACTTAATTCTCAGAGGAATGTTTGCAGAAGTCTGTGGCTGTAAATCTTTACCAGATAAAGTCTATAATTTCTAAGATTAAAAATGAAAGCAAAAAACTGAAAGCCAGTCTCCACAGCAAGAACATGATGGTTATACGAGCAGTAAACATGCCCTACTGGGGTTACAGATGTCTAATACAACCAGCTTGCTCTTTTATGGTGACAAATAAAAAGAACTAAAGCTTTAGAACTTGATTTCAAATAACAACACTTTGTGATGAATGTCACTATAATAGAAGTAATTAAATAGTATTTCCAAGCTCAAACCTGGATAAATTGCTTTATTATTAATGTAAAAAATGAGTGAGACATCTCATTAATTTTTGTAGGAAGCATTAATCAGTTTTATTATACACAAATTACCCAAGGTATAAATCCATAATGTTTGTTTTTCACTGAAACAGTAGAAGTCCTCAGTGGTAACCTAGTGTTTGTTTATTCCATACTAATTTAACTCCTCATGTAATTCATTGCTTCCATACCTCCTTCCATTACAATTATGCTTAAACAAGCAAAGAAAGACACAACTAATATAAAGCTGCTTTGATTCAAGAAGTAGCCACACATTAACCCTGAAAGAGGAGACACTGAGCTTGATCTTTTGCTTGTTTCTTTACCTGTGTGTGCACTCACGCAGACTGTAGCTATGCATACGTAGAACTAATGACAGGGCTAAACAGAAGGCAGGACTCTTCTGACTTTGCATAGGCATAAATTCAGCAGTTATCTCCCCTAAGGCCTCTTACCTTCTTTATTCCTCAACCTGGCACATAACTGCAAGAATGGCTGATTTCCAAATGTTCCACAAGGATCTGTCTGAATGATAGTGTAGGGTTTTGCAGGTAGATGTGGAATTGCCTATTTTTCCTGGAACCTAAACAGCCCAATACTTATGGATGTTACTAACTACGTCAGAGATCTTATTTATTTATTAGTATTATTATTGTTTTTTGGCATAATTTCCTGAAGTACCTGAACTCTACAAGCAAAAATATTAACAGGGGTTCACTTGCCAAAATAGACATAAAATAAACATACTGCTTTTTTTCTCATCCATCCATAGTCACATATCTGCTGCTACACTGGTTAATGTGTCTGGAAACAACAGAGTGTCCTGGAGAAATCAACATGCATATTACAAAACTGAAATATATCATGGTTCTGTGGTAACTGCATAGTTACTGATGCCTTTGTATGAATCAAGTGGAGTTTCAGACTTGACCCAAAAGCTGCCTGCATCTAACCAGGTGATAAGAGGGTGTCTGGTAATTTGAACTGCAGCTAAAACTGCAGTTCAACTTCATGCAGCTTCAACTGCATGAAGTTTAACAAGGCCAAGTGCCGGGTCCTGCACCTGGGGTGTAATAATCCCAAGCAGAGCTACAGGCTGGGAGATGAGTGGTTGGAGAGCTGCCAGGCGGAGAAGGACCTGGGAGTGATAGTGGACAGTCGGCTGAATATGAGCCAGCAGTGTGCTCAGGTGGCCAAGAAGGCCAACGGCATCCTGGCTTGTATCAGAAATAGTGTGACCAGCAGGGCTAGGGAGGTGATCGTCCCCCTGTACTCGGCTCTGGTGAGGCCGCACCTCGAGTACTGTGTTCAGTTTTGGGCCCCTCGCTACAAGAAGGACATCGAGGTGCTTGAGCGGGTCCAAAGAAGGGCGACTAAGCTGGTGAGGGGCCTGGAGAACAAGTCCTACGAGGAGCGGCTGAAGGAGCTGGGCTTGTTCAGCCTGGAGAAGAGGAGGCTCAGGGGCGACCTTATCGCTCTCTACAGATACCTTAAAGGAGGCTGTAGCGAGGTGGGGGTTGGCCTGTTCTCCCACGTGCCTGGTGACAGGACGAGGGGGAATGGGCTAAAGTTGCGCCAGGGGAGTTTTAGGTCAGATGTTAGGAAGAGCTTCTTTACTGAAAGGGTTGTGAGGCATTGGAACAGGCTGCCCAGGGAGGTGGTGGAGTCACCATCCCTGGAAGTCTTCAAAAGACGGTTAGATGTAGAGCTTAGGGATATGGTTTAGTGGGGACTGTTAGTGTTAGGTTAGAGGTTGGACTCGATGATCTTGAGGTCTCTTCCAACCTAGAAATTCTGTGATTTTGTGATTCTGTAAAAACAAACTCTATTTGTTTCTTGTTGTTAGCTACAAAAGCACCCTTTAATGTCATCAAACCAGTAACACTGGCCTTGGCTTGAATAGGGTGGGTTCTGGAAAACTTTTTTTTTTTTAAAAAAAAAAAAGAGGGGGAAAAAAAAAAAAAAAGAATGGCAAATTTGAAACTCCCTTCTGGACTTTGTTGCTAACAACTTTTTCAGATTGCATACAGGGCGAATAACACATTGTACTTTTACAGCTTTCCTAATGCTTTCACATTTCACATTTTGAATGCTGTTCTCTCAGGACTTTGACATACAAAGAAAAAACACATAGGAGGAATCAAAATAAAAAGGTTAGAGAACAAATTAAATAGTCCCAGCCTCTAAACATTTTAAAACAAAATTGTAGAGAGCTACAGCATGTGGCCAGGAGAAAGGAAAGCACTGTTACTCCAGCTCAGGAGTTAGCTGGTGGGAAAGCAGAAAGAAAGGGCAGCTTTTAGGCTGCCTCATTAATGGTAGCTTAGGCAATGAAAGAAAATAATGTCAGCTGCCCATTTTATTCACATCTGTTGGCACAGATAGGCAAAGTGATGTGGATGGAGCGAGCTCAGCCCTTGACATCAATTATACACTCCCCAGAAGTCAGAATAAATACTGGCGGAGCTGGCCAGAAGACCTGCTGGAACACTTGCAGCTCACGCAGCTCACCTCAAAAAGACTTCCACACTTCGGTGACTGCAAACTTCTCTCCTTGCCCTAGAATTCTTTAACCAATAGCACCATTCACATCTTGCAAGTGTTTATTCAGAAGCAACTATCTGCCACTTCCAGAAATGACTCTGCAAGGGGCAGCTTTTCCCCAAATTTTTTGATCTCTTTTAAGACAATACCCGGAGGAGTTCAATGGGTCTGTGCACAGATATGCACAGAGCTTTTAGCAGCTCTTCTTCTCATTCGCAGAAAGTCCTTAGCGATCTCTCTCTGGATTGCTGTCTGTTTCTCATCTGGAGTGCGTGGGAATGAACAACACACTTGTCAGGAGTGGTCTGGGGGAGAATTTACTGGCATTACAGCAGCAGTAACATGGTTTGCCCTCCACAGATCTATCAGATTATCTCCTTATGAAAGACATTTGTCCTGATGTGTGGCGCAGGCACTGCAGCTGAAGGATTGACCCATGGGATCAATTTGCTCTTTATTTTCAGCCTCATTGCACATTTTCTCCATATATTATTTTGATATTCCTGAGTGCAGATTCTTCTAATAACTTCCTTTAATTTACATTTTCAGCAGTCTTCTACCACATTTTCTGGGATAATTTGCTCTGCAAAACCAGAACCACATGAGACCTGAATTTCAATTCTTAGCCTGTTGAATACTCCTGAATTATTTTAGGATAAACCTAAGGTGATTTTACTGATGAAACTGAGGGCAGAAAGAATCTGAGGGATGGAAGCAATGAAAGAGCAGTTTCACATGACAAGAAGAAAAGGAATAAAATTTTGTGCAACAAACTGCTGGGTGGAAGAACAAATGTCTAAAAGTGAAGTGTCTGAACTAAACATGAGATTTTGAGTTTCTTTTTATATAGTTTAAGTGCTAGCTGCAGTTGCAAAAAATCAGATGGTAGTCCTTTTACTAAACAAACCAGAACTAGAGATAGCAGGCTGGTTCTCCCATCCCTTCAAGCTGAACATGGTACCACTAAAAGTGGGGAAGGGGATGCTGGTGCCCCCATCTGTACTGCAGTCCTGCATTCCCTCACTTGCTCTTCTATCAATTAAAGAACTTGGTGTAGCTGTAGAAATGTAGAACTTGGTGCAATGACTGACAGCAAGCTTTATATACAGGAAAAGGATTTGTGTTCAGTCAGGCTAATAAGCTCTTTAAACACCTGAGATTACACCACCATATGGGAATGTACATTTGTGGCCAGGGGAAGTGTGACGTCAACCAGTTTGGTAGCAACATGGGTTTAGACGAGTTTATATTGGCTAAAACATGTCTTCTGCTCCTACACAGAATGTGATATACAGAGGACATGAAAAGAAAATTAAACTTCACAGTGAGGGTGATTTTTTACCTGAAAATGAGCATTATGACATTGCTTTCTTAAGCACATGAGTAATCTGCAGCAGAGCACCTTCTCAGCTGTGTCACATTCCATTAGCTCATTCTTCTTCTGAACGGCCACCTGGGAGAGTCACCTTTGTCATCAAATCCAGGCCAGAACAAGGGAAATCATCTGGGAGTGAAAACATTTGAAAAGGACTGTCTTTTTTTCTGGGGCAAACAACCAAAAAACCTTGATTTCCATGGGATGATAGGAACAGATACCAGTGTACCATGCCTCCAGCATGGAAATGAACTACATTTCTTTATTTATTCATTCAAAACTTTGTACAAATAGCTGTTCCTTATTTGTCTCTTTGACTGTCTTCAAAGGGAATAAATCTTGGTCCCTGGGATAATGGTCCTAAGATGCATGAGAGAAAATTTCTTTCTTAGAGGTTTAAAGACTAGTAATACAAATATTAAATTCAGCAATTACATTTGTGTCATTTTTCATAATAAAACTGTGTTAGCAAAAGCAACTTTAGCAATGTGACAGGGTAACAATTCCTGTTCCCAGACATTTATCAGAAATAAATGACAATCTGGAACAAGAAATACTGCACATGGGAGAAGCCCTAATCCAATGCCTTTATTTTTATTAAAACAAATGTTTTGTGAAAATGAAATCTCTCTGACTTATACATCTCATAGGTGAATTTTATGATTAATTTTCTATTTAATTTTTATTGGTCATCATTATTAGTTTTGGATGTGCTTTGAGCTTGGATAAACTCTGATTCTGCTTTTCTCTTTCATACAGGCAGAGACCAAAGTCTTGCCTTCCTCCCTGACCCATTTTTTGTTTTGTTGCTCAGTTTTTAAGTTAATTTTTCCTGTTGCATAAACTATAGGTAGACCTGGTGTTTAAGGGCTGTAACAAAAAAGAAATTGTTCAGGAAAGCTCAGGTGTAGAGGAGAGTTGTATTGATATGCGAAGGGAGAGAAAAAGGAGAGACAAATGGACGACTGCTGCATTCTGTGCTTTTCCATATATGATGGATTTCTATTGAATTGTAGTGAGTGAACCCTAAAAGAAAAGAAGAGCAGAGTTAACATGGTGTGTGCGAATGTCTGGGTAGAGAGAGATGTATGAAGCAAATGGTCACCCCAAGCTAAATCAGCATTTTCAAAGCTGATTTTAGAAGTTCGTAGAAAGCACTAGAATTTCAGAGGTGTTAAGAGAGAGAAGGGACCTTCAGGAGAGCTGTTTTCCATCACCTACTACTTATTTTATAAATTTTGAAGGTTGAAAAGAATCAGGCCTTTGGATATTATTTGTTTGACTCCCTCAAAAATGGACACCTCCTTTCTATGAGTTTGGCTTAGGTTTACAATGGAAGAACATGGGTTCATTAGGTTAACATTAGGTTTAGAGCAAACCATAAAGGCATCTTAAGGTTTCAATCTCATCTCTTACTTCTGCATTACCAGCAGAAGTGCACTTACCAGAGTTAGTGATCATGAGACAGCTGGCAACCAGGAATGCATGAAACTATTGCATGAGATAAATCTGTATTTGCTAAAACATCAAAAGGCAAGGTTATTCCACCACAGACATTTCTCTATGATGCTATTGCAGCTGCCAAAGCAAACACAAAGATGGCAGAACCAGCAGCAGGACAGCGGCCACTGCCAGCCACCTGTGGCATTCTTCATGGGCAGAGCTTAGCATTAACAAGGACACTGATGATCTGAACAACTTAGTTCAATGGCTGGTAGCCTTCTGTTGCCTTTGTGGAGCCTGCTGCTCTCACTGTAACTGAAGATTTTGTGTTATTTCGCATGTGCTTTAAAGCTATCGTGCCTTTTCTTTCCCTTGCACCAGATGTTCATCCATTTGCAACAGGAATATCCAAACACAAGAACAAGAATATTCAAAACACAAGAATATATATGAAAGTAATTTCTCACATTGGCCACTGCTCCACTGGTGGCATGGTTCTAAAGTAATCACATAAGCAGTCTTCACATTATTATTTCCCAAGAAACGCTCTAAACACTGAGAGGTAAAATGACAGTCTTTTTCCTTAGTAGGTGATATGGACCTAGGGGCTGTAAATTCCTGCTGTGAGTGACATCTATCTGGGAGTTTGTGTCTCATTTGCCTGTCTTGCACAGCCAACTGGACTTGCTGCTGCTGCTACAGTGCTTCCTCCCACAATGATTACTTCTATTGTCAAACTCAATCATTAGTCCTAACTCAGTCCTTACTGGCCCTTAGTCCTACAGAAGTCCAGGTAAAATCCATTTGTTACCAAGCATGCATTAACCAAGGTAAATATTAGCATCATGGGGAATATAAAAGTTTATGATGTGGTGCTTTGCTTCTGCCTAATGTCTTAATATCATCAGTAATATCACAACAAGAATCTTAATTAGTGCTATAGTGGGTACACCAAACAGGATAAGTTTTCCTCCTGTTTTACAATTTTGTTTTTCCTTTGATTGCTACAATTCGATGCTTGCTTCAGCAATAAAAATGATGAAAACAAGATTATTTGGATTGTCCTATGTGTTCCTGGACATTTTCACTCCTGGATGAAAATAACTAAGCACTGGTAGTTCTAGTTATATGGGTATTTCGCAGCAGCACCTGCTACAGAAAACAAGCATAAACTGAAATGCTATGTTTTATTGTGGTACCAGCTGATCAAGCAAAAGTGGCCTGCTTATCAGCTGGAGAATGACAGAGATAAAAGAAACCAACCACCATTGAGGATCCTGAATCCTATCATGCTGCTCAAGGGCTATAAAATACGTGTAAATGCCTCCCCTCTTATCAATTATACATATATGTATTATAGCTGATATTTTCCTGTAATTTTCAAAGTTAATTTCCCATAACTGGAAGAGAAAAACTCAGATGAGCTCTTTACTTATCTTGGATCTTCAGTGTTCAGCTCCATAAAGCTAAAACTTCTGTTTAGCTAAAAACACTCTCAGATTTTTCATTCCCTTCCTTGGTGTTGTCTAGTCACACAGGTCAGCATATAGACTTTCCAGAAGTTTCTTGCTGTAGTAGCAAAGACCCAATCATGACCTGACAAGAGAGATCTACAGGTAAAATAATTTGGTTTTGCTCCCTTCCTTGCTTACAATCTCAAGGGAGACAATGACAAGCACCCCAAACACAGGAACACTTTGGAGAACACATTTCTGCTTACGTATTATTATTCTGTTCTGTCTACGGTGGCTTGTTGTTTCTGCACTGCTAAATCAAATTTGGACATGCTATATCATATTTGAAGTGACAGCCTATGTGCAGTGTGATTGATCTAATAACACGCTGGAAAAGCAACCTGAGGACATTAAGGGATTGCATCAGAGCTGTTCACACATACTGACTATGGAATTTGTTGTTATCATGATTGACTCCTTTCCTCTCCAAAAGGCACTCACTTTGCATTTGTTGCTATCAAGGTAGATATCCCCATTTCCTCTCTTATTCAGCTCATAGGTACATCTGGCACTCCTAAGTGGCAGCATTCTTGTCTTGCCTTTCCAACAATGAAATCTTCCAGTCCCATCTTTCCATAACAATAACATGCTTGCAATCATCTATTCAACTAGCTCTACTTACCAATGGCTTTTAAACAACAATAATATCAGCATGGTATGCCTGTCAACTGAAATATTAGATACAAACACTCTCTAATACATATACATTCATTTCTCTATCTTCTGTATAGCAGTAGTGCGGTCATGTGACAAATTTAAAGTTACCCATTTAACATGTCAAAATAAATAAAATCTGCATGGAATGACAAACTGTGATGGTCCATTTCAGAATATTACCGATGATTTGGTACTAAATTGACTTTCTGGTATGTATTTATGTTTCCAACATCTCCTGTATTTTAATGCCGTCCTGATGTTTCCTGGCATCATAGATGCTCACTTTAAAAAATGGAACTACACAATCCAAAAAAAGAATAGCTTGGTAGCTAAAACACTGATAGAAATGGCCCAAATTCAACCTCTTCATTTGGCATCTTTGGATGGATTGTTTGTATTTCAGAAGAGTTTGGATAAAACACATTCAAAATCATTACTTTATAGCAGTTATATGAGTTACGCAAAACTCTTAGGAATGTTAGATACCTTCAGAACAGGAAAAGGAGGTTAACAGAAATAAACAGATACTATATATGTTTTTAATGATTTATTTTTCACCAAAAATCCATTCACTAACCACTAAACTGAATGAAGCAAGCTGCCCTTTTTCCCGACATGGCTTTTCTGCTTTAAGCTTGCAATTAGCAGCTTGCAACTTTTTGCTGGCTTATTACGAAGAAAGAAGCAGAGGCATGGCTGGATACAACTTAACAATGCTTAGGCTTTTTTCCGCTTAATGGATGATAATGGCCAGTGAAGTGCAGTAAGAGCTTTCTGAAAGG
This sequence comes from Oxyura jamaicensis, assembly GCF_011077185.1. NCBI lineage: Eukaryota > Metazoa > Chordata > Aves > Anseriformes > Anatidae > Oxyura > Oxyura jamaicensis. Next base: position 96,690,696 of record NC_048894.1, on the reverse strand, counting down.
CCTGTCTGGCACGGGTGATATAGAAAAGTGCTCGAGGGTTGAGAAGTCATGCTATAAAAATATCAGCTGCTTACAGGCTGTTCAGAGGTGTGAGATATTTGATCAACACAGATATGGCTAATATATTTTTCATGTGCCTTTTTTATTTATTATTACTCTTATGCTGTATTTTCAATCCCTTATCTAATAATCTGTTATGCATACAGAGTGCATAGCACTGTATTTTGTCTCCAAGGAACATGTAGACCTTCCTTCAGCATTCCTGAAGGCTTCTGAGTTTATCTTGCCAGTAGACTTGCAGGTGGTGAGTAGAACCATAAGAAAATGTTCATTGCCTGACTGTACTCAAAATGATAAAGGATGCAGCTCATTGCAATGGTAATAGGCATCAAGGCATTCAACACCACCACAAGACAAATGACTTACAGACTTCACTGTTATCTTACAGGGCAGATTTTGGAACACGCATAGCTGTTGTAGCAGGTTTGCAGCTTGATATGATCATGATATCTGTTTTCCTCTTTCTGTGACAGCCAAGTGAGACTCTTGTGCTGCTGTGGCTGTGCCTCCCACCAGGATGCCTCAAGCATCCTTGTACAAAGAAGAGCCCCTCACACTGCTCTTGCTTCACTACTCTTTCTCCTAACCATGACTGACTCTCCATTAGAGCCATTTCTTTGACAAAATTCCTTTGAAATACTGCCTTATTTTTGATGCAAACTCTAACCCATGCTTCAGAGCCTTTTACACCATTATTTGCAGTTGGATTAATGTAGTGATAGCTTGCTGTAACAATATCATAATAACATTACCTTAACAGTTTGTTACTATGCTTAATCTATCTGTCTTTGTGGAAAATGGATCAAACGGACAACAGCCATCTACTTTTAGTAAAAGAGCCATTCCTTCATTGCAATAAAACACTCACTGTTTTTAACCCATAAACCATCTAGATCCACTTACCAATGTACAAACTGTTAATATTCATGAAAAGAAACACAAAAAAAAAATACCTTATATTGAAAAACAACAACAACAACCAGAAAATAGGGACTTCCAATCTTCCTTATAATGTCACCAGGATCACAGTATCTTAAATATCTATAAGTACTCTTGATGTTGAAAGAGATTCATTGTCTGGTTTGCAAGTATTTCAAGCCTACATGAATAGCCAGTAGTGCAATGCTGTTACTGTGCTATTAGCATGAATCATATAACCTTAAACCTATTCTCTATACATATAATATATTGATAGGTAGATACTTACCTCATTCTTACACCCAGGAGTCCAAAACCTCTTCTTTATGCTATTAGAAACCAAAAACTAATCCTCTCACATCTTAAAACCTATTTCCATATCCATTGCTACAAACATCTTTGAAAACAACAAATATCATAGTACTGCCATCTGTTATTAAGTTATTTTAACATCTGTGTTGTCTGCACTTTAAAAACTGGTGTGTGACAACTTTAGAAACCAGGGAAACCAGAGCTTCTATATGTTAATAAAGTTTCAGGCTGCTATGTAAATCCATTCCTATGACTGTCTTCATGCACCAATGTAATCAGTCTCTAAACAGCATGCAGGCACTGTTAGTCAACATGCTGCTGGCTGTTGTTGTTATGGCATGATTAAACATATTATTCAGGATGCAAGATGAATTGTTGTAACAGCAGGCAGCTAACGTCCACTTGCATCTGTGGAGTCTTTAATTTTTAGAAAATAAATTTTAAATACATATCCATGTTAACCCTCATATTTTAAACAACAAAAATTTTTATTAATATAAATTCTAGGAAATAGATATATATATAAATATATATATAAGAAAAACTATGAAGTAGAAAAAGGAGATAGGGAGAAGACCATAAGTTTTTGGCAAATCTTACCACAGGGTAAAGGAATCCCACCCACTTTGTGCTTCAGGGAAGAAACAGAGAAGACTGAAGTACTTCCTATTGACAGGGAAACTTGTCTTTCCTGCTGCAGTTTATATTTTTGTACCATAGTTTAATGGAAAGATCTGGTCTCTGCTATCTGTTTTTGTTTCATAGAGTGGTTCATCTGTCAAATCCATGTCTCTCCAACTTAGAGACAAGGACATCATGGGGGACAGCGTCAAAGGCTTTGCATAAGTCCAGGTAGATTATGTCAGTTATCTTCTCCTACCCACAATGCTGTAACTTTATTGTAGAAGGCCACCAGGTTTGTCAGGCATGATCTGCCCTTAGTGAAGCCACATTGGTTGTCATCAATCACCTTATTTTCCATGTACCTTAGCATAGTTTCCAGGAGGATCTGCTCCATGGTCTTGCCAGGCACAGAGGTGAGACTGAATGGCCTGTAGTTGCTTGGGTCTTCCATTTTTCCCTTTGTTTGTTTGTTTGTTTTTAATGGATAGCATAAATTAAACTATACATTCTTCGATGAAAATCTTTTTAAAAAATGGCATAGATATGATGGCTACAAGCAGTCATTTTAAAGTATTTCAGAATAAAGGGTAGTTTCCCATCAGACTCTGTAGTAATCTTCTGAATCCACAGAGAAGAGCAGGCACAGGAGTACCAGAGGGTTTTCAGCTGGACCATGATGTGTATATACACATTCATCTGGACATATGCAAGCAGAAACATTTTATTTTACTTTAATGGGACATCTAATTCACATAGGTATAGTACAGCAAAACAGCATAACTACCTGTTCTAATAACTTTAAACAGACAACGCCTAGTCTACACACTGAGTAATGAAAAGGGAGAAGTCAAGGTCAGACCGAACTGAAGAAACAGTACCAAAAAAACAGAAGGGAATTTTCGAGAATGAACTCTCCAAACCATGGCAGGACTCTGGAAGAAGTAGTAGACTGTGGAAAAATAATGAGCTATACAGCAAGACTGAGAAATACAGCAGGTGTCTATTTTAATGTGGTTTGCATTATTGCTCCTGTTCTGCACTGAAAGTTTGCTGTGGAGATGGTACAAAATTTTGAGACTCATAAAACCAGATACTTGCAAATGAGTAAATATTTTTAGTGAGCTCTCAGACAAGCATTAAAAAAATCAGGAAAAAAAAAAAAAAAAAAAAAAAAGCTGTATCTTGTTTTGTATACAAGGAGGAAACATATTTTAAACTATCTTTCTTGGAGAGTACCCTTACAGGACTTCCTATCTGTGACCAAAGATTTGTATTTGCTTTATTCCCTGAAAAGAAGATTTATAGTCCCAGAAATGATAAAGAGATCAATAACTGCACTATTACTAGGAAAAAAAAAAAAAAAAGATATACCTGTAAATAATCATCACTTTTAATAGAATTAGTTCCTAATCCTAGTCTTATTAACCTGAAATGCATTAAGACGAGAACAGTGTCAAATTTGTTTTCCTGCCAGTCTTTCTATTGTGTTTTTGTTCATCCTGTGAAAATCCATTAGCTTTTGATATCTCTTATCTTAATGTATTATAATGTCTCATAATAAAGCACAAACAAAATGGGTACTTAACAAGTGTTATATTCCAGCTACCCAGAATCTGAGAAAAAAAATGTCATACAATACAGATATATACTTTTTCATCAAGTAATTTACCACAAAATTATCTCAAATTAGCTGTTGGCAGCGCATACCAAACTTGATAATCAAAGGCCTGTGTTATACGTGTAAAATACAATCTTGCCATTTCAATAGACGTTGATGTTCCCTGGTTCTACCGGGTTTAAATGGTGAGTTAACACTGCCCTCTGCTGTTAAGCTGGATTCAGAATTTCTTTCTACTGCTCTTTCGGAGTTTATAGCAAAGCTGTGGTACCGAGGATGGACTAAGGATACAGGAAAAGCATTATATTATTTTTTAAAATTAAATTACTATAGTTTGGAAAAAATCACAGATTTTGAGGTGGGGAGTGGAGGACACAAGTTGTTTTTCTGGTCTATAACAGAAGTAGGGTGCATCTATTTCAGGCTGGGAGACAGGTTCATATGCTGAAAGCTCATCTGTTTCTTCTGACCTGTACAACTAAAATTAACCAAAGATGATATCACTCTCTACAAGCCTTTCCTACCTGAGTGATTGAAAGTAGACACAGATCATGTATTGGGTAAATGTGCAAGGGCATCAAGTTCTGCTGGAAGGCTTTCTGAGAGAGCCGCTGAGACATTTGGAGAGTTCATCCAAAATCTCACTTCTTAACATAAAAACTGGAAGTGAGGGAAAATGTATTATATCACCAATGGTCATTTGCCCTCACTGCTCAAATGTTTGCCTTGTTTGTAGGCCCAAGAAAATTGATGATTTTCTGTTGGAATCTACTGTCACAATCGGGATCTAGCTTCTAGGTCCACCTAACCATAGTTTTCTCTTACACGTTGGCCTCCCCTGACTTCACCTATGGTATGAGGAAACCAGTCATTGAACTATAGTTGAAACTCTGCTCACATCTAGCAGAAAACATTTACAATGCTTGTTTTCCAGGCTACACCAGATGTTCTAGCATTTTCATAATAAGTCCCCCCTCCCTTGTTCTCATCCTTTCCATAGCACTTAATTTTGGCCAAGATAATTACAGACTCACATTCCCTGATGTGTTTAAAGACCTGGTGAAAGGTAAATGCATTGACCTTGTAAAATGCATGTGATAACTTGGAGCATTTGATTGTTTCCATCTGTTGGATAGGATAACATCTGCATTACAAGATTACAAATATCAGAGCAGTTTAATTTGACAAGGACAAAATAAAGAAAACAAGAAGATAAATATCAAGCACTGCTATTATGGCTGCTGTACCTTCTGGTATTTGTTTGAAAGCTTTCTTATGAAGGAAGCAGATTGGAAAATATGAACCAAACCCTAACCACAACTGATTGCATCAGGTTGTTTCTTCTACTCCTTCACAGAGATAAGGATTTTCTAGATCAGTTCATAATGCCATCACTGCAGTCACTGCAAGAATAAATAGGGATTCAGAAATGGAAGACTGAACTCTAATCCAACATAAACAAACAAACAAACAAATAAATAAATAAATAAATAAAAATGAGTAAAATAATATTGTTTTAGGATCAGTTTACCAGGAAGATTCATGTTCTACAAAGAAGAGGAAGACAAAGGAAGACATGTTGATGTTAATGTGCCCACAAAAGGAGCTATTGCTCCTGCTATGTGACTCACCCCTGTCACTTAGAGCTTTTACAAAATTAGATTTATAACCATAGACCTATTGATTCAAATTAAATATTGCACAGTATTTGACGCAGAAGTGGTGTGTTCAGCTGGGCCACTAAAAGGAATTGCTACAAATAGGATTGTGGAGACCCCCATTACCTTTATTTTATGTGACCCCTTTTTGAATCTCCATTCCATTTTATTTTCCATGACAGTTTTCTTGCACTTCACAAATGGAGTGAAACTGCATCTCCCCTTTGTTACTTCTTATGACCATTTTCTTTCTGCTTTCTTTTTCCTATCTCATTACCACGACTGGGCACATGGAATACAAACACAAATTTCATTAGATTTCTCTTTCCAAATTCCAAATTTCTATTTTATCTTTTGTGATGCATTAAATACCCACTAACAATTTTCATTCTACTCTGAAGACACTGCTGGAGCTGAATAGGACAATGTATCAAGAAGATATTAAAAATGGTTAATGTAGGCATTCTCCATCATAGCATGAAGCTGTTAAGCCAAATTTTTATCTGATTAACACTGATAAATCCATAACAATTCTTCTGAAATCACACTTTACATCCTCTTGCCCTGGCTAATGAAAGCAGAATTTAGTCTGTCGCTTTTAGACCATACTAGGAACTTTGCCATTGTCTCCAACAAAACCAGGATTTCACCCGTGTTCAGTTTTATTTCCATCATAATATGTAGATTTTATTTCTGATATCAAATTGACTTGATTTATTACTCAATGAATCCAGACTTTCATTTTAATATTAATTTTATTCTTTATCTTTCTTTGAAGTAAATGCAACCAACATTATGATGAAACACTAAATGAAAAATGTTTCATGAAATCCTTAATGCATCACTGAATATTTAGAACAGGAGTAATGTAGACTATATTCTATCATTCCAATGCACTGCAGCAATGATATCATACATCTTTCCATTAAGGGATTTGTATCCTTCGTTTTTAAGATCTGTTTTTACTGATCTAGTTAGTTGTACCTCTTACTTTCTGGTACCAAATTCATCCTAATGTAGTGCCAGAAGTCTCTTACATTAAGGGCAATATTCCTAACTGGGTTAAACAGAAGTGTTAAAATTTCTAAGATCAGTATTAGAAAAATTACAAAATCATATGACATAATAACTTTTGTATGACTTACAATATATAATATGAAAAAATACTCTGTAAACTTAACCTAAATGCAAAGCATTCACTCTCACAAGACTAAAAATGAATGCTTCTCTTGTACATTATCTCATTAACACATACAGAACAGTGAATCATACCTTGCCTATTCCAAAATCTGTTTAGCTGATTTCTGTTCAGTTTATGGCTTCAGGACAGTTCTCACAGTGACTGATATTGCACTGGTTTTGTTTCTAAGCATTCTGAAGCAAGTACCAGCACACCTTTAGCAAATCCCTTTCTTGTAGAAAAGACCAGGGCCACCATATGCTTTACACAGCCCTGGCTGCATGACCATGGGGGAACATTTAAGAGCACATTTGTTCCTTGTATGACTCATTGAAATGAAATGTTCTTCCTAGATAGCAGAAAGTTGAAATGGTGTAAAATGATGGTTAAAATAATTTGTCATTTTTTGAGATCATCAATCAGGAAATAATACAAATCTGCTATTTTCAAACTCATTTTTTCTAATATGTTTGGTTCTCCTATATTAGTGAGTTAGCTAGAATTTTGTCCCAGTTCAGTGGCTTGTAAATATTTTCTAAACTAGCCACATTCACATCTAAAATGCTATAAGAGATGATAGATTTAAATAAGAATTATTTGTTATCTAAATAATGTATTCATCAATTTTGCAAAAGTGCATCACAAGGAGGCAACTACCTATCATGAAGGAGATTTAAATTTGCTAATATATAACATATCATGTCACAGTTATTTTGTTGCTGTTGTTTTTGTTTGTTTTGTTGCTGTTGTTGTTTTTGTTGTTTTAAAGGACATATTTATGCTCTTAACGGTGTAAGTTATAAACAGTGAGTTTAAACTCTTCTTATTTCAATATCTGGTGACTTCAGCATTCTTGGGAGGAAATGTCATTCTTGATAAAATGCAGGATAATTGAGAGAGACTTTATTAGATGTAATTTAAGGCTATAGATATGATATGGCTATTATCCAATTTCTTTCAGTAATTGTGACTTAGAAAATCAAACAAAAAAGAGGCAAGACAACAGTGCATGCATAAAAATGCTTGAAGTAGAAAAATTACACAGATGCTTTTTAAACATAATGAAAGCTGATAGAGCTCTGAATTCAAGTAATGATACATGAATTAGTCTAGGCTGGACTGAAACCTCACATTTGAGAAAAAGTAATCTTCAAAAAAAAATTACTTTCAAACTTAAAGCAATGAATAAAACATTGATGAGATGTCTCTTGCCAATCCTTGGTCTCTTAATTGTCAAGAAAATTTCTCTGTCAAGAAAGCTCTGCCCACAAGTAGAACTACCTATGCAGAGGACATTGTTTGATTAGTGTCATGCCCACACAAAACCCATTGATTCATATCCTACCTTGTCACTTTTAAATGAGGATTTCAACTTCCACTTATGTCCTATATCACAATAAATATAATTTATCTTCTCTTACATGAACTATCCCCTAATGCCTACAATCTTTTAAAGATAAAGGCCACAGATAAAATCAACAGAACAGCCATGTTAAAATGTTAAGTATGCCTGGGGAGGCAGGAAAAAATATTTAGCCTTTAGCCAACTCAAAGTGGTGCTGTTCTGAAGTTATCTATCCTGTTATAATGGGATAATATGACTTAAAATGCTATAGCACATAGTGAAGCACACAGGAGACAAACCCATTAAGAGATCTGGATACAGTTTTAAAGAAAAGAGTCTACCTGCCATAATGCAGAGCCACATAGAAATTATAGAGCTCTTGCAATCTGATACACCCTGACTTTTCTTCAAGTCTGGAACTTGTCACAGTCCCTTGCTGTGAGTAGACATTAAGGAAGTCGAGGTGTGGATTGGGTTTTCTGCTGACTTGAGAGCTAAGTAGTGCTGCTGATGTAATTGATCCTAAGATATTATAAATTTTCATGGGGTGTGTGATCTAGCCATAGGGTATTTATGATAAACTCTGCATTTACTTTTATTATATAACCTCTTTAAAAAAAAAAAAAAAAATAACACTTTAACATACTTTTGAACATACTTTTGTTGAAGCAACTTAGCAACTGTTTCAGTACCACTTTTTTAACTGTAATAAATAAGTTGTGGTGGTTGTGCCTAAGGTTAGTTAGTGACAACTGAGCAACATTTGATATGTTAGGTACAGCTCTAGAAATTCTCAATCTTTCAGTGTCCATAACAACAAAAAGTACAATTTAACAGATGGAGAATATTCCTGGAATTGTACCTGCCGTACATACAGCTGCTTGGTTGTCATGACACTTATACCCACTTGATGACTGTAACTTTTAAACTTATTCAAAAGAAAAATCCCATTAACTTAAAAGTAAAAGCTATTTTAAATAAAATTAATATGCTATATACCTACATTTAAATATATGTATCTTTCATACAACTGGATGAGCTTGTGATCTCTGTTTCTAGAATACCTAGCACTGTTGGTACCAAGTAGACAACAAAGCTATCCCCCAAGGGCAGATACCTTAAGAACCTTCACCCTAAATATGTTTCAGAAGCCAGTAATTAGTTCTATTTGCTGGAATTTAAGTTAATATGTCAGGATCCTTAATAGAGTATTACCACATTATTGCTGTTACAGTGTGTAAAACAACACAGAAACACAGAATCATTACTGGCTTTGAGGTAATTCTTCCTGATCTGGGCTTTCAGCTTGAGGGTTGTACAGACTGTGAAGTCAGATAATGTTTTCTAAAAGTAACATAACAGTTTATATATTTACATTTCATGTTTGCTTATTCTTATCTATGATAAGTTCTTTGTGTTGGCAAAAGTGAATTTTATTTTAGCTCCGATTAGTCAGGACCATTTTCAATTCTGTTCTTTTTGTTGTTGTTGTTGTTTGTGGGTTTGTTGTTTTTTGTTTGTTTGTTTGTTTTTCCCCTAGGTTTGTATTGCTTACCAACTGTGTAAGACTGACCTTCGTTTTGTTATCCAAGTTGCCATTGAAAATATTGAAGATTACCACACCTGAGACATCAATCTGAGATCCCCTCCTTTACACATCCTTGCATTCCCTTGGAGGGTGCACCCATTGCCCTTTGTGTGCCCATTGTATTCTGCAGTACTTATTTCTCCTCAGGAAGAAGCAAGTCATGCATTAAGGTTACTTTAGTATGTACCCACACAGAAAACAAAGTGTATATCCCATCGGTGTTTAGTCAGCATGCTGAGCAACTTTCTGCACACTGGCTATGCCTTGGTCTACTTCTGCTTGAGACTGTAGTAGAAGATCCTAGCATTTCCCAGCCCCACTGAGGAACTTATGTTCATATTGGTACCTTCATTTTAACAAAGAAAATGAATTGTTGGGCTTATTTTTAATCTTTAATCTTTTTAAATCTACAAAGATCTTCCTGTAATTGCATACTTTAAAAGCAGTCTCTCTAAAGACTTAATTGAGATCAGTTTAGGGGAGGATATTAGCATTGCAATGTTGAAAGACCCAAATCCAGAGAAATTACTGTTTCCACAGCTGTAAATGCAGGCAAAATTAGAGACTTTTTTGTTTAATAGAAACCAAGGGGCATAATAAAAATGTAAAAAGGACATAATAAAAATGAGTGTGTCTGGTCAGGTTACATGTGAAGAATTCCCTCTCATATAACTTGCAAGTTAGAAGATACCCAGAAGGAGCAAAGCTGATGATAAGCAAAAAGGACAGCTGTTAGCCTTGACAGAAAAAAAGTTCCTAGGGTGTCTTTCTCCCATGATTTTCTTGCGTTTTATTCAACACTGCTCAGTAACTGGCCCAATGTGAAACTGAAACATCATTCCCATAATTCACATAAGCACATGTTGAAATAGAAACTTGTAAGCAGCCTCATCAAATCAAAGACATGGTGTCAAATATAAAATGCTTATTGTCCCTTTCAGGTCTTCTCTTGGATCAGTTCTATCATCATCCTATCTGTTGTTTGTCACCATAAAGTAGTTAATTCCCATCAGTGGTGACACCTTCATCAGCTACTTGTCTTTCCATAAGAATTTACAGGAAAAGCACATCTTCTTTCTAATAAGCTCCTTCACTTAAAAGAAAATTTACAACCTATGTAGATAATGTAGACCAAGCGGGAGAAATTGAGTTGAAATGATTTGTGAAGAGTCATCCAGGCAGGTCAGGATTAGAATGAAATGACAATTCAGGTTTGAGGTCCTGTGCCCTGACTTCTGTGTGTTGCTTTCACAGCTGCACTTTACTGCTATTGACTTGGATGACATTTTATGATCTGTTGTTTAGAGCACATTTCATTTATTAGTTTGACAAATTCCAGGTATCAGATGACTATTAATACATATGTTTTTGCTTTGAGCATATATTATACAACTAGTACAACCTCATGAACTGAAAAAATCAGTCATGTGAAATGTCATAATGAAAACATCATCCTGCTACATTGCCACTTATACACACACACACTTGCAAGACTTATTGTGCCAGACCCAGTCTCACACTGTGCTTTCCTTGAACCACAGATGCAATGCTAAGCAAATGTAAAGCCACAGATGGCATAAAGCTAGGAAAAAAAAAAAAAAAAAAAAAAAAAAAAAAAAAAAGAGGAAGGGCTTAATCAAAGTTATTAAATATCCTTACCCATTACCCATGTCCCAACTGTTATTCAATAACTTGCCTTGTCTGAAGTCCAATTTGCTGCTTTAATTAGGTAGCCAAATGTGGAGAACAAATGCTTTGCTTGGAAGGGTATAAATGATATGAGCCAGCCTTACTTTATTTTCTTGAGCAGAGTGAAAGCAAAGATGAAGTGGCTTGAGAGAAATATTTATCTGCAGTAATTTAGCATGCATTGTGGAAATTGTTTTCAGAAAAGGAAAATGGGAATCATTTTGAAGGACATATGTCAATGAGTTTCAGACCCACTTCCATGTACATTCCTTAATAAAAATCTCCTTCAGTGCAAACACCCAGGCACCAAATCTGCAAATGGCCGGTTTAGAGTAGCTGTTAAGCACAAACCTTCAGTCACTTTAGATTTGTGGATGTTCTAATTCACTCTGATTTCTAATATGGTGCTCACCAATGCAAAGAAACTCATTAAAGAGCTTAAGAGGCAGACTGGGCTGCAGCGACCACGCCCTGGCTGAGTTTGTGATCTCAGTTGATATGGGCCTGGTGAAGAGAGCGCAACAACTCTCCATCCCCCTGCATAAGAAAGAGGGCAGGAATGGCTGAGCAAGGACCTGCTGGTCAAACTGATGTGCAAGAAGGAAAAGCAGAGGCAGTGGAAACAGGGACATGTGGTCTGGGAAGAGTACAGTGATGCGGTCCAGACGTGCAGGGATGGGATCAGGAAAGCCAAGGCACAGATGGAACTGAGCTTAGCAAGGGATGCAAAGAATAACAAGAAGGGATTCTATAGGTACATTTGCCAGAAAATAAAGGCCAAGGAGAATGTCCCCATCTGATGGATGAGAAGGGTGATCTGGTAATGAGAGATAGGGAGAAGGCTGAAGTACTCAACAACATCCTTGCCTCAGTCTTGACTGCCAGTCAGGCTCCCCATTATCTCATTTCCATGAACCTGAAGATGAGGGCTGGGGAAGAAAAGTCCTTCACAAAGTAAACAAAGAGCAGGTTCGAAACCACTTGATGAAACTGAACAGGTAAAAGGCTATGGGGGCTGATGCCCTGGGTCCTGAAGGAATTGGATGATGGATTTGTCAAGTCTCTTTCCATCATATTTGAAAAATTCTGACAGCTGGGTGAAGTCCTTGGGAAAAGGGAAACATCCAGATCTGGGGCCCCCAGCACAAGAAGGATGTGGACCTGTTAGAATGGGTCCAAAGGAGGGCCACGAAGGTAATCAGAGGAGAACCTCTCCTGTGATGAAAGGCTGAGACAGCTGGGGATGATCAGCCTGGAGAAGAGAAAGACCCTAGGAGACCTCACTGCAGGTTTTCAATACTAAAATGGACTTATAAAATGGACTTATAAAAAGATGGAGAACAACTTTTTACTCAGGCAGACAATGATGGGACAAGGGGGAATGGTTTTAAACTAGAAGAGGGCAGATTTAGATTTGATGTTAGGAGAAAATTCTTCACTCAAGAGGTGGTGAGGCACTGGAACAGGCTGCCCAGAGAAGCTGTGGATGCCCCATCTCTGGAGGTGTTCAAAGACAGGTTAGATGGGGCTTTGAGGAGCCTGGTCTGGTGGGAGGTGTCCTTGCCCATGGCTGGGGGTTGGAACTTGATTTTTAAGGTCCCTTCCAACCCAAACCATTCTGTGATTCTATTATTCTAATTTTTGTTTCATTGCTATGAATATATATTTCATATGAGTGTGTAAGGGCAAGTATGAGGATGAAGCATTCCCTTGCATTTATAGGTTATCATTTATGAAAAAAAAAATGTAATTTTTAATGCTTATATAAAAATATATATGTAAAAGAAACATAAAAAGATACACATGCTTATAATCAGAAAATAAGTAAATTTTACTATTCTTTAGCTCATTTTTTAAGTTCACAGTTTTATGAAGGCTTCTTTTGCAAGGTGAAGGAAAGCATTCAAGGCGAGATGAGAAAATGTATTTTTTTAATTTGGCTTCTTCATTTCTAGATTAAATAAAGATTGCAAAAAAAAATGAATAGTGAAAAGAGTTTCCTAACTTTCTGCAGCTTTATGGTGAAAGTGTTTTAAGGGGAGTATCTTTTGTCAGTTATCACTGATGGTAGCTCATTTAAAAGAAAGAATAGAGTGCTGTTCTCACAGAAGACATTGATATTCAGCATTCCTTACATCTGGTATAGATTTTAGGAATCAGGGCTCTCAATGAAGCCCTAGGGGATACTATGGGAGTTATGAAATTAAGGAAGAAGCTAATGGCATATGTTAAATCAGTTGTTTCTTATTCATTCAAAGTTCTGAAAATCAAGATGATGCAAAGAAAATAAGATAAATACCATATGGTTTTAATCCAGAGTTCTATTTTCAGTCCCAAACATGAATTTAGATTGCTTTGTTCAGTGCTGACAAGTTCAAGCTTTCAAGATTGCTAGTCAGATCCCCAATATAACAAGTTGCCTAAAAATGCTGAGGTGACAAAATGGCAGAAGCTGCATTTTGTCTTTCTTTAAACCTTTGTTTGACACCCATTTTTCAAACCCTTTTCTTCTCTTAGCTATGCCAGAACCTTCTTCAAATAATCAAAAGTGTGATGCCCTAAAATATTTGGTCTGTACAAAGAAAACATTTCAAGAATACATTTTTACGTGCTAGCAATGGCAGCTATTGCTATTTGACCTCATCATTAGATGAGTTTGCAGGTATATAAGTTCTCTGTTTCCACCTTTTTCATCACTTTTTCAGTTTCACTAACTTCTTACAAGTAATTTTCAGAGCATTCTAGGAGTCTATTTCAGTCCTGAGTTTGTACCCAGAGCTTTTCCATGATGGGCTGATTTCAAGGCGAAATCAAGGACCAGATTTTTAGAAAAGATCCTAGATGTTGCCCTAGAATTGATGTAGTAGGAATATAGAACTGGCAGTTGAAGTTCCAGTGTCTATCACTAAATTCTTGTGAAGTCTTGGGCTTCATTTGTTTCTGTCATCATACTGACCTGCTACCCTGTTTTTTTCAGGACATCATGTTGTTATGAGATTGTACTTCTCTTCATTAGCATTCAGTGTGTCCCATTTAGCACTGAGAAAATGTAAGTAGTGCTTAAATAGTTGTAATTAATTACATTTCATACATGGTATGAATGTTTTATTCCTGTTTTCATGATATGAAATATAATTGCCTTAATATATACTAAGTGTTAAGCTAAACTATTACTTGTTAGAGTAGAAAAAAAAAAAAAAAAAAAAACAGATTTGTTTAAACAAAGTACATGCTCTTTCACAGCAAATCTGAGAAAATGTTTCCTTTATTAGTCAAATGTTTGGTTTATTTCTATTTCTCCATAGTTCTCTATGAGAAACAAAGTGGTGTTTTTGAAGTAGAAGGTAGTTGTGTAGTCATAATAAGGAGAAATGCTAAGTAGATAAGTGGACAGTAGAAGGCCTCACTGTTCCAAAATAAGGCAGAAGCTTGAGGAAAAGAGGATGAGCAGTGTGAGAATAGTAAAACAAAGATCACAAGTTCTCAAAACATAAGAAAGGAGAAATTAAAGGTTGGAAAAAAAAAAAAAATGTACATCTATGGTACAGAGGAGCATAGAGTAGCTTGTGAACCTGTAGTACTCAGCCAATGAGGAAACAGGGGAGGTGATCTGGTGTTGGGTAATAGGGAATAAAAGGTTATGATTTACTAAAATGTGCTCCTGATTGACAGGACGCCTGCCATTGCAATCGCAAATAAAATAGCTTCACAGAAGATCCTGTCTGAAGAAAATTATTTGAGATGTTTTCTCACAGCAGGCATCACATACACACATCTTTTAAACACCTCCAGGGATGGGGATTCCACCACCCCCCTGGGCAACCTGTTCCAATGCCTGACCACTTTTTCTGAGAAGAAATGTCCCCTAATTATTGTAATTGTTGAAGAGTAGTGCTCTTTGGTCAATTCTTTGTTTTAATTGTTGAAGAGTAGAGGCTTGAACCTTCCAATTTTCCACTCACCAGGGACATCGCCCAATGCCAGGACTCTTCAGCTATGATGGAGAGAAGCTTGGCAGCTCCATCAGCCAGTTCCCTCAGGACCCTGGGATTCATGTCATCAGGTCCTATAGACCTGTACCTGTCTAGATTCATCAGGTGGTGTCAAACCTGCTCTTCACTTACAGCAGGTTGGACTTTGATCCCCCAGCCTCCATCTACAGGTTCAGGGAAATGAAAGACTTGGGAAGCCCATCTACAAGTGCAGACACAGGCAAAGAAGTTGCTGAGTACATCAAACTTCTCTGTGTCTGTCATTACCAATTACTCAGATATAGAAACTCACTACTAATATAAGAAATTAGCCACTTATAATTGCTCACACACTACCATTTTCACCCCTCAGTCTATTTTCACAAGTGTTAAAGGTGCATGGTGGCCTCCAGCAGCCCAAAGGGAGCTGTGTCCTCTCTTGTGCTCTTCCTCAAGGCTCTGTGCAGAAGGGCTGCCAACTGTCACACAAGGGCAGGGGAAAGAAACACTCATACAACCCCTGAGAACTGGCAAGAGTTGTTTATTACTGGGACATCTTGCAGGCAAGCCTGCAGGATGTCTGTGAGATTTGGGGGCTCCGAACTAATGCTTGGGATGGGGCCTGAGCAACGAGTAGGGAGCTGGCCGGGCACTCCTGTGATGCAGTTTGTGCTTTCTGATGGCACAGAGTGAAGACGTGCCAAGGTAGTCCCAGGTCTGTTCTGGCTGTGGTGGATCCACTTCCGTTGCCTCCTCCGTATCTTCTGGTGGATCCAGCTCCATGGGCTCCACGGTGTTGGACAGGAGGATGAGCCAGTCTTTGCCCGGGACTGCCCAAACAGGATGCCTTCGATTTGCAATGTTTTCCAGCCAGGGTGCCGCACCAGGGGGTCAACCTGTTCCACCCTGAGGTCCCACACCACTGTCAGCTTGATTTTCACACCTGCAGTGCCAATGATATTGCTGGTATGTGTCTGTGGGCTGTGCACCAGAGGTCCCTTGAACACCGGTGTATCTTGTGCTGCTGGCACTCTCTCTCTGCCCACGACAGGTTTCCTTGTCAGCTGCCTTCCTTCTTGGTGCTGCTCTGGACGGCATGGCTGTCCTCGCAAACCAGGCAGAGCCGCTTCTCGCCTTGCTGCCTCCAGTCTCCTACTAGCTCAGCGAGTGGCGGGCCAGCGGCAGGGGGGCTGCTTTATAGGGCCCACGAGGCAGTGGTGGCCACTGTGACCTCCGCAAGCCTCTGTGATGAAGTGGCCCATGTGTGGCCAAATGCGGCTGCATTGGGAACGGCCTGGGAGATGTCCTCATGTGGGGGAAGGAGCAGGGTTGGGGGGGCTGAGGGACCCTTTTCTGGGTCTGGCTCCCCCCAGGCCATTGGGCTTGCCTGAGAGAAAGGCAGCCCCTTGACCACAGGGACAGCCCTGCACCTCCCATGTTCCACACGACCTTTTCTGGCTCAGGCTCTAGCCTCTCATCAGTGTAAAATAGAATCTCAGAAACATTAGGGTTTGAAAACACCTCCAAGATCGTCTGGTCCAACCACCCCCCTACCACCAATGTTACCCAATAACCCATGTCCCCAGGCACCACGTCCAACCTTGCCTTGAACACCCCCAGGGACGGTGACTCCACCACCTCCCTGGGCAACCCCTTCCGGTGCCTGACTGCTCTTTCCTATCATATATTATTAATATTATCTATTATTAACATTTTATTAATATTTATTAAATAAATTAATAAATATTAATATTAATCTATTTTCTAAATATCTGTTTTCTAATACCTAACTGACATCATTAAGATTTACTACTTCAAAAATGAAAATTAATTCTGCTTTATGTAGATACCTGAAAAATTAGTAAACCTGGCGGGAGGGGGGAAATATGTTCTTTTTTGAAATAGAAAATAATTCACTTAAATTTCACCAAGCAAGGTTGGAAGTGGGTGGTCTTTGAGGTCCCTTCCCACCCAAGCCCCTCTGTGATTCTGTGATAATGTCATTCACAATTCATTCTCCTGATGTGCTCTATTGCTTGTGTGGAGAGTGTTGTTTGGACTGCACATCAAAATAACACCATTATCCCGAGTTTCTGACCTGCTGGCCCTTCTCCTCATTGATGATGGCGTTGGCCTCATGGTTAGAGCACTGCTAGAGCATGCAGGGGGACATTCGCTGAGGGTTTTTTGAAGAAACAGCAAATCAGACACTTAACATATTTCATGAAAGCTGTGCTGGGCAGATCGCTGTAAGAAACAGCCTTCATCTCCTCACCGTGGATGAGAGAAGGATGTGGTATGTCACCTGCCTTTCAAATAATGCCCCATTCTCCTGAGCTCATGTCCACCCATTGGTCACATCCGTCCATGCACTGGGACCGAGTCCTGGTGGGACTGGGATGCTGGGAGCCGTGCCGTTTTGTCCAACCAAATAGATGCCAGCTGGGCAAAACCCAATGCAACTCCCACCAGCAGGTGCTGGGCACAAATATTGCTGGAATCCGGGGGAATTTTTAGTCTCCTGTATGGAAAGACTGAAGGGAGACAATAGCACAAGGAGGGACAGGAGGGCTAATCCTCCTGGCTGAATCAGCAACACCACCCAGACTGATAGTTTTTACTCCAACATGGGCCAGTTTACTCTGATCACTGGGAAAAGGGCATCCCAGAAGGACCCAGGTGCTGGGACCAGCCCGGCCAAAGGCATAGAAGGGCACTGCAGCCCCAAGGGCATCACCGCAGGGAAAAGCAACTTAGCACCTCACTCCATCAGCACAGGGCTGAATCCTCAGCCTGTACACAGTCATTGGACTCCTCATCTTCACCCTGCATCTCGCAGGGTGCAGGCTGAAGCCACAGTTAGATGGGGATGTGGAGAAATTGGTATTCTGCATCTGCTCTCAGCGCTTGAGCATCTCTGGACCTTGGCCACCACTCTGCCTGTGTCCTCGTGCTGGAGTGAGATGTCACATCAGCTGAGGGCAGCTCGAATATCTCCAATATACGGGGCACTGGGTAGGTGTAACAGCAGGGGACAGCTGTGTGGTGGGATCGTGTTCGTGGAAACGAGACCAAAAGTCCAGGTTTAGCTCTGAGACCCGTGCCTGCTGCCACAGATAATCAAATATCTTCAAATAGGAAGGGGAAATATATATATATAAATATATTTACAAACACAAATATATATGTATATATAGCAAACCACCAGAAACTAAATAATAAACACCGAGGCATGTTCCAGTGTGGCGAACTTGGATGGCCAAAAATCCCTGCTGGGAAACAAACCCAGCTCCCTGTGAGGACAGGAAAACCTTGGGAGAGGTAAGAACCCAGGAGGGGATCTCTGCATTGACCTGGTGTTGGTGGGGCACAGGACCATCCCAGGTGGTCAGGGTGCCTGTTCCCAGCGCCAGCTGCATTCCGGAGTTTTTCCCCTTTTTTTTTTTTTTTTTTTTTTTTTTTTTTTTCATGAATATGTGTACAGCAGTGTAACTGAGGCAGCCTGCTAGCAGAAAGAGCCCACGCAGATGAATTTCCTTGCATTAGGAGATGTCAGTTCCAGATCTGAGATGCTGGGAATGTGATTTTCCTTTCTCTTTCTCCATCCCCAGCTCAGGAAAGCAGTTTTCCTGAGAAAATGCTGACTGATACGGGCAATGATTGACTCCCCTTGACTTTTAGAGATGCACCAAGCAGTGCTGTGAGATGTGGGCAGACATTTCCCAGCCTGCTG
The DNA here is from genome assembly GCF_011077185.1 of Oxyura jamaicensis. Taxonomy (NCBI): domain Eukaryota; kingdom Metazoa; phylum Chordata; class Aves; order Anseriformes; family Anatidae; genus Oxyura; species Oxyura jamaicensis. Next base: position 96,672,000 of record NC_048894.1, on the reverse strand, counting down.
TAGGGGGAAGATGCACATGAGATGCTGAACCTCCACCTCCTGAAGGAGGCAGACACCAGGGGGTGGCACCCAGCCCCGAAGCTGGGTCCCAAAAGCCATCAGGAGCCCATCCCGAGATCCTTCTTCATCAGCCAGCTCTGTGCTGTCCTCAGGGTTTTCCACATTCTGGAAATGGCCATGCCACCAGTCCCAGCTCAAGCACTGAGGGTTTCAAGCTTCATTTTTTCCTTCCATCTCCCCATGCTGTGCGCTCACCCCAAAGGAGGCAACGGCTGCCTCAAGGTCTCTTGCCAGGACAGCAGATCCCAACCCATTTGGGAGGGGCAGGTGGACAGGACAGGACAGGAGGACCCGGTCCTTGTGCTGCCCCCTCCACTGGTTTTGCAAAAGGCCAAGGAACAGCTCAGGAAAAAAAAAAAAAAAAAAAAAAAAAAAAAAAAAAAAGCCTTTCTGGAAAGTGTTTCAAGGGGCAGAGAGGACATCTGTGCCAGCTCCATGCCGATGAGCCCACTCCGGGCATCAGCAGCTCGGTGGTCCACAGAAATCCCCCAGGGGGTGAATGCCAAGCCAGAGCCACAGCGATTATCTTGCTGGGTTATTTATTTGCCACTCTCCCCTGGCCTTTCCCACCTGCTTTGCTTGGGAAATTGTTAATTCTGGTCCCGCTGTCCACTTCACAAAGGAACTCGAGCCAAGTCACCTCCTGGTTGCTGGGGCTCTCGTTTCTGGTCGTCCTCTTCCAGCCCAGCACTCAGAGGAGCTCTCCTCCTCCAGGGAAACCAAGGGAAGCAAATCCATGATGTTTCTCAGTGTTTCCACCACAGCAGCACCCCGGGGAAATGAGCACAGGACTGAGCTGCCCAAGGGGCTTCAGGTGGGTCCTTGAGACAATACAACACAACATGAACCCCCCTGGATAAGTTAAAACAGCCTCTGGGCCACCAGAAGCTTTGTTTGGGATGCTAAAGGATCCTGAGGATAAACATGGGCTCGGGGCACAGCCTTTTAAAAGGCACAAAACCCCTTACTCTGTGGCCATGCAGCCAAGGAATAAATGAAACCCACAGGATGCAGAGTTTGGGGTTGCATCCCAAATGCGCTGCTTTCCCTGCCCTTCACCACCATCCCCCAGGCTGGGGAAGGGAATGGCCCAGGGAAGGGGGGATGCTGGCACCCCCACCCTATGCCAGGACCCCCATCCCATGCTGGAACTCCATCCCATACTGGGTCCCCCCCAAGTCCTGTGCCAGGACAGGCAGTGCTTTGCTGCAAGTCCCCGTTGGAGAAGGAAAGGGGCCTGATCCTGCTCTTCTTCCCTCTCTCCCACTCTTGTCCTGCAGGGTTGGATCTGCTCCAGGTGGTGGGATCACAACAGGCGTGTAAGGGGTTGTCCATGCTCATTTTGGGGTCCAGGTCAGTACCAAGCAGCTGAAACCAACCTCTCCCCATCCCAGCCACATCTCCACACCCAGGACCTGGGCACAATCCCTGCACCCTTTCAGCCTGGAATAGAAACAGAAAGCTTGTAGGCGAGGGAAAACCAATATGTTTCATTTGGGGCCTGAAAGAAAAAGTTTTGATTTTTCATTTCCAAATGGCTTTTTCACACAGGGCTGAAAGATAAAACAGTTCTTTCAAGAATGCTTCCTTTGTCCAGAAAAGCGGGCTTTAATCACTTTCATTTTGTCATAGCGAGGAAATACTACTTCAAATGAGCTCTGAAAATGTCAGCCCCTTCTTGCTGCAGGGCCAGCTGCTCAGCGACCAGTGGGAGGACAAGACGGGCACCTCTGCCGTGGGACAGGGCACAGCTCTGCTTCGGTGCAAGAAACAAAGTTGTGTTTTTGCAGTAGAGAATTACTTTTCTGTATTCCAAGGTAGTTGTGCAGTCATAAGGAGAAATGCTAAGTAGATAAGTCGACAGTAGAAGGCCTCACTGTTCCGAAGTAAGGTAGAAGCTTGAGAAAAAGAGGATGGATGAGCAGTGTGAGAACAGTAAAACAAAGATCACAAGTTCTCAAAACATAAGAAAGGAGAAATTAAAGGTTGGAAAAAAAGAAAAATTGTACATCTGTGGTATAGATGAGAGTCAAGTAGCTTGTGAACCTGTAGTACTCAGCCAATGAGGAAACAGGGGAGGTGATCAGGCATCGGGTAACAAGGAATAAAAGTTTTTTTTACTAAAATGTGCTCCTGATTGACAGGACGCTCGCCATTGGAATCGTGAATAAAATAGCTTCACAGAAGATCCTGTCTGAAGAAAATTGAGATTTTTCTCACATCTCTTAGTCTTCTCTTATGCCTCAGTGGAAGAGCTGTGCGAACAGAATGTAAATTGCTTAAGCTAAGCAAATAGCACTAAAATACCTGCTTGAGCAACTGAGAAGATTGGTTTGCCCATGGGAGTTTCAAAAAGTCAGTATGAGCACTCAACTTCATGTACCATAGCAGTACTAGTGGAACCATTCAACTGAACAGCCGCATTTACAAAACATTACACTGTGTTGTTGCAGGTGAGGCTGAGGAATTTGAATTGATTTGTACTGATGTAGTTAATAATATGCATCAATGTAAACATTTATGATTCCTTCCCAAATACGTATTGCATTTTTTTTTTTGGTATGATTGTGCCATTTTATTACTTTTCAAAAAATGGCACAGCATTTGACTGCATGCAACAGGCACCTGAATAACATGCCCTCCAACTTGTTTTTGCTTGGATCTTCTCATTTTCATAATGTGCCTTCCTCTACCCTACTGATATGCTATGCAGGTCTTCACCTTCAACCCCTAAAATCCTGCTTTTGAGGAGGATCTGCCAGTTGTAGTATTTCCATATTGACCAGGCTGATGTATTTTTGACTGTACTTGAATTTTTTTCAATAAAAATAAAAAGCCCTGGATGTTCAACAGAAAATGATGGAATTTCTACATGTTACAGAGTGGTTAAAAATAGCTATAGCTGAGAATTCTTTCCTTATTATAGCACTAGACTCAAAGGTTACTGTTAACTGTTAATTCCCATAGGGTTTCAAAGTGACCTCTGCTGCACTTCCACAGAATCCATTTATTTCAGATAAAAATGAAACTGCATGGGAGTCTTAAATATTAAATGCATCTACCTATGGGACTCGCTCCAGTCTATCAATGTTGTTCTTGGTCTGGGGAGATTAAACTGAAGACAGAACTTCAGAGTTAGCCTCAAATGCCAGAGGAAGAATCACTCCGGGGAAGAGATAGCAAGGGTTAGCAGCACTATAGCAAGCAAGGTCTGCTCTCTTGCTTACACAGCCTGGTATGCAGCTGGCTTTCACTGCTGCAAGGGCACCCTTGGCTGATGTTCAACTTACTGTCAGGAAGACCTCTTCTGCGAATTTGTTTTCCATCCTGCTGCCCTCAGCCTGCTCTGCTGCATGGGATTATCCAAAATGCAGGACTTTGCAATAGCTTTTGAGATTTCTCATGAGATTTCTCTATGCAGCAGCCTTGCTCTCCTACATATCATCTGCCGCCTGTAGTTTGGTATAGGTGAACGTGCCGAGGCTGCCCTGCGTCCTGTTGTCCAGGTCTTTAATAAAGATGTTTGAAGTACGAGTGGCAGCATTAACCCCTGAGAGATGCCTCTAGGGACTGGCTGCTGGTGGGACTTCAAACCACTGGATGCAAGCCTTGGAGCCTGGCAGGTCAGCCAATTTTCCACCTACCTGTCAAAACCATATTTCAGCAATTTCTTTGTAAGGTTACTGTGTGAAACTGTAAAAAGCGTTGGTGCAGTCAAGATGAGAAAACATCCACGGCTGTCCTCTAGTCAACAGAGCCATTCACTTCTTCATAGAAGGTCATCAGCTTGGTCAGGCCCAACTTGCCTTTGGTGAATGCAAGCTGGATGCCTCCCATGACTTTCTGTTTCTCCTCCTGCTTGAGCACAGGTTCCAGAAGGATTTTTTCCATTACCTTCCTGATGACAAAGACTGGTCTATAGCTCCCTGTATCCTCACTCTTAAAGATGGATGTGGTATTTTCTTTTTTCCAGTCATAAGGAACTAAAGGCACCTTCAGGTACTATTTGGCTATCGCACTAGAAGCAAATGCATAAGAAACTATATCTTTCTTATTACTTGCTCCACCACCTCTATGCAGAGCTTGCCACAGGCAACTATGTTAGAGCAAGGGTCCTGTATTGTGATCCTGGCACTGTTTGTGAAGATATGCCTGACTCTTAAACTCTTCCAATCTGGTGCGTGGCAGACCAAGTTCTGCAGGCAGAGAATAACACAGGGCTCCGAGCTAAATGTAGAATTATGCTTATATTAATGCAGAGCATGAAAGGAGAATACAGCAACACTTTCTGTATATAAGAGTTACTGTTCACTTATTTGCTTCCAGGTTGTGAATAAACCATTGATAATGCATGCATGTGTTCACCTCTGAAAACAAGGGCTTAATTCTCCGGCTTTGTATTTGCAGAGATTGCAGCCTGATTCCTTGTGTCCCTTCCCCACTGCCAGGTCTGTTGGAGCTTAATTTTGCTTTGCATTGAAACAGCCTCACGGGTGTAAAACTGGGCTTCAGTGCTCTCTTCTGTTGTGGAGCAGAGCTAAATGAATACAATTAGACCAAAACTGCTGTGCTGCTATACAGCCTCATTAGTTCTTCTACACACTTAGTTTTTTCGTTTGCTTGTGTTGTTTTTTTTTTGTTTTTTTTTTCATTCTGCAGTTGTGTTGTACTCATTCATTTTGTAAGCAGTTTTGTCTCAGGAGGAAATGTCCTTGCTGTTGTCTAAACTGCCACCTGATAGGTACAGCAGCTCTCTTCACACCAGACCCATGGGGACACATGCTGCTGCTTTTCAGGTGGTTTCAAGACCCAGTTAAATCAGCCACCATCACCTTCTGACACTGAATCTTTTAAGTCTGGGATTACTTTAAAACTGATGATTAATGGGGTTATTTACAGATTGTCATAGGCAGGGAGCACAAACTGATCCTCCAGCAGACCATTCTCACCCATTGCTAATAGTTTAAGGACAGAAAGCTTTGAGACTTGAAATTGTGTTCTCAAAGGGGTGAATATCAGGCTTCTTAGGATTTGACACAAGCCTCTAATGCTTTATACTCTCCTTATTGTAGTTCAGTACAGTTATAGACTTACAAGGGGATTTGGGAAGGCAAGTTGAGCTTTCCAGTCATTGTTCCAAAGGTAATGAAGATGCATTCAGCTACTGGCAGCTGAAGTGCTGGATAAGACTTTGACATTATCCTGAACACATTTTTTTCTATTTTTTTTTTTTTACTTAGAAATAAGGTCAAGAGAGATTATTGTCTTTTAAATTGTTCTTTACTCATCCTTGAAGTAGTCTCAAGTCATCACAACAGGAAATTGACTGAGTTCAGAGAAAATAGAGGGAGGAGGAGAAGCAGTCAGAGAAAAACTTGCTAAGATTTCACCATAGTAATTTCACAAATGTAGCTTTACAATCCTATTGTCCTCAGAATAGCTCTAATGTACTCTACTGTTCACATACTGAGCAGGGGGAAATGTATTAATCACAATGAGATGAATTGCCAGCTCACAGGTTTAAAAAAAATAGACTCTGAAAGACACCCAGTGAAAAACCAACCTTCTGAAATACTTAAGACGGTATTAAAGTAATGTATTACTTTTAATCAAGTAAGAGCCAAAGTCCCCATCAAAGTCAAGTCTTTCTTGTGTTAAGTACTGATAAGAGGCTTGTGAAGAGAAGGGGCATCATCCTAGTAAAACATACCCAAGCAGGTGTAGTTGAGGTTTTGACTCACCAAATATGATATTTTGAATTTAGTAATACACCAGCAACTTGGGAACTTCTACCTATTGTGTTCTACAATTTAGTGACTAACATGTGTTGAAAATAATTCATTTGTGTTCTTGTACTCCCTCATATGGGATTCATGGCCAGGCTAAGCCTCAGGCCATACCAGCTCTCTACAAAATATAATGCTGCTACCTACATAAAAACACAGATAGCATCTTTCTGGTTGTCACCCAGCTTTTGAGTCCTTAGGACTCATATCTTTAATTTCCACTCCAACGACAGACTTATTTCAAGAAGAGAATCTAACACTTTTCTTGTGTTACAATTCAAATTTTGGGGGTCTAAGAAAAAAGCCAAATAGAAGACTTCTAATGAAATGGAATCTAAAGGAATAGGAACACAAACATGAAAATAGAAAGACTTTCCTCTGTACCTCACTTTACATAACAGCAGACACAAATAATATTTGCTCAAATAGTTAGGTCTCCTCATAGCTCTGGGCTGCCGTTAAATTAAGTTCAACTACCACTGTCTTAAAAATATCTTAGCTCAAGCTTGAACTGGCAGCACAAATTTCTACTCTCCAATCTGAGAGAAAACACATTTTATCATCTCCCTAATGCTGAGTAATAAATGTGTGTGTTCCTTTAGAAAGCCACTGATAGGGCATTTTAATAAGTGTTTTTACTTTCATTTTATTTTCACTTAAAATTAAAGCAAAACAAAACAAAAACCTGTGAATAGGTGCCAAAATACTAGATACAAATTGTATGTTAGCACCAAAGTAATCCTGATGACTATTTACTTCCTTAGAGGTAAATTAACAGAAGTTAGCTATTAAAAAAAAAAAAAAAAAAAAAAAAAAAAGACCAAAAAAGACCATCTTAAGACCATCTTGAGAGGAAAAAGCTTCTATAATTCTCTGAAATACTGTGGGACTACTGCCATCTTCTGGGTCATGAAACAAAGACATGTCAACTCTACACAATGAAATACTTCTACTTGAAAGAGTAAAACAGGTTTTTAGATACAGAAGAAGGTAAAATTTTTGAGGGCTGGCTCATTTGCCCATGTTTTTTTGTACATATTGCATTTCAGTTCTTCACCTCACGTATTTGACTTCCTTTCTTCTATTTTTTTTCCAACTTTCAGTGTGTTCCATGAGCTTGTTTATCCTGTAGATCAATTCTGAACACAAAAGTTTGTCATATGAATTCAGTGCTCACTGTATAAGATATGACTGATTTTTTCATGGCTGACAAGAATAGTTTGCTGCCTCAGAGTACGAGTGTAATTCAGAAGGCAAGTAAAAATAAATTGCTGAGGACCAGGTTACTCAGGGACAGATTACACTTTAGGTCTACAGAACATAAATACAGTTAGGACTTTTAATTCTTCCTGAGTGCTGGATCTCTTTTTAAAACAAAGAGAAGCTCCCACCCAACCTTAAAGACTGGCACAGCCATCTACTAAATTAGGCTGTTTAATGCACATTAATACACAGTAACTGATATAGAAGGAACATAGCCCTTCTGCCCATTGTCTTAAATATTAGCTTGTGGCAAAGATAAACCTGGGATGTTTTTATTTGTTTTTACCAGTTTCTCCCCATTCTCTCTCCACTTCATTTCAGATGTCTCCCAGCCAGAAATTATGATTGCCTCATGGGCATTTCTGTTGGACAAGGCAAGCAAAGACAAAATACTACCTGTTTAAATCTCTACCTAGTGGGTGTGTGTGGCAAGAGAAAAAACTGCAGCCATCTGAGCACAGCACAGCAAGATATATGAGATCTCAGGTGGCCTTTGGGACAGGGCTACCAGATGCATGCCATGCAAGTTGTAAAATAGTTGGCATCCTGCCTTGGGTTTTTCTTTGCTGTTAATACTGGCCATCAATCTTGTTCCTCCTGAGGCTGACCATTCCTATAATAAACTGCTTTACTTCTGCTCACTCATTGCCTCACACTCATAAAAGACTATTTTATACTTTCGGCACAGCTAGGAACATCTGCCTGTTGGAGCAGCAGAAACAGCTCCATGTCTTGAAGAAGCCCCCCATGCTCAGGTGAGACGGTGGAGGAAAGATGTTATAGAGTCTGAAGGTAATCTGGGGGTGAGTTTACGATAGTTGGCCAGTGAAATACAGCACTCTGTAATAACAGTAATTAAAATAAAATAAATAAAATAAAATAAAATAAATCTGTGACAAGATCTAAACAATATTTAACAGTTAATATGATCCCATTCTTTTAAAATGCATGTTTCTTCAGTTTATCATAGCAACTAAAATGAGATACAGCCTTGCAGCTCTGACTGAAGTAATTTATTAGCTGTCTGATGTAGTAACTATAATATAAAAGTGGTGGTTTTTTATTTTTATTTTTCTGATAGCCCAGGGTTATGCTATTCTTGATGAGAAAACCTTAACTTTTTAGTGCAGTGACAATACACAGAAAACAACATTTGTGTTCTGTTCTTGTCCTTTTGGCACCATGTTCAGTAGACTATTTGTTTAATATTTATAATAACAGATTTATACTTCTTGCTCCATTTTTGTTTATGTTGGACTGGGTTGGTTTAACTTGATAACCTTGACAAAATAAGAAAAAAAAAGTCCATCACTTTTATGTTGAGCACTAAATTTACTGATAGTGAACAGCACTTTTCAGAACATCGTTTGCATAGCTTTATGGATACAATCTGTCATCTGTCAGTAAGTGTTATGCAAGTTATGCTGTGTCCCTAGGAAACATGAAATACAATGTAGTGTAAATTATGTATTGACTTGTTACCTTTGAATCTTAAGCAAAACTGTTCTCTACATCTCATATTAATGTTTTGAACAGTTACTATTACATTGTCACCTTTGCTATTTACAGGGAGGAAGGAAGTTTATTGCTTCAGGCTGTCCCAACATCTTCCCTTGTATTTATCACAAAACAAAGTCATTTCTCACTGTTCTTCTATTTTTAAGTGGAGGCATACAGTCTGTAAGATCATTTAGATATGATCTTTGAGCTGCCTGTAGGAGTAAACTGGTAAAATACAAATATGTATAAAAATATGCCTGTTCCTAGAAAGCTCTTTGCATTTTAAAAGGGATGAAACACAAGCAGTAGAGAAATGTGTGTGATTTTTCTTTTATTGCTTTGTATAACTGGAAAAGGATACTGGAACTGTCAAGCTAAGTCATTATAATTTACTGAATAGATAGCTGTTGTGGTTTAGCCCAGCAGGCAGGCACCAAGCAGCCATTCACTCACTCCCCACCCCAAAGGGAAAAAAAGGGGGAGGGGGAGAGAAAGTAAAACTGGTGGGTTGATATAAGGACAGATTACCAGGAAAGAAAAGGGGAAGGGGGGGAGGAGTAATGATAGGAATACACAAAACAAGTGATGCACAACACAGTTGCTCACCACCAGCCAGTCAATGTCCAGCCAGTCCTTGAACAACAGCAGCCCCCCAGCCAACTACCCCCAGTTTTATTTAGTGAGTGTAGGACGTCCCTTTGGCCAGCCGGGGCCAGCTGTCCTGGCTGTGTCCCCCCACAGCTCCTGGTGCACCCCCAGCATCCTTGCTGTCTGGGCAGCAAGGCGAGCAGAAAAGGCCTTGGCTCTGTGTGAGCACTGCTCTGCAGCAACTAAAGCATTTGTGTGTTATCACCAGCATTTTCATCCTAAATCCAAAACACAGCACCATACCAGCTGCTATGCAGAAAATTAACTCTGCCCAGCTGAAACCAGGACAATAGCAGTCGCCCAGAAGAAGCTAATTCTCAGGAGTCCCCCCCTTTAGATGTCTGCTACCCCACAGAAACAGCTGTCCTTGATAGAGATGGTTTGGCAGATGGAGGTGGAGCTGCTCTTTCAAGGACACGCTCTTCCAGGACATTTCCAAACAGAGAGTCTCAGAGTTGCTAGAGGTTATCAAGCAGCCAAGATGCTGGTGTTGACAGAACACTGCAAGGTCTTCTCCCACTAAATATCAAAGACAGGGCTCTGAAAACAATTCCTGCTTTTAGCTTACTTTCTTGAAAACAAAACCAAACAAACAAATAAATTAAAGAAACTTGAAGGACAGAGAAATAGACGTAAAGTTTGTTTTTTGTTGTTGTTGTTGTTGTTGTTGTTTTGTTTTTTGTTTTTTGTTTTGTTTTTTTTGTTTGTTTGTTTCCTTTTCAGGCTAGCATATCTGATAAATTTCCAAACAAGTTATTTGTTTTGAACAAGGTATAATCAAAATACTCCACTTAGGAAGAGTGGAACACTGTAACCGAATTTCCTTTCTTTTTTTAACAAATTCAACATAAATTTTACTTAACTTTAATGTTATTTTTTTTTGTAAAAGTGTGGGAAATCCAGACAATGTTTTATAATTCTAAAAAAAAATAAAATTAAATAAAACACTTTAATGAGACATTATATTCATAAGTCACTCTAAATATTATCAAATTACAAATGCATTATCTTTCAGGTTAATACCCTGCCCTGGCTGCTCCCAGTCCTATCCCAAGAGCCATCAGCACATGGAAGGCCTCCACATGCCCAGAGGAGCAGGGGGGCATAAAAGCAGGGGGGGACTCATATCAAACACTCAGAGATAACTAAGCCTAAAAGTCTGCTTAAAAGAGCATCATCACAGTGTCAAATTTGGACACAAGCAGCAGTGGGTTCCTGGAAACTTTGGAAAGGTGAAATACCTTTCCTGTGCAGAACTGAAATTTAGATTTCTTATTCACGACTGCTATTGATGTCATCAAAAATAGACTCAGCCACACCGAATTTAAAGCAATTATAAAGACAATTAAAAACTAAAGTCATGCTATTAGCAAATTATGAAGTATTTTATACCATGATTTAACTAGGTATTTAAACCCAATTCTAACTAAAAGGGCTTTCCTTGCTCCACTGGATACACACAGATTTAAAGTTAAATATAGTTTAAATATTATTCTGAAATGAAGCCACTGAGCTTTGCCTGAAAAGCATGTAGCCTTTTTTTTTTTTTTCAAATAATAGCAAATTACTCTGAAAATATAGATGTTGCATGACATAGCTATGTTTGCTAATTTTGAAATATATTATTTAGAAAGAATTTTGCAATATTTGATGCAGAGAATCAGCGATCACTTCCAGCAACGTCCAAAATTTCTCCATTTTAACTATGTATACTCATATTACTCTTTATGTAGCACATCTTTCTTCTCATTAATGAAGTTTGACAATTTGTGACAGGACAGAAAGGGAATTCATTATATTTAGTAATAGAAAACCCATTTCTCATTTTTCTAGTACCAAGAAGCTACAATGAAATTGCCTAAATCACTATATCACAATTCCCTGCCCTTGTGGTTCTTAAGGTCACTCTCAAGGGTCTTCAGTCTCACTGTGCTCACAGCTTGGCACCTGGTAATTTTCAGAATCAGGAAATACAAGGAACTTATATATTTCGGCAGGATTTTTCTTTCTTTCTTTTTTTTTTTTTTTTTTTTTTTTTTTATTTGAGAATAAATAAATCTGTCAGGTTGAAAATATTAAAAGTCAGAAGCTTGACTGTAATATTCACAGAGATGTCAATGCCAATTCTGTTTAGCAAACTTTGGAATGAAAATGTCTGCAATTAAGAAACCTCCCCTTTCCCTGAAAGAAACTGTCAATGTGTAAGGGAAATGGAATTTTTATTTCACTGATCAATGGAGTTAAAGAATAATTTATGGTAATAAGGCTGAAAGGTACATAACTTTTTCCTAAAAGGTTACCCAGTATTTTTCTGCTGCCAGTTTCAGTGGGCTATATTAGCTAAAATGAAACAAGGGTAAGTCTTTTCCTGTCTGTATAGAATAGTCATGTGCTTTACATGCCCAATATTAATAACTGAGGAACTCTAAAACAGACAATAGTACAGAGTTCAATTGAGTTCCTTAAAAAATGTCTTCAAACACTTGCTTTGGGCTCTGCAGTGAGATGAGAGAAGGGTTTCTTTTTTATCTATCTTCATTTCTACTGAATATATATGAATATATATATTCTTTTTTTTTTTTTTTTTTTTTTTGTTTTTTTTTTTTTTTAATAAAGTACAAATGTTTATGTTCTAGTTAAAATTTTGCTGCTAGTGGAAATAGAAGACAATCTGAATAGGAAGACAGTAATTGAAAGCAGTAAAAACATCAGACTAATAACATGTTGAAAAGCAGTCTATTTTGTATTTATTCATTTTACTTCCCAAATGCTCCAAAGTTTACCTTTTCTATGTTTTGTTATTGAAAACTGAATTTGTTCAATCATTATGGAAAATGTACACAGTGCACATCAATTCACAATGTTTATCATTAATACAGCCATGTAGCTTTGTGTTCTGTCCTGCACTATCTAAACTGCTCAGCCTCATCAGGACTTGTCTTCCCACAGATCCTCTTCCCAGTGCTGGGTCAGCACCTTCAGAGCCTCAAAGCTCTGACAGGTAAGGGCAGAAGGGTGGAAGATGATCTCTGCTGCTCCTACCACCCCTCTGTACCAGGCTGCAGCAGGGATAGCAGTGGCTTTATAAATGAGTTTGCAATAATAAGAATTATTTCAGTGATGAGAAGACAGTGAAACAAAAAGAAATGCTTTGAGGACTGCTTTGTGTTATGAAGGGCCATCATCTGCTATTATTTTCCCAGAAAAAAATCAGATATTCTGATGAATAATTGTATTAGGGAGGAAGGTGAGAGGAGGCCACCTGAAAGGATGTATAACAAGCAGTATAACAAGCATAGTGTTATGTGGGACAGGACTCATCCCTCTCAAAGATTTCTAATTCCTATACTGTGTTGGATATGCCAACATGAGCTATCATTTCAGTTTTGTTCTAGTGTGAATGGCTGGGTTTCAGTCCAGAATCAGGGATGTGTTTTATTAATATGATTTGAACAGATTTTTTTTATTACCTCAAAATATGCCCTATGACTGAGATTTGCTTGACATTTGCTCATGATGTACTTCCACGGCTTCAACCCAGACAATTATCAGTTCAGTTTAAACACATTCATGAAAAGCTGCACGTAGTTAGCATGGCTTTTTTCAAAACTGAGGCTGTGCTGGGGAAACCCAGTCTGTCATAAAGGGGCTGGCCAGGTTCAATGGTTATCCCATTATTTCTTGCTTAGTCATGTGCAACCTGAATGACTTTGGGCAAGACTGTAGAGAAAGATCAGGTTCAAGCCCATCAAAGGAACCTGAAGGTACACAAGTCCATGGGACCTGATGAGTTACATCTGCAGATCCTAAGGGAACTAGTGGATTTAGTTGCTAAGCCACTGTCCATCATATTTGAGAAGTTGTGGCAGTCCGGCGAAGTTCCCACTGACGGGAAGAGGGGAAACATAACCCCCAGTTTTAAAAGGGGAAGAAAAGGAATACCAAAGTCCTGCATCTGGACTGGGGAAATACCAAGCGCAAATACAGGCTGGACAGAGAAAGGATTAGGGGCAGCCTTGCAGAGAAGGACCTGGGGGTGCTGGCTGATGTAAAGCTCACCATGAGCTAGCAATGTGCGCTTGCAGCTCAGAAAGACAATATCCCAGGCTGCATTAAAAGAAGTGGCCAGTAGGGCAAAGGAGGTGATTCTCCCCCTCTGCTCTGCTCTTGTGAGACCCCACCTGGAGTACTGCATTCACCTCTGGGGCCCCCAGAACAAGAAGGACATGGAGGTACTAGAACGAGTCCAGAGGAGGGCCACGAGGATGATCAGAGGGCTGGAACACCTCTCCTATGAAGACAAGTTGAGAGAACCGGGGTTGTTCAGCCTGGAGAAGGCTTCGGGGAGACCTGATAGCAGCCTTCCAGTGCCTAAAGGGGGCCTACAAAAAAAATTAGGAGGGACTCTGTGTCAGGGAATATAGGGATAGGACACTAGGGGTAAATAATTTAATTTAAAAGGAGGTTTGGATATAATGAAGGAATTCTTTGCTCTGAGAGTGGTGAGGAGCTGGCACAGGTTGCCAGAGGAGCCATGGATGCCCCATCCCTGGAGGTGCTCAAGGCCAGGCTGGATGGGGCCTTGGGCAACCTGGTCTGGTGGGAGGTGTCCCTGCCCATGGTGGGAGGGAGGGGTGGAGGGGGGGAGTGGAAATGGATGTTCTTTAACGTCCCTTCCAACCCAAACCATTCTGTGATTCTACAGTTCTGTGATTCTATGATTCTAAGATCCTGAGCATCTATCTGCCCTGGAGTAAGAGGCAGTGATTCCCATACTAGAGAGATGTTTGCTTGCAACACCATTCTGGGTTTTCCAGGAGCTATTTTCTAAGTGTGGTGCTCTTCAGAGGTGGTTTTGTTGTTGATCTTGTTGTTGATTTTCACTGCAATTTTTTTTTTTCTGTAACAATGATAACATACTCTAGGAATATTGTCCCATACACACACACAAACAAATCCAAAAGCAGAAGCTACATCTGCTGTATTTACTTATTTATTTAATTATTTATTTTTGTTAGACATTTATTGAAGGGAGCAAACTCATTGATCAACTCGTACTTCCTCCACAATGCAGGTGCATTTTCAGTGATATTTTTCTGAGACAATCCTCTCTTTCTGGACATGTTCTTCATAGTGCTTGTATAACAGGTGCACCTACAGATCTACTCAAGCAGCTAGTTTTAGTCTCTATATTACAAAATAAATAAAAATTGTATATAAGTAAACATACATCTTTTTAGACTTTTTCTCTGGATATGAAAATATGTAAGTCCTTAATTAACAAACATCTTTGATATTCTATTTTTTGTTGTCAGTGGTCATATTGTTGGCTCTTAGCCTTAGTTATTTCAATGTGCTCATGTATGTTTTATATAACTTTTATTTCTAAAAATATGAAAGTGATATTTTGGTATCACTCAAAATATAAAATTATAAATTGTGTAAATTTGAGGTGTTAATGGTTTCACAGGTGTTTCTCACTGATATTTATCTTATATTAGTGAAATCTGGCTTCTTTTTTCTCCAAATAATATGCAGTTCTTGAGCTCATGCTAACAATTACTATCATGTATCATGGATCTTTACTGTATTTGTCTGAGGTTTTTACAGTTATTAATTTCCAGTGTTTCACTGATAAAACTTTGTTCAAGGGAGTTGCAATAACTGCTCTAATTTTCACCTGAGATGTAACAAGTTATGCTTTCTGGAGATTTTTTTTTAAATGAACTATTTAAAGAAAGTATTTAAAAAGAACCATTACAGTATTCCAAAATTACTGCTATGCTAAGCAGCTAGTAGTTCAATGGTATGCTTTCACCACTAAGAGTACCAGGATTTTAATGGCTGTTCTACATGAATTGTGTAGGTGGTGATTAATCCCAGGTCTGGAGAGACATAGCTGTAGACAAGAAGTACAGCACTAATCACTAAAACTTTGCAACATTTAATTTGAAGAAGATTTATTTGAGAACTAAGTCATTACATTGCTGCTGCTGTTTTGTATGCTGCCTTACCAAAACCCCAATACTACTACTTTGTAGAGTATTGCAAACATCCAAAACCCCAATACTACTACTTTGTAGAGTATTGCAACATCCTTGCTATGCCTCCAAAAATTCTGTAACTTGCTAGCCAGCTTGCTAGCCAGCTGGCTCAGATGCACAATAGCTAAGCATGTAAATACAGATCACATCACTAGATGTCCCCCTCCAACTGCATTTTTTTCTCATTCTCAGTTAGCCAAGTGACACTATGCTCAAAAAAAAAAAAAAAAAAAAAAAAAAAAAAGTTACAGCTTAGTCTGAAGAACCAGCAAAGTCAAGACAGAAGAAAGAGAGATAGAGTTTAAAGCAGAGTACAGGCTTTTTGAACACTACTTCTAGACAGGCATAGAGTGGACTATTTTTATTTTGTGTGTGTGTGTGTGTGTGTGTGTGTGTGTGGCAATGAAAAGCCATATAATTATTTAGCTGTAATTATTCCTTTTAATATTTCAGTGAGCTGTTGTTGTGTTTCCAATAAAAATGCAAGATTTCACAAGTTTTTTGTTTGCTTGTTTGTTTTTAATGTGATTTTCAGATCATTATATACAATTTCATTAACTTTTCTAACAGAATATCTTCATTGTTCATAACTCTCTGCAACAGCTCCATAGAAAATATTAAGTTTTATTTTAGGTTGTGATGTATTCCGAAAAGATTAAACAACTTAGAGACTATAAATTAATGAAACAAGACCAACACACTAACTGATTCAGAGATTTCAGGAAAAAGTAACAAGCAGTATTGAGAGAGTGTAAAGGTATTGCAGAACTTCAAAAGCATCCAGGAAAATGTCCCACAGGAATCTTGAAAAGACAAAGCAGTAAATGGCCAGGTAGGTTAGCAGTAGGGACTGATCCTGGAAGGACTGGGAAAGAAAGAGAAGAAACCTATTGAGGTAAATTTGAGGGTGACATAAAATGGATTTGAGGAATCATAAAGCTTAGAGTAAAATAAATTTGAGTTTTGGTGATGGAACAGTTTGGGGGCATAGGCTATTAAGAGATGGTCTGCAAAATCTGACCTTAAGAAACATAAAAGTAAAAATATAGAAATATAAATACAAAAAATATTTTAACTCCAAATACAGTACCAGCTCCTGAATTGTTCCTTGCCAATTTCCTATGAAATTCATGCAATGAAATGTAGGTCAGGCAGCATATATAAAAGTCTCCCCACCAAAATCAAGAACATACTGTAGAGGTGAGCCATGAAAAGGTCTTACAAGTTAGCTATTTAAAAGAAAGAGGGATAAATCTGTCTAGTATCACATATTTTAATTTTGGATCACATTGTTTAGTATTATTATATTATTATTTCAGTCCGTTCAATCACTTGTGTCTTAGCGCATCCCTCACTTACAGATTTAGAGATTCACATACTAATGCTTTGTCAACATCAAAATTGAGTCATTGTTTTGCAGTGTTAATCATTACTTTCTTCATTATAATTAGAGTGAGGAGTAAAATCTACAACAATTTAAAAAAAAAAAAAAAGGTGCTGGAATTGAGCACTGAGAAGAATAGTTGTGCTATTAGGTTATCAGATCCCCTAACAGGTTCAAGTATTTTAATTTCTTCTGTCTTGTATGTATTCTTCATGCCTGTTGTCTTCTCAGCCTTTATGAGTAATTACAGCAACTGTGGTATTAGTGTGGTCGCTAGTATCTTTGCTTTGGCCCATAACTTTTAAGCTCATAGATATTGCTGTAATGCTCTTAGTGCTCACCAACAGGTAAAACAAGAACTTGTTTTCCATCTGCATACTCTTTATGTTTTAAAACAAAGCTTATTATCAGAATAAAATTGTTTCCAGCACCAAAGTCTTCCAGCTATGTTTCAGATGTTTCAAAATGAACATAAAACATGAAGGGAAATATACACAAACAATGTAGTGAGGAGAATATCTTATTTATTTATTTATTTATTTGGTGAAGAATCAAGAGTTTTGCATTTGTTTTTCACTAGCCATAGGCTCAAACTATTTTTATGGGAGAATATTTAAAATACCTGCAGCAGTATAAAGCTTCTGTTATCTGCTGCTTCTTAAAATGCATATATTTTAATCGCAACAACATATATCTCAGAAGGCATATGAAAATTTGTTGACAGTTAATTACATTGCCCCTTCAGTGAGAGCTGTCTCGATCTCCACATGTATTAGGGAAGTTGGAAGTATCTGCTGGGACTCTCTGGGGCAAAGGCTCTGGCCCTGGGCATGTCACAGCTGCTGCTGATCACTGTTACAGCTGTTTTCCTCTTCCTAGAGCTGCAGCAACATGGGTGCAGAAAAACAGGACCATTTTGTAAAATGTTTTTTAAAAGACCTTTTTCAGTTCTACCACATACCAGGGTTTGGTTCTCCAAGCAGCTGCTCTCTGTCCAAATGAAATTCCATTAATGTCTGGTTTTGTGGTCAGGCGCTCTTGCTGGCTTAAAATAAAGCTATTTCTATAATTTATCTCAGTCAGAGTAACAGATTTTTTCTCTCTCTTTATGTTGGTTAAAGTACTGAAAACTGCTTTAGGTGGTATGCATTTTCATTTCTGCTGGTTTTGTCATCTCATCCACCAGTCCTAAATTGGCCAGTTCTTTTTCTTGGCTTCTGCGTATTCCCGTTTAGCAGAATCACAAAGCGCTTTTACAAAACGTCAAGGGTGCAAAGTAATAGCCCTGAACAGCCTATTTACTGAAAATTGGCAGCTCAGTAGCACTGAGAAACACATCACAAAAATCATTTATTTGGTTCTATGATTTATTTCACTATTTTTCATCCTGTTGAGATATGACAGCATATTTATAAAGTCAAGGTACATATTATTTGCAAGGGATAGAGCAGTCTGACTGAAATCCTTTAAATGAAACACTACACTGAGCGTAATTTTCTAT
This sequence comes from Oxyura jamaicensis, assembly GCF_011077185.1. Classification (NCBI taxonomy): domain Eukaryota; kingdom Metazoa; phylum Chordata; class Aves; order Anseriformes; family Anatidae; genus Oxyura; species Oxyura jamaicensis. The sequence goes on along the minus strand of NC_048894.1, from coordinate 96,653,814 downwards.
TTCAAATACTTATTTCATTTTCTGATCATGTTTCTTATTCAAATTCATTCATGTTATAAGAATACATTGCCTGTAAATTTGTTACTTGAATTGATGGTACAACTTGAAACTGGACAGAAATGTGTGGATAACCAATTTATTTACCAGGAGAAAAAAAATAATAATAAAATAAATAAATAAATCCTGACAAACTTCTTTCAGCTGAAATGGAAAATAATGTTCAAATAGTTTGCCTTACTTCTAAATATAAACTTAAAAAATTACTTTGAATACCTGAATACGTTTGTTGCTAAAATAAGTAAATAAGTAGAGGAAATAAGAGGAAAAAAAAAAAAAAAAAAAAAAAAAAAAAAACTTTTCCTATTGGGTTGAAAAGCATACATTTGCTGAAAGACTTTTTTGGTTCCAACAGGAAAAATATTATCTAGGAAATTATCTAAATGTACTACATCAGCAGTACTAATTAATGCTAGATATTGTGCTACACTAAGACCTTTTAGGACGCTCATTGTGGCGTTTCATATTTCCTAGACTTTGCAGGTCTTCATGCCTTTATTCAGGGACGAATTCCTTCTGAAGTCAGATTAAAGGATGGATAGGTATCATTACATCAAAAATGACCTTAACCTTCCCTACGTGGGAAAGTGACCAACAGAGCAGAAGAAAAAGAATGTGTGGTAGAACAAAGGTGCTGGTGTAATGCCTCTAGGTAAATACTCTCTTTTCAGATAAGGGTGAGGAGGTTTGTTTGCTGGTTTCAGAATCTGAACTCCCTTTTACAGGGATAATATCTGTTCTTAGATAAAATTCACATGTGGAAATCATGAAGACAAACTAATTTAACAAAGGGAAGATCCATCAGACAGTGACATGCAAGCGTAAAAGATAATAAATCAAAATTATATTGATGCAGTGAGGACCCAGAATGTACTTTACATTTCACACTAAGGTCTGGGTGGAAAGCAAGTCATTCACATGGGTAAATAAAGCCTTGTCTTAAATAACTGCATGCTTCTGATTTCTAAGCTTCAATTCAAAGTCAGGTGTTTTTGCTGAATTGAGTCTCTAGTGTACTCATGTAGCAGTGCTGTGATGGCTGAGAGTAGGCAGATGATGTTCACTAGCTCTTCCAGGGATACTCATCCCAGTTTTGTCATCAGTTATTTCAGTGTACTAAAACAGTGATGAATGTCATTTGACTGACTAAGGCCTAGGATTGGATTCATCTGAATGCTAGCTATGTAGTTATGTAATTATGATAATACTTTGACTGGGAAATGATGAAAAGATCATAAATTTTAGTGTGAAAAGCAAGGTTACTACATGCATAAACCAAAAGCTGACCAAAAGTATTCAGCTGGACCAGCGTATCAACAATCAATGCTTGCATAGTCAAAATGGTCAAGTGTAGCAGAGCCTTATTTATTTGTTTGTTTGTTTATTTATTTGTTTATTTGTCTGGGAAATTACGTAAGGTATCATGCAGAGTGAAGGACATACTGTCTACATACTTTGCTTTATAGGCTTGGTAGAAGAAAAGTTGTCCTATGGACAGGCCAAAGTCTGCCCTTGGTTTTTCGTTCTGTGACTTTATGTACTTCAGTAGATAATCATACCTATGACAAAATTTGACTCCCTCTTTTCCTTCTTTTTTCATAAAGTGTTTCTATAAGGTCCCTTCTAAGCCAAACCACTCTATGATTCTATAAGTGATATACTTTTTAAGTAACTATATTGACACTTGTCAAAAGAAAGGAGTCAGAATAGCAAAACCAGCAGAAATGCAAAGTTTGCAGCATGGAGTAATAGTTCAGGTTTAACCCATGCAAATAACCGTAGTTTGGGAATTAGCTGTGATGCACTTCCAGTGGGAATTTCTTGTGTTTAAAATTGTCATCAACATTACTCATTAGTGGCAATGGATATGACTAGTTTCATGATATTCCACTTTCCTGTAGGCGTGTGGTTGACACTAGCAGATATAATCAGGTAATAGTTTTCTCATCAATATCAAACACATGAGTTTTTTCTCTCCGTGTTTCTTTTTTAAGTCTTAATTTTTTGGGTCTCCTCTTTAACAGAGTTGCAAGTGACCGGCACTAGGATTTATGGTGAGGAAGTACTATTGCTGTTTAGGACTTGGGAAATGTAGAACAACATGTGAGGATGAGAAAGTGGGTTTACAAAGCTGATGTGATAAACAACCTAGCCTCTTAACGCTGGTAATTATTTCCCAAGGGGTAGGGAGAGAAGAGAACATTATTGACAGATTAGATAGCTGTATACCAAAACTTAGTCATTCAGAGCAAGAGTCATAAAGGATAGTGCCTTTTAAGTGTGATATAGTCAACTGAGTATTGTCAGACTGGGTCTCTTATATTTCCTCTAAAATATGTTTTCTCTAGCAAGTCCTTGTAGGAATTATTAAAAATCATTCTCTCCTCTATGTTTGGAACATGTAGATTTAAAGCAAAATGGATCCGAAAGAGAGTCAGCAATCAATCATTCATAAAAACAGGGATAAATCAAGGTCAGATTTAAAACTACTCAGATTTTTAGAAACTTTTCTACCATGTCCATATCCAAAGGCCTGACCCATGTGGAATGGAATAAAGGAGTTAGGCTCTGAGAGACCAGCTTCTATTGACTGGGCAATGTACAAAAATAGAATTTGCATTTTGTTGTCACATCACATCTTTTGAAACAAGCAAAGTTAAATGGAAGCATTGTCATTATTGGCTGCTACTTCTGCATGGTTTTTTAGCCAATTAATAGCTTTGCCAAGTAATCATAGTGACATTTATGTGCAAGTCACTATTTGGCAACACAGGATCTTGAAGTAGGAATCCTGGGGCTGTGATGCTTCAAAAGAAGGTGGGAGTTCACAAAGTATCTCACAGCTTCATCTTTTTTCTTATCCTAGCCACTAGACTTCAAAAGACATTGAAATAACTTGGAGTGGTATGAGGGGGAAAAATCTTTTTATATGATTTTATGTGATGAGTGTTGAAACCTAAATGAGTAAGGCAGTAGTGCCTATAAAGTTGTTTTTTTTTGTTTGTTTGTTTGTTTTTTTTTCCTAGGTGGACTTCAGACATCTTGTATGGGACAACAGCTCAGTAACTTCTCACAAACTAAAAAGAGAAAGAATTTAATAGATTATGGGGGCACTGAACTACATTTGTAAGTTATTATGAGTTCAGTATTGTGGGTGTAAGTGAAGTTGTCACTAACTCGAGTCATCTCCCCTATAGACATGAGCAGCTTTTCAGACTCTTCTTTGATAAGCACTGTGAGGTATGCATGACATCAACCATGTAACCGTCCTGCTTCCAGGAACAACCTGAAAAGCAACTGCAAAATCTCCAACAATTTTTCAGCTATTGATTAGCAAAGAGTTATTTAGTTCAGCTTATCCAATAAGAACAAATAAATATCCTGCAGATCACTAAATGTCTACTTAACTTCTCGTAGGAATCCAAACTGCAGGTGACAGCTTTTCTCTCAAGCTCTAATGCACTACCCTTTGGTTTGGATTTGTTTGTATGTTTTTTTTGTTATTTGTTTGTTTTTGAATTCCAGCACAGGCTGTGGAAGAGAGAAATCTTGAGATTCTGCAGATCTGCTTTATTATACTCCCTAAGATCAGTAGAGGTGACTCCAGACCTTGTTTTCTAGAACTGTGCTTTAAATATTTGCTACTGTGCATCAGTAACATCACTCAAATTCTGTTTTGCTCCCTTTTCTATCTGCTAAACTGAATGATCAAAGAACCACAGGTACCCAGATAAAGAAGCTTAGATGTACCTTGCAATCAGTTTAAGTCTGTAAGGACTCCTGAACTGCTGTCCTTACTATTTTATTCTGCAACTTATTGAGAGACCTCTTCCTCACTTTTCAGCAGTAGAAAAAGAAGTTATGATCATTGCTAAATTTTCTATTCACTTGCACAGCATTTTATCACAAAGTAATTTATGTTTAGCACTGGTATTCAGCACTTGTTGAGCTTTTTTAGCTTTCAGGAATATGCAGTAACCCTTCTGAACCCAGCTGTTAGGTGGATACTATTTGTAGTCTGAGGCAGTAAAAGAAACCATCTGGGAACAGTCATTAAAGATACTTTAGAATTATTTCACATACCATCTATGTCTCTTTTAATTTATTTTGATATCTACCCTTTTTCTCAAAACATTACTTTGCATAATTATATAGATCACTGTATGTATCAAAAATGAATGTAGACTACAGTACAGAAACATTGGATTCTTATTTTTACTTTCAAAAGCAGTACGACAGCTCTTGATTAACCATTGTTAACTTCTGTGCAAGTTCAAGTCATACATGAAATTCTGTTGGAAGAAGTCCTATTTTTTTGCTGATGTTTTCCATCCTCACACTTGCTTCAGTAAGTAAGCATCAGAATAAACTACAGGATATGGCTGTTTTGTCATTGCACTAGTCATCACTATCCTTTTCATCATTATGAAGAAACATTATTACTATCTGGCAAATATCTGGGGCAACTGCTACTCCAACAGCAGAACAAGCCAGAACTCCTCTCTGCCTCTCTCTATGCCCTTATCTGCTGTAGTTTTCCTTTTGCTGATCTTCCTTCAACAGCTCACCTCTCTCCAAAGCATTTCATGAGGCTCGTACACGCAGCTGTTCATGCTGCACAACACCTCTCCACCGACACAACACCTACCCACAGACACCCAGTTCACAGTGCAACTGGGGAACAACACAGATAGCTTTCTTCATCCTGTGGGGTACCTTCTTAATCATGTTTTCCTTGCTAATTTGTGGGAAGAAAATTTTTATCTCCTCTCTCCACTATTTGCACTGGCTTTAATTAAACATATGCTACGATATGGAGGTGGGTAGAAGAGTAGTTGTGCTGCCAGTTGAAAAGAGCAAGCTTGCTCATTTGGGCAGCTTTGCAAGCTTTGAGAACTGTAATTAAAAATCCTTTGAACACCTGAACAAGGTTAGCACAGTATTTGAAAGCATTTTGTTACAACAGTGTCAAAGAGTAGATAAGATTTTGGGAGATTGGTGTAAGGTGTTTTGTTTCATTGGACTATTTCCAATGAATGGGTCTGCTCAGAAAAGGAAGTTCATTTTACTTGTTGTTGTTGTTTTGTTTTGTTTAGAGACTTTGTCTTGTGAGCAAAAACATGCTTCTATCTGTAATATGTTGTTTATAAGATTCAACAATATAACTTCATATTTACATTCCTGATTAATAGGAAAAACCTCTGAAAGTCTGTGAAAGCCAGATGGAAGTGCTGTGATGGCCATGGAGACCTCACTTATGTTGGCAAATGGAGAGGATCTGTTCACTGTGTACCTCTACTTGTTTTGTCAATTATGTGAATGAGATCTGAAAAATAATTTCTCCATGGTATTGCTGTTCTGAATGGATCTCTCACTTTCAGTGTGGCTTGTCCTGGGCGCTGTAAACTGAGTATATGAATATCAACAAAACATCTGTCTGTCTGTCTATCTATCAATCATACTGAAAGAGTTTAACAAGCCTTTGTTCTATATTACATTTTAAGGTCTATCTGTTAGCCTTCAAAATTATACTAATTAGATAGATGTATATGATCAGTGTAATTTTTTCCTAGCAATACATTACAATACATATTCATAGTTACATGGATTTCATATTCTCTGTAATCATCCTTATAAAACCAGTAATAGTTGCTATGTCCTTAGAACAAGTCAACAATTAATCCTCAAAGTGATCAATGGAGAGGACATCCTTTTTCCTCTGTCACTGTTTTATTTATGTATTCCTTTATGTATGCCTAATTTTCTGTTGGAATTCTTCTATTTAATGTAATTCAACTTTTGCATATCTTCCCAGAGATTTATTAATAGGTAGGGTCATTTATATTGAGTAGCACAAATATTTCATAATGCACTAATCTTGCATTGCACCAAAGGCAATATCTTCCCCCCCCCCCCCCCCCAAAAAAAAAATAAAAAATGAAAAAGAA
>NC_048894.1:96427738-96647709 GCF_011077185.1 Oxyura jamaicensis | reverse complement strand
TCAAATTCCAGCTGGAGGTGTCTATGGCACTTTAATTTTATCTGATTTCTTCTTTTGGATGCTCCTCTCTGTCTGTCTGCAGGCAACCTCCTGTGACGCAGTTCTGATTATATGTAGCTTATTCATCCTGCTTTTGTCACAGGGGCTGCCCTGCACAGGGCCTTACAGGCTTCTACTTACCATGTGAAAGTGCCCCCAGGATGTCCTTCTGCCAATTTTAAGGCTGCCTTCTCAGTTCTGCTGCTTTATAAGAAACCTCAGAAATTTGAGTTACCCTTTAAAAACTTTGGCACATGTATCTTAAGTTTTGCAACTTCCTTGAGGAGTCAGCTGCTCCTGATAGGAGCAGCTGTTGCTGCAAAAGATTAACTCTTCAAGGCTTTAAAGCTGGGCTCAGGTAGGCAATAAGCAGTGAGCACTGCACCTGCTCATTGCTCCCAGTCTGCTGTGACATTGTGGTGCAGTGATCGTACTGCTTACTCAGTGCTCTTATTTCTGTAGGAACAGTAAAGTTCTGCAGGAACAAAAGATCTATTTGAATTTAATATGGGGTTTAAAACCTGAATACGTAAGTACCTGTCAGTTTGGCTGTAGGCATTGTTATCTAGGTATATAAAACCTTCTCTGATTATCAAGCTAAAAAATGTATAGGGGAATCACGAAATATTGTAGAATATTGTGCAGCTTCTGCCACTGGTATAGAATAAAATCTTTTCAAAAAAATAGATTAAATGGTTTTCTGACAACATGAAACTTATGGAATTCATTCTGTATTAAAAATGTTAACAAATGTCTTGGTTTCATGCTCTGTAGTTGCATTCACACAATTTTGTATGTGCTGTTGGTATGAATGTAGTATTTTCTGATCTTCAGATTCACCCAGGTTGGTATCATCAAAACATCCAAATTTGCAGAACAATCTGCATGAACAAAATGAATAAGATTCTGTTGTTGTTGTTAATCTTTATTTTTTAATTTGAAGTAGAGGATGGAAACATATATAATTTTAGAATAAAATACTCAGAGGAACAGGCCAGGAAACTCATGAAGTCAGTGATATCCTGACTCCTCCATTCAGACTGCCAATGCTTGCTTAAATCATTGATCTCAGGATAAGTTTGTCAAGATTTTAAAACAAGAGAGAGATTGTTGATCTCTAGATAATGCTCTGATAAATATTCTTAGTTTTCTCTTCCTGTTTGGAACTGACCAGATAAAAAATGATGTGGTGAAACACTCCTACTGCACTTTAGGTGGAACAGAAACCCTTTATTTGGTGTTTGCAGAATCAGCAGCTGCAGGCTGTTGTATTTCTTCTTCTGTTAAATGGGAGTTGTGGTGTAAAAATAGAATGGTATTTAAAGGAAGTTTAAACCTTCTGATGTTTTACAGATTTAGAAAGTGCACTAATCACTATCAATTAAAAAGGCTGTCACATTGTTGCATAAATTAATCAGAATGATGCACTCAACCACAAGGCCTGCTTAAAATATTTATTTTGAAAAAATGTTACCAGATTTAGTCCAAGAGTGGTACTTATAGTAACAGCCAAGGTTTTTAGACTGCTACAATTACAAGCATTTTTATAAACATCTTATAAACGTGGCCAGACCGTATTACCAGTGTCTTAGCAACTGGGAACCATCAAACAGGTTTTGAAAGACAAGAGAAGAAAAGCAACACGTAAAACTTACATTGCATGCCAGGACTGGATGCATACAGCATTTCCTGAGACTTTCTTGCAGCAAATATTATGACCTAGAAAGTATTTGCTCTGCATTACTTCTGAGGGAAAGTAACCCACCACTTACCTGGTCTCCTGTTACAGCAGATACTGGGTCATAAGGAAGACGTCCTGGGTTGAGTTCTTCTCTAGGCTTGTGCCAATGGCAATGTCTCTGCCAAGTTATGCATTACCAGGTTTTCTCTTATTGCACACCTGATATTCAGAATATTTTAATGACAGAAGCTATATTCATTAGTTCTGTACAGGTGGCAGTGGCTACATAGGGAGTGCTTCAGAGGTATCGATGAATTCCTCTTCAGATATGTCACTCGTGACTTTGTGACATTATTTCATAACATATGTAATGTCCATAACATTATTTCAAAGGTTTCCTAAAAACTGTCAATGGGAGGGGGTCTATGCTCTTGTACTGTGCTGTCTTGAAGTGGTGACATTACACAAAGACTACCCATCTGGTTTACTGAAAGTCAGAACTGGTTGACTTTCCTTGGAGATTCTATTTACAACAGTCCTTTAAAGATGGATGTTGTGATATACCGAAGCAAAAATTGAGCTACCTCAGCTTGCAGCACTGGGTTGAGATATGGAATTTGAGCACTGAAGTTTCTTCCATCTTCAATGACAAGTATCCTGATCTCTCTAAAATGGTTACTTGAGGAAGTAGTAGAAGTAGTACATGAATTTGGCAAAGATAATTAAAGATTGCTGACGACTTTCCACTGGAAAATATTCCACAATGTATATGTAACTATAAAAAGTCATTATAAACCATTGGATTTTATCATAGGAAATGCATTTACCTGATTGAAGCAGTTATTAAACACACACACAAAATAATAATCCCTATTGTGGATTAAACTAAGCCTACCAAAAAAAAAATAAAAAAAAATGTAACAGAATAAGGATGAGAATATGAATAAGAAAGCAGAATTTATTGCAAGTAATTCTGTGGTATACAGGGAGAACAGCTTTGATGAAAACTGCATAACTGCAACACTTATAGGTAGTTAAAGTAGTTTTGTAAATTATATATTAAAAAAAAAAAAAAAAAAAACAGCTGTGTAATCTGCATTCCATCATAACAATGAAGAAAAACTAAAAATATTTTTCACATTTTTCCAAAAAAGACTGTATCTACCGAAGTACAATTTTCCAGTAATCATTCACAGGCAGATAAAAATGAATGTACTATCCCACACGTAAAAAATGTTATGTCTCAAAATGTACTGAAATCATAGTGATCATGGACAAAAATATTGTCAAATAATACATTGTATTTATGGCAAGAGACGTTATTATAGGAAGATGCCAACATATATGGATATTTTAAGAGAAGATGGGATTGATGTGTGTGAGAGAGGGAGAGAAAAAAGAGAGAGCAAGAACCTCTACATTTTTTTTTGGGGGGGGGGGGGGGCGGATTAAAAGCTAGGCAGGGCACATACTGTAAAATGGATGTAGTATCTCTCCTTGCAGTAGGAAGAAAGGATCAGAGCCCAGCCCACTTGTATTGATGATATTGATGCAGCTGCTGGCTAGGCTTACCAATACAAGAAAAACAGTCAGTGAAAGACTGAAGCTCATAGAAAATGTTTTTCCTTCACAGCTAGTAGTCCTCTTCATTCAAAGAAACCCAGAAATGCTCGTAAGAGGACACAAATACTCTCCAAGGACTTACTGAATAATACGCAATAAATCGTTCAGTCAAGTGTCAAGAAGAACCACAAAAGGTACCGGCACATTCTTATTAAGCAAGAAGAAAGTTTTTATACAGCACTTTCTTAAAATTTCTGAGTGAATAAAGTAGTCTTGAGAGAAAGTTCCTAGTTATGGATTATCTATAACAAAAATAAGGAAGATGAACACTGAAGGTTTTTCATGGCTGTAAACAAACAAAAAAAAAATTGTGAGTATACCGTGCTAAGGACTCAGATAGAAGCAGGAATTAGGAGTGCCCCTAGCTGACCAGCTTACACATGCATCATTGGTCTGGTGTAATGAAGATTACCTGATGAAGACCACAATATGGCAGTTTTCCTTTTGCATTGGCTGCCGTTTTCTATGGCCAGCTGACTATTGATCCACCTACCTCCCATCAGGGATGCAGTTAATGGAAATTCCACAGGCAAATGAAAGCCACATTTCGTCTTCATTTTCATCTGAAATATGATCTAGTCCATTCTACTCTAGGCAGCCATTTATTACTCATTTTCCTTTATTGACGTCTGTGAGCTAAAACATAAAATGATTTTCCACTGCAGTATAACCGAAGCAGCAGTTGACACTGTGACCGTGATTACTGCTGCACCATCAGCTGTGCTAAGGCCACGAGTCAAGGTTTGTTTTCATTTGACTTTGAGGCAGCATGCAATTGAATGTATTCTTAAAATGTAACTCTGCTGTAGCTGGACAAATATGTCGATTTGTCTTTGGGGGGGGGGGAAGTGCCCAAAGTCCTCAGCAAATAGCAACAGAGCTATAATGTGTTTCTTGCTACCTCACCTTCAAAGACTCTTCCCCCCTCTCCCATAATGCCTTAAAAGTAATTTTTAAGTAGTCTCTTTTGAGCTTTTTAATATTTTTCACTGAATTATTAGCAGCGAAATATACAGAAGGAAGAACTGCCAGGGAAGCCAAGGCACTCAATTCATTTGTAAAATGGTAAGGATAATCAATACTGTGGGGAAGTATTATTATATACAGTTATTATCTCATAAGCTACAGTATATCTCATCTCATTTCAACAACAGCAGATGTCTCCATTTCCCATGAAGATCCCTACGGGTCCTGTTATGAGAATCATAAATAATATGTGCTAATGAGGTACGAATTGGAAAAAGCTGGAAAAGCTGACGTTTTCATCCATCATTCTACGTGATGTTTAACAATGGATTACCAGCCAGTAATTCCTCTGACATGAGATTAAATAAAATAGCAGGCTGTTTCAGCAGGCTAGCTCAAGGAGATGGCAATAAATCTGTTCAATTATTGTATTACCAATCCAGTTTTCACTGCTAAGGATATTACTATTTCATTTAAACTTGTTCATGCATCATAGACTATTTTATTTCAGCCAGTCAATGGAGGAAACTATAGTATTTTATAAACTGAGCTGCAAAGACCTAGGCTTTGAAGGAGCTCAAGCAGCTCAATGGACATCAGGCAGACAGAAAAGCTACGAAGCTCCTACCAGACTAAAAGGACACTGAGAAATCCACATTTTAGAATGTACAGTTTTGTTTTCAAACTAGTTTATCTGGAAGTTCTCAACCAAAGATACTCCCTAAGAAGCTATTCAATGGAAACAGAATATTTGGATCCTCTATGATGATTTGTACTTCATCTTGATCCTGTGGTATATTGAGAGCTAGATCATTCAATATATCCTCTGGCCTGGCAAATTAGATTGCAAATAACTGTAATACAAAATTTATTAGCAAAAGCCTTCCACAGAAAGTTACTTTCTTTGCTAGCCTGACATTTCAGATCTGATAAACTCCCCTTCCTTGCAATGAAATCTCAGACTTTGCACTTCATTCAATGTCCATGTTCTTCCCAGAACAGGTAAGCAACTCTGTAATGAGCACCTAGATCTACACATCCCCTTCCCGCTTTTCATAAATTTACCAGTTTTCATAAAAACGTTGCACTGGAGACTCCATGCTGCTGAGCTGGTGAAATCCCACATGCTAACAACAAGTATCTCCATCTGAAGCCACCATAAAAGTACCTGTACACAGCTTTTCAATAAAATATTAGGCATTTCTGTCTCCGGTTTTGCTCTGTCCTGGTTGCCTCATTCACATTTTCTGCTGAGTGACTTTGGCATGTTTGCAGACAGAACATGCAGAAATGGTTCATGCATTTCTTTGGTTTTTACAACTGCTCTCCAAAATAATTGGCCTATTTCCATTTGGAAATACACCTTTCTCTGCTCATCCATGTTCCATAGAAAAGTGGTTTGTCTTTATTGGTCTTGGCAACATTTCAAGTACACAGTTTCATCTTCAAGTGAAATAAAACACAGAAAGTTGTGAATTTCAAACTTTAATTGTGAAGGTTTTGTGCTAATTTGCACCGCCAGCCTGTCAATGTCCCCAGATCCTCTGCTCCACCTGTTAGCAATGCGGGTGTGTTGCCATGTTCTGCTTCATCTTTAATGAATCGCCAACACTTTACTCTGGAAAATGGTATTTTGAAGGTGCTACAGAATGGTGTATAAAAGAAAAGTGTTCTAAAGATGTAAAAATGTCATCTCTACAGCATACAGCAGTTTAACCTCATCTTTTCACTTTCCTTCTGATTCCCACCTTACCCATACTTTTTAACAATATGACATTTCCTGAAGCTACTCAATTATTATTTTTTTGGTATAGGGAGCCCATAACTCAAGTGCTTGCTCTGTAAAGCGAGGAATTAAATCTCTGAACTATAACACTGGATTTCTTTTGTATCTGGATTTCTTTTGTATATACATGAAGGTGCCTAAAGGAATCATCTGTTTACATTTTTTTAATGTTTTTTTTCATGCTATATTGTCATGGCAATTTTGATTCCTCAGTTTCTGTGATTTGCATGTGTTTAGGCCAACTTACAGAGGCTGAAGTGTGCGTATTTGAAGTGAAAAGAATAATGTGAATTCCTAACAATTCACATTATTGTGAATTGTTGGGGGGGGGGGGGGGGGGGGGTTGAGAGCAGGAGCTGCCCCTCTGTTCCCTTTCTCTGCACAGCAGCAGCTGCTCCAGTGCCCTTGACTTTCTTGTACACAGGTTTCCTTCTGCATTGAGCAAACAGGACAGAGTTCCATGTGTCAGTGCCATGCAAAAGCCAAGGTGTCAGAGGCCAGAAGCTCAGCAGCAGCACCTAGTGTTCACTCAGCCTGCAAGCTCCACAAATGCTATGAAGCAGAGGAACAGGCAGAGAAAGCAGGTTTACTGCAGATGGCTGAGGCTGAGATGGTGTTTTCTTGCTGAGCCAGTTCTTGCCTTTCATAACACTGATGAACTAGTAGGCTTAAAGCTGATGAAATAATAGGCTGAGTGTGCTGCAATGCTATCTGTAGACCACCAAAGCTTCAAAACATAGCCTCCCAGGTAAATGTCCATCTGGTTACTTCCAGCTGTTTTTTGTTTGTTTGTTTGTTTGTTTGTTTGTTTGTTTTTACTAATTTCAAGCCCTTTTGCTGTGGGTACGTTCAAGACTTTGGCTCTATCCTCAGGGAAAAAATAATAATAATAATAAAAAATAAAAATAAAAAATCTTAATATCTGCATCAAAGTACTAATAAAATAGTGCTGCTTCCAATAGCACATAATTTCCTGATTTCCTCAACCAGTATTGTTGATTACCAGTAAGAGATACTTACTGCATTGTCTCACATTCTCATGTTTGTGCAAGTCCTTTGGATTGTATGGATGCCATAGTATTAGGTCACTGAAATAGGAAAAGAAACCGCATTGTAAGTTGTAGCCCAAGAAATCTTTTTCTTGGTTTTGCTTTGCTGTTTCTACCCCTTTAAATAATTATACGCGGTTTTCTTACAAGTTTTAGTTGCCATATTCAGCAGATATTTTACCTTTTACATCACTGATTAAATTAAGAGGCAAATTGATGTAAGGGCTCTTACTGCTCTTGATTGTCAGTAATTTGGTTACTTACGGAGTGGTTCAAAGTGTATTTAATTAAACATGTAGTGCTTCACATTCAATAGTCAGTGAAACATGCAGCATTTACATCATCTTAATTTTTAAGTCTGATTATTTTTACTGTAGTTCAAGAAGAGTTTTAAAGGCTGTAAGCATAATTTCCTCATTCTGAAAGAATGATTAACCACTAATTATACTGAATAAAGTCTTCTTGCCCATCTTTGTAATTAAAATAATGAATTGGCCCTTACAGAGCATTTTGTCCCTGCTTGTTTGATTAAAAATACTATGTCCCCACTCACTATTTCAGAGGTTAAGAAAGACTGCTGATCAAAAGAGGGGGCAGATACTCAATGCTAAGGATGAATCTGGAGTTTAGGCATGGAGCTACATCACATGCTGCTCTGAGACCCCAATTTTTCCTTTTCTTCCCCAAATTAAAAGCCTATCCTAACCATCAGCAACTTTTTTTCTTGTCTTCCAAAACTGTTGGGAAGCAAAGCTAGCCTAATGCAGGATGTGACATAAAACAGTATTTTGACAAAGCATGAGTTTATCTCACTCTTACCTTCTCCAAGAACTTTAGGAAGGTTACGATCACCTTCCCATGGATCCCTTGGCTGTTACTACCACATATACATGGTGAAAACAAACCTCATGACATTTCTTTGCTTTTAGTGAGGAAGAAAGGGCCATGCAGCACATCCAAAGGTGTGACTGGACCAGGCCCACTTTAAACCAGGAAGGTAAATCCTGGCATCTATTTTTAACTTTTTTAATGGATTTATTTATTTGCGAGTAGAACAAAAGAGATCATGGGCTGAACAGTGGCTGGAAAAAAATAATAAATTACTTCCTCCTTGATTTAGAAACTGTTATAAAGTAAAAAGGGATAAACTGAGAGCGTTTAAGACAGTAGGATTCAGACAGCCTTTCCAAAAGACAAGGGCCTCTTTCACCTTTAGCAAGAGGAATGTGGGGTTTGACATTTACATAAATGAATGTAGAGTGAGATTTCTGCAGCTGATTTCTCTGGAGATGAATTAACATCCTGAGGTTTATCTGCTTGTTTGGTAAGATCACATCTCGTGAATCAATGGAAAAACACATGTACCTCAGGCCTTTCCTTTCTTGGGATAAATTGGTTAAAGATCCTGACTATTTCAGGGTAGGAATCAACAGATTCACCTCCCACTGTCCTATTTGTGAAAAGTCCCCAGGACTATATATAGTTTATAAATATTGTTTGTAATTAAGAATGCTGTATATTGGTACAGGCATTTGGTGCACTTTGTACCATTGACAGGGGTTGTCTGTGCTTGCTCTCCATGCCTGTGTACTGAACTTCATGCTTGAAATTTAGGGGTGAGCCTTCTCATTTTAAATCACCTTTGTATGATACCACTTGGTTCTTTGCACATCTATAAAATGATAGGTTCCACGAGACTGGTTACAATGTTCTTTGAGGAAGAAAGACTCTTTATCTTCTGCAAAGTCAGTTAGACCTTGAGCTGCTTTTCTAAGAGCATTCTGTTTTTAGAAGCTCACCGGAAAGATAGTATCTTTCAACCTGCAACTCATATCAAGGTTAATAAACATAAAGCAAGGTACATAACATGCCAAGTGTACAAATTCCACGCACCTTATTACATACAGCCTTTTCATATTACATAGAAGGCACATTGTTCTTAAATCTGTTCAATATTTGTTTAATTCTTGCTTAAGAAACCCTTAGTTTGTGAGAATCTACCCATTCTTTCCACAGCTCCCTTACTGTCTTGGGTACAAACCTATTTACAACACAAACTTCAGAAGCTAATACAAAACACCCCACAAAAGACACTGTTGTAAAGGGTAACTGAAATAGTTACAAAACAAAGCAGTCATAATAAGAGTCTTTTCAAAAAGAAGCAGCATTTATTATGAGATTATGTTACATGACAAAATAAAAGCACTTTTAAAATCACCTAGTGATTTAAGAATTTTATCTAGCTTTTTCCTCCTGTTTTAAGACTGGAATGTGTTTTTGTTAAAAACAAATGTTTAAAAACATGATTCAAGAACAGATGAATACAATAAGGAAAAAGGAAACTTGGCATTAAATGAAGACATTCCACCAAAATTCAAAAGCAGAGAATTTGCTATGGTTGAAAATTTAAATATTTCCTACTTAAATTCAGAGAGTAAAGTTTTGGTAAAACAAGAACAAAACCCTGAAAACCGAACAATACAATCCTTTTTCGTTTTTATAATATCACATCAAAGTTACACAAAAGACCCCAGTGATCACTAGGGAACGTGCCACAGTCTAGTTTTTCTAATCCGATCAAGTCCATACTTCGTGGAACAATATTTCCTCCTTCTGCTGCAGGTCGAATGTAAACACGATCAAACCGCAATTTGCATTTACTCGGTATGCCCAGGTTAGTATTGGAGCTTGTGTCCCAGGTATAGCGGCAGTGTTGAGGTTTACCCAAAAACTCCCACATATCCATGACGTTGTTAGGTAAGCCACCTAGCTTAGTAACCTGAGGGTAGAAAAGAGAATTGTTGTTATCATTTTTTTTTTCCCTGCAAAACATCAGTTGTGAAAAACAAATAATATCAGAGGCATTTCTAAATTGTGGTATTTCTCAGTAGACTCTACAGCTCGACCAATTTCTGTCATACTTTCTACATCCAAAACATGCTACAAAACAAGAATTTGATTCTGAAATTCTGAGGTATGGGGCTCAACACTATGTTCATTGAACCAGGGTCATTCCAGCTCACTGCAATAGAATTTCTCTATTAGGGAAGGATGAAACCCTCACCTTTATTAACAACATATGATTTTCACTTTTAAGATAAGCAGCCAAAAGCAGCTTCTCATCTTGAATATCTCCATGATGGAGGATGAATTTTCAAATCTGAAAATCTATTTCACCACAGCACCCTCTTCTTTCAGTTATTTTATTAACATGAACTCCCTGAAAATCAGAGAGTTGAACAAATAAAGATCAGGATCTCAAAATCAGAATATGCTTTGAAAGTTGAAACTTCATTAACTACCCATGTGCCTACTCAGGCATACATATTGAGAATTAAGCATTTTGTGCTACAGCTGTAATAAAAGCCTCAGCACAGCAACGCCTCAGCTTCTTACTCTTAAAACATGAGTAAGCAAAAAAGCACGACTAAGAAGAATTTGCAGAATGTGCAGTTCATTTCTCATAAAGGCAACAGAAAAGTCTGAGAAGATATTGCCAAAACACCTCAGAATAACCACATTGCTTATCTCTAATTACCTCGCTGTCTCTGAGGTTTGTATCCCCTCCAAATATAACAGTGGTGGACTCAGACTCCTCCTTCATTTTGTTTAACACTATTTGCAGTTGCTTCACACGCTCCTTGGAATGATCTTTAGTGCTCTCCAGATGAGAAGTCATAAGGCAAAGTTCATTACCAGATATGCTTACCTGTGCATGAAACAAAAGAGCAATGTTACTTTCCACACCATGATACGAAGTTCAAAGACAAAAAGTAATTACAAAGTAAATTACTGAATGACAGAGTGCTGGTTAATGCTAATTTTGAATTGGAGAAAAATGACTTATAGGAGGATAGTAGGCTTCCAGTTCATTTTCAGAAGTCATAAGACTGGAAAACAACGTGTGAGCAGTATGATTTAATTTTGTTAGCATTAAATGCAACTCAGTTCATATGTTTGAGTAAGGCCAGTCAAGCCTTTCTTGTGATTTTTTTGCTTTGAAGACAGACATGCAGCCGCAGGACATAATGACTGACTCACATGCACAACCAAAAGGTTCCTCATCATGGACGTTGTTGGAAAACGTATTATCTCTTGTTTTAGTAATTTCACTCTTGATTTCTTCAACAGAATGACAGTGAAATAGCCCTCTATATTACCTAAAGAGGAACAGGGAAAGAAAAGGTCAAAATTATCTTCTGACGTAGCATGAAGTTAAAGATCTTAAATAGATCTCTTTACTATGAGCTGGGAGAATAATTTGTAAGATCTACAATATCATTAATTCAAAGTTTCTTAATGTGGGTGTGAATTTTTCAGATTTTTTAATCCAAATGTGTAATAAACTACTTATCTATAGCACTTCCTTTCACTAATCTTGCTATCAGTCCTTCAAAATGCAGAAAAAATACAAAGGAAACCACCAGTCAAGCGAGGTTTTCATAGGGATAATTTGCATCAAACTACATGCTGGTATCAAAACACAGGAAGTATTTTAAGTCCTTCCTTCTTCAACTTCCTCTTTTCAGCTGCTACAAATGGTGCTTACTTTGTTTAGTTTCTGTCTTAAGAAATTGAGGCTTACTTCTTACCTGGAATAACAGTGTAACTGGCTACTCTACTCTGTAGAATACAAAGATACGGTAAGATGACCTCCTGTAAAAACACGACATCTGGACTGTATCTGAAATCAGCAAGACAAATTTTTAAATTAACTATTGAAAGGTAGTATTGTTACACTCTGATGTCAAACAGAACAGGGTCAGGGATTTCAGGTGCATTTTTTCCTCATCTTCCTACATATGTTGAGACCTCATTTAAAAAAAAAAAAGGGTGGAGGGGAGAAAAAACCTTATCCACCATATTTAGTAGCACAGACACATACCACCAATGCTGAAGGCATGAAAAAATAATGATGGGTACAGTACTGGCATGGTAATAAAATGCATGACTTACTTATGTCTTGATCTTGCAAACATTTGCATGGGTTTCAAATCACGTATGTGAGGAATTTAATTTAAACATCTGAAAAGCAGCTTTGGAACACGTTCTGCAACATCTAAGATTTCCAGGAAATTCTAACCCCCACTTCATGCCCTTATACCAAATCGTCCTCAGCTGACCTGCCATTCATTTCATCCGGTTTCATCAGCGCCAAGCTCCTTTATTCCTTAGAGTTGTACCATCAGTAACAGTTCACGTGGGGTAGCAGTCCTGAAAGTGCCCATTTAGATGCAACTTTACAGCTGTCCCTGTAAATTTTTGCTACACTGCTGCTGAAGGACAAACCTAAGGCCTTTTACTTACAGGAGAAAAATAAAGTCACCTCAGATTAATAAAAATCAAGTGAAATTTGATTTAGTTAAGGGTTTTCTGCTGGTTTTAGAAGAATAAATTAAGATTTGTTTAAATCGGTTTAATTAACATTGATAAATTACTGTATGAAGATACACCACTTTACGTAATTATTAAATTGCTCATAAATATACTAATGTGAAGCTTCCAATGGTGCAAGTATAACAGGTGATCACAGATTCTACTACTTTTATCTCAATTTGCACATTGCTATTTTGTATAGACAAGTAACAGTAATGGCAAGAGAGCCATTTTTCAAATAACAAAACAAAAAACCTTACTGACCTTTCAAACTGTTTGCTCTAGAATTAAGTTACTCATATTACTGGAATGAAGCAAACAAGTTTCTTGGAGTTTCATCCTCTTTTTGCATATGGGTGGGAAGTATGAAGTACGCTCTTGATGTAGGAGTGCATCTTGATGTAAACAATATTGTTCATTACAAGAAGATTTTTAAAGTAGTTCTCACACTACCTGTAATCCTTGAAATGCTGTGCAGGTTCAGACCTCTTCCAACTAGTATTATCAATTTTTATTCAGATATTTAGGATATAAGGGTACTGCATTATTTAAGATATTTTTTAGAAACAAAAAATCTTTGTGCCCAAATTAAGCATCTAAAATGAGAAGCTCACTTTCTGCTTTAAAGCTGGGTACACAACACTACAAAGACGAAGCTATGCTTACAATGCCAGGTAAGAACAGACGCCTCTAGCTCGCTCTTGTAGATTTCTGCCGTCCAGCCCATCAATGTTCCAGGTTATCAGTGAGAAGCTGCTGTCATCATCTTGTTGCCTTGAGTCTGCACCAGCGTCGCTGACATTACTAGTGGTAGCATCTGTTGTGAGGTCAATACTAAAAAGATAGCCGCGTGTTTGTCAACATGCATAGTACTGTTCTTCCTGCAACTACCTCTCATATCTTTGAAAGCACAATGTTTTACATCCATTACAGCTTACAGGTGGTTATCTAAAACGTTCCCAACAAATAAGTTAACATGCATTGAACTCTTACTGCAATTTAGAAGAAGCGCAGTAACTAAAACACACAGACCTCAATCACATGGAGCCTTAGTATATACGAGAAGCAAGGGTGTCTTCTTCCTCCTCCTCACAGACACAAAATAAGATTTACCATTCTGATTTAAGTCATCAGATGGCAACCAATGTAATCCAATGCACTTGAGCAATTCAACTCTTTTGACCTACCAGAGGCAGTCTGTGTATATTAGTTTTGCAAACACTCTCCATTATATTAGAAACAAAGAACTGCTGCCATGACTTGGTTTTATGTGCCCATCTTCATAACCAGATGAAATTTTTGAGCCCCCCTTGGGCATACCTGTGCAACCTCACTCTGACAAGCTGACAATCATTTTCTTTGGGAATATTCACCCCCAAATCCCACCTCAAATAACTCAAGGCCCTATGTACCCTGTTGACTTGATAAAGACTGAATAGCACTGTCACAGGATGAGTGCCTAATCTAGCCACTGTTTGGGGACCACATTGTTAAAAGGAACCCAACTCCTCCAAAGCATGGCCCGATGTAAATTCCTTCAGTAAAGGAGAATCTAAACCAAAATATGTTCAACAGTACAGCTAAGACTATTTTGGCAAAGTTGGGATACTGGAGTTTTGTTTTTAAACACAGAATTTATAAACTCACATGGAAATAAGGCTTTGAAACAAAACGTATCTATTCCCTAGAAAGTAGCATTGATTTTTTATTTTGTGCTGAACAATCTAAGACTCCACTGCCACACGTGTGATGTAAACGGAACACAAAAAGGAAAGCATACAAAGGAGAGGGAGCTAAGGGCTATTTAGATAGCTTATCTTTCAAAATTTTCATGGTCACATTTCATATTCATACGGTAACCTGAGTAACGATGAGATGAAGTACCAAAGTCTGCTTGGAAACCAAGAGGTGCGGAAAAAGCAAGTGAAAGAACTCCTCACCCACTTAATACCCACTGGTGTATTAAGTATGGGGTGGGAGGAGGCATTTTCTGTTAGAAAAATGAAAAATGGGAATCCTTGAGAAAATTGTCTAGTACTGACACCAACAATATCATTCCATTATCAAATATATAACTTGTTTCTCAGCAGGGTTATCACGGCTTACGAGCAGCAGTGCAGAGGTCGTGGTAGAGGCAGTGCAGACAGACCAGCTGCTACAGCTCCTCTCTAGCACTTAAAAAAATACCATTTCTTCACTCCTACATGCCTCACCTCCTTGAGGCCAACACGCCAGGCTGTCTGTAAGTGACAGGCACCGCCGCAAGCCCCCGTTTGCCTTATAGCATACCACAGCTCAGCCTCCAGGATTCTCCCAAGACCAGACCTGAAAGTTTTGCAGCCATTGCCCTAAAACACTTCTGTAAATCAGCCTTTAAGCTGCCAATACCAATGGCAAGATGTTTGGGCAAGGGCTTGCTTAAAGTACATTGGAGAGGCCCAACACTGGGCAGCAAAACACGAGCTGAAACAACCTTCCCTTGCCTCCGAGGCCTCCATCACCTCCCTGCTGACACATCCTGCGTGCCCCAGCGGAAGGCAGAGGCTACAGGGCAAAGCCGAAGGGAAGACAAGAAAAAGGCACTGCCAGTTTGATGCAGACGTGTTCTGACTCGGTGTGGACCGCCTGGGGACCCACACTAGCGTTTAGGAGGCCTGCTTTTTTCATACACACTGCTCTACGAAGAAAAAACATGCATGCTGTTACCAAACACGGCTTACTCATGGCCACAAAGCCCACAGGCGCTGTTCTACGTAACGTGGAAGTACAAAATAAATAAATCTCCAGAAAACAGCTTCCCTCACGCCTCATCTCAGCAGGCCCTACGGGTGGGCTGCAGGGCAGTCCCTATGCGAGGCACGGGGGGCTTTGACCCTGACTTCTGCAGGGTGTGCATGCAGGGGGCGATTTTATTTATGGAAATATAACCAAGCACCACAATACGAGCCGGGCACCCCGGGGTCGGGCACTCACCAGCCCCCCGGGTCCATGCGTGGCGGCGGCTCCCTGCCTCCCTCGTCCTTGTCCTCCATCGGCGGCTCGAAGTAGGCGTTCAGCGCCCTCTGAAGCACAGGGGCAGAGATGAGGGAAGGGGCCGCGGCTCCCCCCGTCCCATCCCATGTCATCCTGTCCCGTCCTGTCCCCCCGGTACCTCCAGGTGCCAGTCGTGGCCGTCCAGGGCGCCGCACGCCACCGCCGCGCTGCAGCCCGTGATGGCGGCGAACTGGGCGCACAGCGCCTTCCTCCGCTCCGTCTCCTCCGTCTCCATCGCGGTCCCCCTTTCCTCCGCCGCCACCTCCAGGGCTTCGGCCGGGCACAACGGGGCGGGACGGGGCGGGCGGAAGCGGAGGGAGCCGTTCCGGGCCGGGGACGAGCGGCGGCGGCGGGCGGGATGACGGGCGGCGTGGGCTTGGCGGCCGAGGGCTTGCGGGAAGCCATAAAGTACATGGTGGAGTCGCAGGGCTTCGACAGGGTGCTCCGCAAGGTACGGCGGGGCCCGGCGCTGTGAGGGGGCGAGAGGAGGGTGTTTCTCCCTTCGTAATAACCCACGGCCATGGTAACCTTCAGGGCTGTGAGACTGCGAGGTAAAATGTGTCGCTGAACCCTGCTTGGAAGCAGAAAGGAGCCCGTGTTGACAGCTTCCCCTTGAAGTCAGGCTGAAAGTACAGGGGCTGCGGGTTTCCAGCACGGCCTGCTGCGGAGGAATGTGCTTGAGCGGTGTCGCTCCGATGTAATGCTACGTAATGATCCAAAAACCGAGCTAAAGGGACATTGCCGAGCCTTCACGGGTCTGGCAGCCTCTGGGTTGTGCAGGGCTTTCCTATGAGGCCCTTTCAGGATCCTCACTAAATTTTGCAGAGCCAGGATCCAGCTTTTGGTGCCTTGATTTTTCTATTTAGGTACGCGTGACGTGCAGAGAGGCAGTAAATATATCTAAGAAAACCAGCCGTGTCAAAATTTACATTTTGCCCGACAGCTCTGTGATCCCACACATTTAAAGAAAGCAACTATTTTTGTAGCAACTTTCATTGTCTTGTTTTCCCAGGACATGCTGGTCTTATATGAGAGTCATTATAAGAGCCCTCTAGTTATAAAGAGTTATAAATCAGTTCTTAGTGACCTCTTCACCATGATAACTTTGCTCACCTTTCACCTTAAAATCTCATTATGTGGAGGATGAATGCAGTATTTTGGGTCAAAAAGATAACTTTTTGAAGGAAGTGAGCCTTGGGCTGCTTACCTTGCTTTGTAAGACATTTTAACTTTTTCTGCAATCCATTTCTAGAAATGAGATAGTAGGAATGCAATCCTAATAAAAATAAAACTTCTGTTCTTATTTAAAGCACCTGCTGCTGCACTGGGAGGTACACAAAACCTTTCCTGCCATAACTACAATATGACTTGAGACTTTTCCTATTCTGAAGAAGACAGGTTTTAGGCAGAAACTTTCCAGCTCTAGCATCAGACCGAGTTTCTGGTATAATTCCAATGCACTATCTTCGTAGGGCTTAACGACTATGGGCTTTAAAGCCTGTTCTCCAAAGAAGTAGTGCATCACAGTAGTAGCTGGAAGCCAGAGCAGTGTACCCCTCACTGAGACGTGTGGGAGGACAGGCACAGGGGACTCTGAGAAGTACAAACAGCAGCTCTAGCTGTGTAAGTGTTCAAATACCAAACTATTTCTGTCAAGGGGAGAAGGCAGTGAGTGCTAGGTCAGAGCAACGGCAGAGACCACATGCTTTCTTTCCCTTGCCACTGGATCGGAGCACTCTAAAGGTAGTGGAAGCCTTCTGCTCCCAGTGTCAAGCATCAGCAAAAGACCCTTATCACAAATTCTGTCTGAAATACAGACCTCCAGTTACTGCTTCACAGCACGGCTGACCTAGGACTTGGGATCTTCATTGGTCAGGGTGTTGTTTTCATACTAGGACGCTGCCTCAGCAATGTCCCATCTACTTAATTCCATTTTTTTTCCATTTGAAGTTGGACTGAGTACTCCATTACCATTTTATCTTGGTATCATTTCTTTAAAAATTTTGCAAAAACTTTTTTCTACCAGAAAGGGATTTTAGCTGGAATTGAGCTTTTATTATCACATTATACATAAACAGTAGTGAAATAGGAGACATTTCAATCTTAGTATCTTTTAAGATCATAAAGAATAAGCCAGTCTGGTTGATATGGTATGGAAACATTTAAATTAAAAAAAAAAAAATCACACAGAATTTGATGTAAAAAAAATAGGAAAAAAATGTAGGAATTATAATAAATATGCCCACATTTCACTTGTGGCAGTCTAGAGGTACTTCAAAGTATTAGTTGCAAGAGTAAATATATAAATGTATATATATTGTACTTATCCCAGTTCTGCATATGCCTTCAGATTTTTAATATAGTACTAGTAGCTGAAGCAACTTGAATAAAATAATTGAAAATACTGAAATGTAGTAACTTCTTGGTCTCAAAACTCCAGCTCTTGCTGATTACATGAGGAAGCACAGTACCACGGAGGTACTGTAATTTTCTATGTAACACCTTCAGGCTTGAATAAAAGTGCATACACAAGTCACGGTGCTGTAGTACGGCGTGACACAGCATTGTATAATTCTGTCCAGGAATACAAATTTCAGTTCAGGGAGGCCAATCTGATTATCTTTTCCAGCGCTCCTTCCAAAGTACAGGTTTTTACTGAGGTTGTTCTGGTATAAAGATTAATGAACTACTGTCAGTCTTGTTTCCATTTTGACAGCTAACAAATACGCCTTCACAACTATGGTACAAAGCAGTTTTGTGTTCCTTCTAATCTGGTTTTTCAGTCACAGATTAAAGCAAAAGAAAATTAAAGCAGAATGCTGTCTCCTAGGCAATTCCCGAGAGCATAGCAAGCATTGAAGTTTTGTTAAATTGTTGGTTTAAATATTTATCTGCACTAGAAATGCATTTTTTTTTCTAAGGGAGCAATCTTCTGGCCAAAATTTATGGAAACATCTAATGTGACAGTTAAATTAGTACATTTTTCATCTTTCTATTTGTCTCACAAGTTCAAAATTAAAACAGGATTTACTTTCAACTTGATTCAGGGCAGCACTGGAGTTGGTAGTGTTGTCAGTAAACTCTTTATTCCTCTTTTGTTTATACAGATAAAACTTCTTTCTGCAACCCCGGGAAAAGTTGTATGTGAATTGAAAGTAGAGGAGGAACACACCAACAGAGGTGGCACGTTACACGGAGGCTTGACAGCCACGCTCGTGGATGTGGTATCCACAGCAGCGTTGCTGCACACGGAAAGAGCAGCGCCAGGGGTCAGCGTGGACATGAACATCACGTAGGTATCATCCACCGTGTTTGCCAGAACATGCTAACTTCTCTTCCCCTGACAAGGTTTTGACTCCACTATACTACTATGTTGTAGTACAGGCTTTAAAAAGGTGTCGTCTTTGGTTTCAGAAGTCTTGCTTTGAGCAATTATGTAGGGGGTGAAGGGGGAGCGTATTTGACAATACTACCAGGCTGCAACATTTGAGTTGGAGTTTCTTAAGCTTTTATTTCCTATGTGTGTTTAAGAGATGTTACTCACCTACTCACTGAATGTTAAAGGGACGTTAGGCAGTAAATTTTAGTTTAAACAACAGGCTCAACTCATTTCTTTGCTTGTGAGGATATGTTAGAGTGTTCTCAAACAACAAAATGTAGGCAAGCAGCTTTCTATAAACCCTTTTATAGTATTAGTCCATAAAAGATTAAAACAAGAAACATTTTAGCTCTGTTCATGTGGAGGGTAAATTACAGATCGAGTCAATTTCTCACCAGAGGAACATTCCTTTACTCTAGACCCTTTAAAGACTGAGAATAGTTCTTCCCGTAATGGACTTTTTAAAAAGTGCCTTTAAGAAAAAATCTTGAAACCTTCTTTGATCGCGCTGTTACAGCTTGTCAGCCTTGCTTCATTACTTTCAGTGAAGAGACTGTGACTGCTTGGAACTGAAGTAATCCTACTTGGAATAGCTAACATTGAGCATTAAAAATCTTGGAGAAGTAGCTCCTCATCAAAACTGTCTAAAAAAATGTTAAAAGGGTGTGGGGAGCGATCTGTGTATCTTCACCAGATGTCTTCCTTTCCCCCGAGCACTTTCTGATTTCTCCACTGGTAGGCTGGGACTGGAGCATCTACTTGAGCTTTCCATTGTCTCTGTGATGACCTGAAAATGGCTGGAAATGGAAACTTGAAATGCTCATATGTTTTTTGCCCCGCAGCAGCATGAGAGGCCCAGATAATTATTTACCCTATCAAAAATGCCTACCTAATTACTTAAGAGCGAAAATCTCAAGTAAATACCCTCTCCGGAGGTGATCCAAAATAATCGAGTAGCATAACAGTTAGGAAACATTATCTGGGTTAAAGAATGCTGTAGCTATTGCTTCAGACTGCAGCTTTCAATGAACAGTTGATGTTGGATATCAGGTCTTGGTATGCTAGAGCCTTTTGGAGAAGGCTCTTTTTAAAAAGTTGTCATGAGGAAGCTATTTCAGTAATGGAAAGAACAGGGAGAAACAGGACATTCACTTATTTATTTAAATCACAAGGGGATTAGCAGCCTCTGAGAATGAAACAAGACTGAAACCCTGCCCCCTGCCAACTAACAGGGCTTGTGCTACACCAGCCGTGGGCATGACTGACATGCTTCTGACGTGGTGTCATGCATAAAAATGTTCTGGTCGATGAAGGTGTATGTCCAGCACTTACACGTTCTCCTATGTAATTCTGACGTTTGAGTACTGTTCCCTTACCTCAGACCATGGTTGGATCACATCCCTCCTGATCCTTTTCAGGCTTTTTGTGGTGGAATAATTTCTTACTCCCCGGAGAGCGTTGTCAGAGCACACCCACCCGCTCACGTAACGAAAACAAAAAGTTGTGTAATGAATGGAAACAGAGTTAAACCAGGAAGGTTTGAAAGCCTCCCAAATTTCCATGACTTTTCTCTGGCCAGGGTCTGAGAAGCAGTTAACCTACAATTAGGTTCCATAAAGAAATTAACCTTCTGGAGCATTTGTTCCAGATACATCCTGCAGCTAAACCAGCCAGACTGCTTAGGAAGCCAGCAGTGGCTGGAATAGGACTTGGAGCTGAACTTGTAATTGAAATCTTTGGTACCCTGTTGTTTCTGTTCCAAAAAGGACTTTACATCAGAACGAAGCGATGGGCTTCTTTCTATCCTCTGTTTTCTCAGGGAACTGTTGTACTGAACTACCACTGCAGTACTTAGGATGAACTCGAGGACTTGAAAGCAGGAGAGATTTTCAAGCAGGCAGTTACAGGGAGTTGTGCCTGTTACTTATTTTTGCTAATTCCCTTCACAATAATCTAAAGTGCAGGAATATTCTTGGATTTGTGCTCTGTACAGACTCTTAACTGTTCATTTTGTTCTTCATTGAAGATACACTTCAGCTGCTAAGATTGGAGAAGATGTACTGATTACAGCTCAGATTTTGAAGCAAGGAAGAAATATTGCATTTGCCACTGTGGATTTAACAAATAAGGCAACAGGGAAGTTAATTGCACAAGGAAGACATACAAAGTATCTAGGAAATTAATAAAAGTAACTTCAAAAATAAGAATGTTGGCTTAAGAATCCCATATAGAATGATTTTCACACTTATGTAATAAGACATTATCTACACAATTTTGATCACCTATATAACGTGAGTTGTCGCAGTCTCACAATAAACGAACAAATTCATTATCAAAGTTGCTAAAAGCCTCAAATTGGTGTCTATTCGGGGATGAAAAATAGAACATGATAGCATGGAGATGCATCTGTTTGGGTGTTGTTCATGGGGGGCAAGGTAACACAAAAAGCCTTTGGAAGAGCAGTGTGGTTTGCCAGCATGACAGTGTTAAGAGATCTGTTCTCCTGTGACTGTGGTACAGTTGTGTGACTAAGCAGCTCTGTCTTCAGGCTGGTCACAAGCACATTTGAACAACGCTAACGCATGCCTACAAAGTATTTGTTCTGTAGGATGGTGATAGAGTTCTATAAGCATAACATGAGACTGGTTGGAAAGCGTAAAGCAAGGTAATGCTGAATGTAATTTACTGCTGCTGTAACAAATTCAAAAGTATTCAATAAAGCTTTCTAAAGCAACCTTTTTAAATATTTTGTTATCTCTTTGTGTTGAGTTAAAGCTTGTCAGGACAGAGGGGTTGAAGGAGGGCATAGTGCAACCTAAATACGTCAATGCACCTGAAGAGTTTCTTCATCCTCTCAGTGATTTCTGTATGTGAAAGTACAGTTACATCCTAAGGGCTTCTCAACTCTACCTACCCAAAGTTCTGTCTACATTTGTGTGAAAATCAGGTGAGACTTAGAGGTGTGTGAAAATAAATTCTGAGGACTTTCTATCAGGCTAAAGTTGTAGAATGTCTGACTTACATTGAATTTGGTAGAGTTAAGTTGCTATTTCAGCGGCTAAGACTTGTCTCCTCATGCAGTGTTGGAACAGGCTTAACTGCTTTTAAACATGACACGATCCTTGGCAAGGCTATCACAGTACATAAAATAACAATGCTACAGGCGCAGTGTAAGTTTATATAAGCCATGACCTTAGTTTTGCTCTAGTGAAGATTTGTGCATGCACAAACACACTGGTGAAGTGCATGCAATTTTCTTTTTGTCATGCAAGCTGACTCATTGTCCTTCGTGATTTCAATTTTGTGACTGAAAATGCATTTAGGACTTTTTGTGCATTCCCAAAACGATTTCCAATGAATTGTGCTAAGTAACCTGTTCATGCAGACTGATTTCCAAAGTTAAACAATTTTTCTAATCTTTCTGAAGTGATTTTCAAACAAGTGATACAGCTGATACAAGTAACCCCTTAATGGAAGTTTAAAGTAATAAAAAAAACCTCCTCCAGTGGGCTCAGGCTCTCCACGTGTATATTTGCTACAAGTTTGAAACCGTTGTTCATGGTGTACTCAGTAAAAGCTCTCTGAGGCTCAGAAGTATATATAGCTTACATGCCTGCAGCTTTGTACTTTTAACACTAGTATCCTCTCTTCAAGCAACACGTTATGATTTCTCCCCTCAGTACTTGACTCACGTTCAGAATCATCCCTGAATTCCATTTATAGAAGCATAGAAGCAATGCTTTGCTAAAGCAGATCTGAGAAGACAATTACTACAGGTACAAACTTCTTTTTTTTCATCTTTACTGACCAGAACTATATGCTTCACTGGGCCAAGTTGTTTCCCACTTTATATTTTCCTCTGCCTGGAAATCAATTATTTATCTAGCATCTCCAGTTCCTCTGGAATTATTAGGAGGAAGAGACAGGATCGAATACAGTGGACACATCTACTGAATTTAGTAAGTGCTGTTATGGTTGTTTTAATAAAATACCATCACCTCTAGTTGTCCTTCACTCTCTTCATGCCTTTTCTCATGTTTCCCAAGTTTCTCTAGTTTCTTCCATAGGCTCCCCATATGGCAGAATGCAAGAGGTGAAGGAAACAACAAGGATTCAGACTGCTCCCCCAGCTATTACAAGTCACTAGAACACAAGAGTGATTTTGACTATTACCAGAAGTAAAAGGCAGAGGGTGAGAATGAAGGAGGTTCTGAATCCACGTGCTGAAGGATTCAGAATGCTCTCAGTTAGCTCTGTGCACCAGGGCAACTCTGGTTGTGTGATAACTGTCCCAGTGCAACTCAACACGAGTTCCCTCTGTCCAAGCTGGCTGCCTCAGGAAGGTACCGTAGTTAAGCGCTCTCATTCTATCACATACTATTCATCATATCTACATAATTACAACTGAAAAATGTCCAGGCAAATTAGGAATGGCAAACCTCAACATGTAAACAAAAGTAGCCTCCTGTTTCTGTTGACACCTGGCAAGGACTGTTGCGGGCTGAGAGGGAAACCTTCCTGAAATAGCCAAATAAGTCTTTTCTCCCTTCAGACTATTCACCACAATATTTTAGTGCTGCCAGTTTAGTTACAGGGATATCACTAATATGCAGGCCAATTGCTTTAGAAGCAGTTTGTTAAAGTAATTATTTTAAAACATGCTTCTCTGTTGCCCCTCCACCAGCAGCAGCACAGACCCCATAACTTATTTCACAGCTTAGGGATGGAGATCATCTTCGAAGGAGTTGTCACCGATGAGCTTGCTTTGCTTTGGGAGTAAGCTGTCAAACGTCACCGAGCATTTCAAAGCGTTCTTTGCTGCTTCCACTCTAACCTGCATGTTCAAAAAGCTGTATCTTATTTTAGCTGAGCCTGAAAGGAAATAATGGGAAAAAATTACCGTAGTAAGGACAAATGGCACTTGGTTCCACCTGGCATCACAATGAGCAGATCTCCTGTGGGGTTGACCTGGTTCCATCACTGCAGATTTAATTCCCCTTACAAGCAAATGAAGTGGCTTGATAAGATCATCTTGTGATTCTGATTAGTACACCAAATTACATACCCAGTAACTGACATTTGTAAGCTCTGTACCTTACAGCTGCAAATGACGACTGTCCATCCCAAATTGTTTTTTTTCCCCTTAACGGTTCCCAAATGCCTACTCCACACTAGTTGACCTATCATGTAGGGTGAAGCTTTTTTTACATCGTGGTACACAACACCTCGGGGAACAGGTTCATCTTTATCAGGTAAAGCAACTGCAGCTTCCCACTGCGTGCAATACATCGGCCAGGGAAATGTTTCGTGCTGGTTTCACATCACGGCTGTCGCGTGAATGCATTTGGGCTGACACCTGCTTATCTGTGCCATGGTGGAACTGTGCGTTACAGATCCCCTGAAAACGATGAGGAATCAGTAAAAGGGTCTCACAGATGAGCTGCTTCACCTAGGTCACTCTGCCTGTTTAATTCCAAGTTAGTTGGTTTACAGATCTCAAATTGGCACAAGCCACTTGTAGGGAACAGAGGAAGGGGAAGGAATTAGAATCAGGCTGTTAAGTAACTGTTCTGAATAGCTGTGAGATTCTGTGCTGCTGCACTGACTGGCTCTGAGCCACAGCCAGGGATACGTAGGAACTTCTGACTGCATTTTATCACTAACCTTTTCAGATTTTCTATCTGCAGAAGCCATCTGGTCAGGAGAAACAGAAGCCCCCAAAGCTCCCCCTGACCTCACTCTTCATGGGTATGAAGGAAAAAGGGCTTTAATTCCCGTGTTGCCCCGTAAGAGCTCAGGGATAACATAATGATGGTTATTACCTTTGTGGTTCTGTGATGGGCTACTGAACAACTCCTAACCCTGGTCCTGAGCAGCTATGGCTGTGGGGCACTGCAGCGTAAGTAGATCTCACCTAACAAGAGCAAATTACCTGGAAGCTCTGGTAAAACCCAACACACTGACTATCCTCCAAAAAAGTCCTACTTTAGCTCACTAAGACACTACCACCCAGGCTGTACCACTGCGGAGGAAATCTGGATCTTTGACATTTTTTGCTTAAAAGGAGAAGTAGCTGCTTTTAGCTCTATTGAGTTTTTTAGGAGACCAGAAAAGCAGCTTGTAGAGCAGATGCTCTAGGCTCAGCAGGGGTTTGGCATCCAGTAACTCTGCTCAAATTAAGGGACCTTTCCATATGTAAATTCTTTTGTCAAGCAGAAAAACTAGGTCATAGATATCTTCAGCCCTAAAAAGCATTTCAGTCGTGCAGAAGAAAAATTACGCTTGCGTATCACTTGCTCTGCAGGTTAATGGAAGCAAGCTGCTTTACCCCTCCATAGCATCGGTGCTGTACTGTCAGCCTCGTTAATTCCCAGATGCGCTGCAGGAAAAAGCAAAGCAGCACCCGCTGCTGTAGATGGAACTGTAGTTTTCCTAATGCTCCAGACAGCAAACAGTTCATCTGTATTCCGTGAGCACCATGAGAAGGAAGACTTGAACACTAAATACAAAACACAAAGCACCCAGCCCCTGTGCACTACAGCGGGGAAATAGCTAAGGGAATAGGATCAAGTAGTACAGGTGCAAAGGAAGGCCAATCCTATACACAGGAGCGTGCTTCTCGTACAGCAGTGGTATTAAGGGACAAGTAATAATCTTGGCCTTACCACTTGGGAAAGAGGGGTTTGTATGTACGGATCACTTAAATATGAGGGTAACTTGTTCCACAAAAGGAATTCTAAAATAAACACCACTAAAGCTAGTAACCATGCCTCAAAGCTTTGTGTGCTATACTTTTTTCCCCAAAACCAGTTATAGCCATTTCATTACTTCATTCCAGAAAGCTCCCCCAGAATCTGTGGGCTTATGCAGCTGCTGAATTTGCTACTTCCTTAAATGCAAAGCTGAAAATGGAGAAGCTAATAAAAGAAAATACCAATGAAGTAAATTCACGTAACATGTCTACCTGCTACATGAGTACATAAATGTACTCTATAAACTCTTGACTTTAACAGCTTTCATGCTACTGGCAGGAACCTTGATGTAATCTTAAATTAATCCTGTAACAGTGTGTTAGCAAAAAAAAAAAAAAAAAAAAAGAAACAACCCTAGAAACCATTCTTACTGTCCAACCCCCAGAGATCCAGATTTAACATGAAATGGAGCTCATTAACCACACAAGTTACTGACTCAGCACACGACAAGCACAAGGAAATAAGTGTTCTGGCATCAAAACACAAATGGGGAACGAAGCCTGCAGAGCTCACAAAAGAAGAGCACACGTAACACGCAGTTCATGGCACTTGTATCACATTTTCAAGTGATTTTAAAACTACTACATTAGGCCATACTTCGAAATACGTACTATTTTGACACTGACCACGTCTCAGCAAGGCACTGTACGCTTGAACACCGTTAAGAGCAGCTACTTGCACTGAATTCCAATATAGCAGATCTGCAGTATCTTAGTTTCCAATGCAGGACACCACAGGTTCAACAGGTGGGTTCAAGGACCATAAGGTTTAGTCTTCATAGAGCAGTAAGAGGTGAGCAAAACAAACCTGGAAACACTTCTCCAAGTTCCACTGTTTATACCCATCTGTTGCCTGTAACATCATTCACAAGGTCACTCAGCACCTACCTGTGGTGAAGATAGATCCAGTTTTTATCTAAGTACAGACAAGCAGGTCTCTTAGACAAGTAATGAAAAAAAAGTCTAGAAAATTCAAACTAGCAGAACTACCATCTTTCCACCAGTTTTGTTTCTAATAGGTTTAGCATTGTAATGCAAAACGCCAACATGC
Organism: Oxyura jamaicensis; assembly: GCF_011077185.1. NCBI lineage: Eukaryota > Metazoa > Chordata > Aves > Anseriformes > Anatidae > Oxyura > Oxyura jamaicensis. The sequence continues at coordinate 96,620,975 of NC_048894.1, read as the reverse complement.
TGCAAGAGATCAGTAGCCTGAAGTTTTCAATGCTTCTAGTTTGTGGAACGGGGTTTGTTGCACTCCCCCCCCCTTTTTTAAGCAGCACTGAGTAATCCCAGTGTTGCTATACCTGACGTATCACTAAGTACAGCAACCTTAGTGTAATAAACCAGCTTTCCAGAAGCACTTTATTGCTTTGAGACATGGCAAAGTGCACCAACTGCAGGATAGCTACAGACCTATTACAACTCCTTATCTTTGGACAAGGCTTGTACAACCAGCTATGTCCATCTGCTTTTGCTAACACTCATGCAGCTGAAGCAGCTTTAAAAGCCAAGATAAGCTTTATAGCCACACACAGGCTAGACGCTGATAGTTAAGATGTTTCTTATCTACGAAGCACCTAACACAAGCTTCCTTGCACCAGACACTTCATCTAGATGCAAGAAATTTAACGGGCCTCTACCTACTTTGTTTTGCTGCCTCCATGTTTATTCCTGCCCCATTCACGCTTGCCAGGTTTGCATGACAAATCCTCAAGCAATGACCTGGTAAAACATATCCAGGTGATACTGAGCATATTTCAGTTCCTAGTATTAGGATACCAGGAGCCACACAAGCAACTGACAGCATGTGGTAACAAAGATAATTGTCTTATAGAAGAGGCCTTTTTGTATTTACACACAGCTCTACTGAACAAATAATTACTTTTACAGAAACTGTGCTTTGTAAGTATTAGCTTTGTGAGGTTAAACCTACACTTTGAAGTTAAGAACTCTACCAGAAAGCCACTAAGCTGAGACAGAGTCTGAAACCATAAACATTGCTTCCATTGACTTCCAAAGTGCATTTTGGTAAAGCAACTAATCCAACAGCCTGAGTTTAATCTAGATGCTCCATTAAAACAGATGGAGACAATTTCAAGTTTCATCTTTTCACTCTGAAGTCATCGTGTTTAAGTGGAGAAAGCGATGCCTTTCAAAGATGCCAAACGATTTAAAGATAAAGTCATACAGTCTGAAACTGTCATGCTCTCAGGCCTGTTGTTCCCCGTCATCTTTTTTTTCCCCAACGTACAGTGCAGATGCACTGCTATTCAATCTGATAGCAGAGCAAAACATGGCATTTGTTAGCTACGTTGAACAGACCATTTCCCAATCAGCATTATACATATTTCTTCTCAAAAAAAGCATAGTAGCATTTAACTCCGAGACAAATAACCAGTGCGTCTTCTGCAAGCCATACAAAACACCAAAAGCAATTAAACTGCACACATTGTTCTCTGTATTAGAGAACTATAAATTAAGGATCGCACCAATGCTGACACTTGAAAAGCACTGCAGAAATCCATCTAAGCCAACACTGAGGCTTTTGTTGTTGTTTTGAAGAAACCAAAATGAAGAACAACAGTCGCTTTAGTGACTTCTTGCATTAGGAACTCAGATACTTGCTTTGCTAACCAAGGAAACGACAGCCATATTCTCATTGCTATGAAACAATATCCAAAATGACAGATTATGAAGGGGGTTGCATTTAGGAAGCATAATCCAAACTCATGAAACTTAAACATTCAAAACCCTACAAAACCTACGGCTTCACAAGGACATTAATACCGGGTCTTGCAGGCCATCAAGATGGGACACCTAGCTGGAAAACTTTAAGCACTATCAGCAGGTACGGCAGTTACCAAATATTCCAAAGTCATTATATAAAGCATTTTGTACAGCAGCATTTTCAAGTTGATTTCTATGTAAGGTAAGGTATGTATTAACACAACGTTGCAGCTTTCTTGCAGTCTTTCAGGTTGCTTCCCTCCAGTTTAACCGGAAGAAGTTTATGATCAAAGAACCAGATACGTACCAATACAACAGCATGCCTGTAATGCAATTATTTCTGACATTTGCTTTTCAAAGCAAACATCTTCCCTGCACACATAAGCACACCTTTGCCACTAATCTTTATGTTAGTCATAATAACATTTTACAGTTTGTGTATTTTCAGTGTGTGCAACAGGTAACGCTTCTGAGGTAAGACACTGGTAAAATTCAATTCATAGAATTCCCACAAATAAACCCAGACATCTTTCACCTAATTTATTTAAGTTCCATTTTTTTCCAATTCCAAACAAAAGCTAAATACAAGTTTTAAACAGGTAAGCACTAGTTTTATCCAAAGGGAGCAGGCTTATACAGTTTTACTCCAGTAAAGTACTCAACCCTTAAGCAGAACCTTCTTTGTCAACAAAACTATACAGTAGTCTTCCTTTTATCATTGCACAATCTTAAAATGTTCTGTCAGAACCAACTTTTGACACTCCAAACACTATTTTACATTGTTTTATAATGTCTATTCCAAAAGAAAAAAAAAAAACCTCAACAGGTTTTCCATAAGAAATGTTTTAGAAACCAGTATTTCCTGCACAGTTCACCAGCAAGTCTACAAGTCTCAACTCTCAAGAAAAAATAATCCTCTACCAACATTGTTTCTGCAGCTACTATTTTACTGTTTTTAGCTGCTTTAGCGACTTCAGACTCCAGGTCTGCCTCATCTGTATAAATGCATCCAACTCAAAAGAATACTTTCATACAGTTATACAGCAACTTGGGGAAAGAGATCCAAAACCAAAGTGCCAGTAAACTCAGACATGGCCCAGCAAAATAAAAAAGGCAAAAAAAATGCCTACACATTAAATGAGATGCTTTTTTTTTGCTTAAAAAAAAAAAAGACTTCTTTCCCACATTTACTTCCTATTGTAATAGCCACTTCTCTGTTCATTAAAATGAATCTGATAGTGCTCTTTGATACAATCATTAACAGCAAAGCTATAAGGCTTTTAAACCCGTTACATTCACTTCTCACCCTCCAAATACTGATGGTTAACATAGTTGTTAGGGGGCATGACCAGCACAAATGGGAACACCACCACAAATGATCACCTTGTGCTTTCAGATACATTTGTTTCAGTGTACAGTCCCTTCATTTCACATTTTAGTAAGATGCTGATGCAGTGCAGAAGTGTGCAGAGCATCCTCTCTTTCACAAGGTCCATGCAGAAAACAACTAAATTTTTTTTAAGTTCTGAGATACAAATGACAAAAAAAATCCAGGATGATCAAGTTTCACAATGTATAGTGTTCTGAACATGAGTCCATTTTCTTCTAAATTCTGAAAGAATAAAGTGGTGAGGAAAGTGGAAATTCACTGCTGCATTCTGTGATCTTCCCCATTTTGCTGGCCAGTACCTTACTCTGGCATGTAAGGACGGAGGTGATCCTCTATGGTACCAACCGTCCAGTGAGTGAGCTGCTCCTGTGGCAGGTACAGGCAGATGCTGCATAACTTGAAGATTGTAGCTTTGTTTTTTGGAGTCTAGAGGCAAAGAAAACCCAAAGAAAAGCTATTAAACATGAAAGTTTACACAAGACTAATCAACACACTCCCCACAGATTCAGCCCAAGCAACAGCTTGCTGCTGGTTGTGGGTAAACAACATAGGCATATGCCCATTTCACACACACAACAGCCAGATCAAAATCCTTTAACAGCTAAATCACTTATGTTATTTTTTCCCCTCTTTAATAATTTATGTAGTAACACACAAACTAAGCAAATATTTTAGTTTTTCCAAAACACTGTTAAGTCTTTTTTATAAAAATAATTTAATACAAGAACATAAAATCATATGAATACATCTGTAGCCTATAATTAGCTTTTGCATGCGTGAATCCTATTTATAGCACATTTCCTCTGAAACTGCTGAAATGCAAGCATGAACACATGATCAATTTTTCCACTAAAAACCACTAACATTCCTGAGAAAAAACATTCAGGACAGTTCTTAAAAAGCATACACTCTAGGTAGAGAGGAAAGAGAGGACAGGATAAGTTTACCTGCAAGTGCTGTCTGTCAATGAAGAGAAACACTGACTGGTTAGGGTTGTTGACAACAATTCCAGTCTTGTCCTTTCGGCTCAGAACATGCAGAAACTGTTTTTCATAGTCACCATGATGAAACTCAAACTTGGCCTGCAGTGCGCGAGGGATAAAATGATAAAATATTTACCCAGCAAAAACTCAAACACAAGCAATTAATTCCATTCAATCTAGGGCTTTACAACCACTTCTGTTTCTCTGTTTCTTTTCTCATCTATGAAAAAAGAAACTGGGAACTGCAGCAACGACTACACCCTTGAGCCTTGGCACAAAACTTAAAAGATTTCCCTAGTTTCATTCTGCCAACACTGATATTAGTCATAACAATGACATTAACAATTCAAACAAAGGTGCAACTTCAACTGCCTCCATAAAAAAAAAGATTCAGCTGACAGAACATCTGTGTTATCAACAATACAGCACATTTCTGCCAATAACTTCTTACTGCAGAGTGCATACAGAAAACAATACACATATTGTTGTTCAAAAATTTGAATGTAAATAGCTAAAGATGCCTACTGAAGAGTTAATTCAAAATGTTTGAAATGTTTCTTTCAACGCAAAATTGTAATGCAGAAATTCCATCTCAGATCCTCTTCCATTTAATCAATTTGTGCCAAGATCACGATTCGTAATAATAAGCAGAATTTGGAATTCAAATGATTGTGTGATTTATACAAAAAAACAGCCCACATACTTTACTATTCACAGATCATATCATCAGTGGACTGGTTAAGCAAAGATTCTCCCACTCCATCCCCCTTAAAATGTTACCTAAGTTAAAAAATACCTGAACAGGCCTAAAGGCTTCATCAGATCCCTTCCACCGAGAGAACAGGAGACAGACTATCTTCTCAATGTCATTACGAGGCCAAAGAATGAAGTCCATCTCCTGGGTACAGCCAATCACATCCTGTAATGAGTGAAGTTCTGTATTAATAGCCCATTCATTAGGAGATACAGATAAGCACCTCATCTACACAGACACTGTGTTATAAGGTGGTACATATTACATTTGGGTCATTTTCTGTCTATATTACTCCCAGAACAACTCAAGCCTTCTTTGCCTCCCATTGAATTTTAATGTAAGTATTCAGGTAATATGAATTCCAGCTTTATGAAAACTACCATTCCTGGGAAAGATTATCTACTTTCTAATATTCATCTAACAAAACCACTTAGTTGTAAACCAGGAGTTGTTGCAAGAATTTATCCATCCCTACTAATAAAAAAGGCTGGCAGAAGAAGTAATTCCCAAGACATATTTCAATGAGACAGATAAAGGTAAAGCATGAGCACTACAGATGTAAACAGAATTTCAGAATGAGCATGCTAAGTTACCCTTCAAACCAGACCCCACAAAAACACACTCCCAGAATTTTTGTGCAGAAGAGTTGAGAAAATAAGGCAGCAGGATTAGCCTTAAGTTCCACAAGAAAAAATACAGATGTTTAAATACAAATTAAAACTCAGCAAGTACAGAGAACAACCTTACCCTGCGCATAGACTGGTAGCGGGGTGCATGAAGCTGTACTACATCCTTCTGCAGAAGCTCTAAGGAACTTTCCAAAGAATAGCTGGAATCCCGCACACCTCTCAGGATATTTTCTTCATAATTATTGGTCATGACTGGTATCACTTCAGACACTTCAAAAAGCGCTGACTTCTTCTTCTGAAAAAGAAAGCACACACGGCATTAAAATGACAATCCTTTCTAAGTGGTTCCTGCTAATTTCAGAATTTATAATTTTCTGTAATAAAATAAAATATATAATTGTATAGCTCATGAAAAGCACTAAACTAACTAAAGGACTATATAACATAGCATATTTTACCAAATCCCATCTCCCTCACATCCAGAACACACGTAACAGACAAGTACTTGCTGACAAAGCCAGGTTGAGCTAGCCTCCTTCTTTAAGCAAACTAGTAGACAGACATCCTCAGTTCACTTAGGCATAAGCAAGCTTCATAGGGTTTAAAACAGACATTTGCTATAAGTTTCTACACATTAGTGTGAATGTTACAACTAAAACCAATCGGGTGCTGATATAAGCATATTAGGACCCATATCTGCTAAGAAAATCTAATTGGTATCACTGATTAAACCCTAGTATTTCTTGGGAAACAGTATCTGTTAGGACAAGCAGCACAGAAGGAAAAAAGAATAAACTGTACTCTCAATACAAGTTACCTCAGTAGTCTCTCTATTACTACGAGACAATACCTAATGATGTGTCACTATATACAGCAGCGTTTGCATTACAATTGATGAACAAAAAGCAAACTGAACTGGACTTCAGAATTTTAGGGAAGCTTCCAATTGAGTTCAGAGAACAGTTTTCATTAGAACCAAGTAACTTCCATGGAATGAAAAGAACTATACATTTAAACGGATTGAGCAATAATTGCGTTCATGTACATGCACTTCCTTTTACTGTGTATGTCTGCCATTTGTTTCTATCTTCACTCACTCATAATTTGTTCACCAAACATATTCTGTTTCTCTTCGCATCCTGTGGACAGGAACTCTCTTGCAACTCCAGCTCTAAGTTAACTTTAGAAGTATCGTCCATATTTACAGCATCCAGTAGTCTTCCACAATATAGTAATGTAAAAGAAGACTTCCTCTCTTCCCTCCCTTTCAAGATGTCAGCAACAGTTTCAGGTGTCTACATGCTCAGGTCATTTCAACACTGTCTTTTGCAACCACTCCCTTCAACTGCTGGGTTTTCCCGTCTGCTTTAACCAGATAAATGCAGTAGGGTTAGCAATCATCCCAGCCACGTCTTTTCTCGACTTAACTGTTTCACTGCAAATCATTACAACATTCAGACCCCAATTTGGCTGAATAAAGTACAGCATCAATCAGATAAATATTTATCCAATGCAGAAGTTACCAACTGATCATTATTTGTTAAGGCATTGGCACCCTCTGCATTACAAAACTACAGACATCTGAAAAGGAAAGCTAAGGTGTTAATACACGAGAACTGGTCAATACCAGTTAGCAATAAGGAAACGTAAAAAATTCAGCAGAACTTAAGGATATATCCTTAGGATGCATCAGGCAGACAGATTTGGCCCAGCACAGTCAACTCAAAGTTTGCATTGCAACGCAAAAGCAGAGAGACAAAAACCAAGTTACCTTGTCCTTGAACACAAAGGCAATGTACATCTTGAAGTCAAACTGGTCAGCTAAAGATTCTTTTTTCTTTCTAAGCTGAGCACGAAGTCTGTTCAGAGCTTGTTTCTTCCGGGAGTTTGGGTCCCCCATTTTGTTATACAGGTGGTACTAAAGCCTTTGGAAACTGTCGCTAAACTATGGGCACTTTTTCATAAGACTCAAGTACAACAGAAACAAGTCATTTTATTCCTGCTAATACGACTGAATAGATAAAACGCGAGTGCAACCCAAAACCGCACCTCAGGCAGTATTTTATGAGAAAGTCGTATCGGAGGGGTCAAGAAACAAAAGTAGTTGTCCAGCCATGGCTGGACAACAAACAGGTTTGACAATAAACCAAGAAAAAAAAAATAAAGAAAACAAATTTGAACAGTTTAGCTGCAGGAATAAATGGGTGAGAATGGAGAAAAAAAAATCTTATCACAATTTATGTGTACAATAAAAAGCAACTGGCACAAGCCCAATCCATGGGGGGGGTAATTTCTGTTCTGCTTACAAAAAAAAAACGAAGCTGATATTATAAATTGCGTTTTACCCCAGCCGGATTCATGACTCTACTGATTATTATTCTCAGATTTCCACTATTGCTATGTTGCCCGTCTTTTTTTTTTTTTTTTTCTCCTTTAAAACAATTACACTTGGTGGAGAGCAGAGAAAAGGGTGCAAAGGAGGAGTGCACATCCTGGGAAGTATGACATTTCTCTGCCAACAACAAAATTAACTACAGACAACACAGCGCTGGTTTGCAGGGAAGCAAAGAGAAAGAACAGCGGAGTCACTTCTAACACCATTCTGCTCATCATCGGGCACATCGCTGCCCTGAGGCTACTGCTGCCAAAGGGAAGAGGGATCATGATGGCCACAGACGAGAAGCTGGCAGGGGTTAAGGGCCAGTATTATCTCACCTAAAGACTAAACCCCAAAACCGACGCCACAAACCCAGACTCCTTACCAACGCGAGAGCCCTACATTCCCTAACACCTCACAGGCTCCCTGGGCTGCTGATCCCCCGGGGATCCTTCTCTCTCTGCTGCTGCTGAGCCCCACAGCGAGCACAGTTAGCCGAGGCTGTGCATGGCCAACGCTTCCGGCTTCTCTACGGGCCTCTCTCTACAGAGGCTGTGGCGGGACACCCACAGTAGCACGGCGTTTCCCCTCTCACTTCATGGTCACGACTTGGAAAACATGGAGAGAGTTTTGCTTCCGCTTTTTCTCGCCAAACAGATTTTGGTGCCGAAAAAAAAAATAAAAAATAAAAAAATTTGCAAGGTTTTTTGCTTTTTAATTGCAAGCCGAGGCTGCAATTTTTAAGCCTCGGAAAGATCCTCCCCACCCCCTTAAAGCAACCCCACAATTATCAGGTAATTTTCTTCCTCTCTCCAGGCATTTTCCCCCCCACGCGAAGTGTTTGGTTGGTAGGGGTTTGAAGTTTTTTGATTAGCGAATTCGTCGGACCGGGCTAAGAAAGAGGGGAAAGGAATATTAACCCCCTCCTTAAGGGAAAAAATAATAAGAAAACGGAAAGAAAAAATGAAAAAAAAAAAAAAGGAAACCCCCTCCCAGAACTTCCCCCCAACTTAACCGAGAGGCTGAGAGACTCCGACAGGAGGCCGAGCCCGTGTCTCGCTCGCTACCCGCAGCCGGCGGGCGCAGGAGGAGCAGCGGAGGCGGCGGCGGTGCTGGCGGCACGGCGGGGAGCCATGTCAAGATAAAGCCACGAAGCCGCCCAGCCCCCCCATCCCCGCTGCGGTGGACGCGCTGACCGGGCCGCCCGCTCTGCCGCCGCTCAGCCCCAGCCTGGTCCCCATAGCCTAGCTCAGCGCCCCGCTGACGGGGGAAATGGTGGCGGAGGGAGGAGGAGGAGGAGGATGAAGAGGAGGAAGAAGAGGAGGAGGAGGAGGCGGCGGGCCCTGCGCTAGTGGCTCCTACGGAAGGCGGCGGGCATAGAGGCGCCGGCGGAGGGCTCCCTTCGCCCGGGCCGGGGCCGGGTCGTCCTCGGAGGGCTGCGGCCGGAGGGCAGCGGGAGCGCCGCGGGCTGCGCCTGGGGCTCGGCGGCACCGGGAGCGCGGAGGGACGGGAGCTGCGCGCCGCCACCCAGCCCGCAAAATGGCAGCGCCTGAGTCACACAGGCGCCGCCCTGCCCGCTGCGCGCAGCAGCCGCCCGGCGGCGCGTACCAAGCGCCCGGCACCGCGGGGGGGGGCACGATTCTAGAATCGCGTTATACGCACTGGAAAACTCCACGGTGGCCTCGTTAGCCGCGGGATCCTATTTTTACAGATTAAAAAGAGAGAACACCAGCGTTAGGGGGGCTCTGACCCGTCGTCAAGCCAAAAAAACGGGACCCTCTTGGCCGCTCCCCCCTCCCCTCGCCGCCGTGACCCGCAGGGCCGCGGGACAAGGCCCCGGATGGGGTTGCTCAACGCAGTTGGGAGGGGGCACCCCCTCGCCCCCTCGCTCCCCCCCGCTCTTGTGTGGTACCTGCCCCTGGCGCTGTGGCGCCTCCTTCTCGTTTAATTCCACCTGAAGGAGTTTGTCAACTGCGTGCGCAAAGCAAACTGAATTAAAAATAAAAAACCCGTCACTGACCATAATGTGTGAGGTGCTGACCCCCCCCCCCCAGAAGCACAGCCCTGGCAGCAGCAGCCCCCGCCTGCCCGTGTACATGCAACTCTGTGGGGGCTGGGGTGGGGCCTGGGGGGGTGGGCTTCTTTTTTTTTTTTTTTTTTTTTTTTTTTTTTTTTAGAAATAAATACTTGCTATTTCAGCCTAATCCTTGAAGAAAAGTAGGTGTTTGTATTCCTGTGCTAAAGGAAAGGCTCACACCTCCCACCTCGCGCCTCCTCCGCCACGAACGAGAAGCAAGGGCACGGTTCACGTTTTCGAGCATTTCTTTAAATTGCAAGACCGAAGACAAGTCGGCAGCAAATGTGTTTTCACTTCAGAGTCTGGGCATCTGACTGTCCACCCCTCCTCACCCTCCCCAGGCATGGCAGGGAAAGCCTGGCCACCCAAAATGGCCCAGAAGGAGGGTGCCTCTGAAATGCCGGGGAGCTCGGGTTTGCCTCGTGCTGGCTGCGACTCGCTGTTTCGCAACGGCGTGTCACCTCTAGAGAAAAAATCAGGTCGCTGGGGTGAAGGCACCTCTCCCACCTCCCCCCTGGTGGTGTCCGTGACTCACAAGAACCGAAAGCGTGTTACACAAGATGACAAGCAGAAGGCAAGTGCAGGCACTGCCTGGCTTGTTTGTGTTTCAGAGCCCGCAGAGCCTGGCGATGGGCACTTTCTGATAAACTCCTGTAAATTTCAGTCCTTTTTGTTGTTGTTGTTTATCTGCACTCTGCTCTTACTTGTCTCCACTGTTTTCCTTTGTTGTTTCACAACTTTCCCCGTTGGTTGTTTCCCTTTAGCTCTCCTCTCTTTCACATGCTTTCTTCAGACACCTTCCCGGTGCCTGTCTCACAGGGAGCTGTCGTTCCTCGTCCCTGAGATCTCCTCGTCTTCCCCCCGCCATTAGCCAAGCCCTCTGAGTCAGACACTCCATCTTGCCGTCCCTGTTGCAGGGACGCTCCCCTGTTGTCTTGAACAGGGCAGAAACAGACCATTTCTTACCCTCTTGGGGGCTGTTGTAAGAGTGCTCACTCCTAATGTCAATGTGTGAAAACATCCCTGTGAGTGGAGCTAAAAAAGCAAGGTGTCTAAAAAGTCGTATCACATTATCTCTAGATTGCTGGGGCTATTTCAAAACACCAACATTGTTCAATGAGAACATCAGCCCGGCCATTAACGGGAGCTGAGTTCAGATCCCCCTTTTGCAGTCAGAGCAGTTTTGTTTGCCGTGCTGCAGTCTGAACCCCGATCTGTGTCCCCTGCTATTTTAAGCTCTGACTCGTGCTCAGCCCGTGACCCGCGTTGCGCTGCCGTGACCGATGCAAAGCAGGCCCAGCACAGCAGGGCGGCTGCGAGGGGATTTGCCCCGGCACAGAAGGCCCTCTGAGGGAACTGGCACCTCGCCTGCCTGCGGAGGAGAAAGGAAGGAGCTTTCTTCCAGCCCAGCGACTCCAGCTGCCCTCTCCAGGGAGCTGTAAGGACAGGGATATGGCCACAGCTCCTGTCCTTTGCACAAGGGATCGGGCAGCTGCCCAGCCCCGGGCAAAGGAGTGAGTCCAAAAATTTGTGTCTAGTGTCATGCTGGCACAAGAAGAGTGTTTCTTCTTAAGGGCTTTCGAGAGGCCGCTCAAATCCTCTCACAGAAATTCAAAAGGGGATAGGGCCTAAAGTTGCTCCAAGTTGCTTGTGCAAAGATTGCGGCTCCTCCTCCTCCGCCTCCCTTACCAAACTCATTGAAGGGCTTTTTCTTCTTGTCCATTGGCTAGTAAAGATATCCTGGCAATGTTTACACAAATAAGAAGTCCAAACAACAAAAAAACGTTTATCATACATATGAGGATATGCACAGAAATACCTGCGCTAAGAAAGCCGTAAGAAATAATAGCTGTCTTGTCCTACATTGTGCTTCTTTCTCTCCTCAGTGCACAATGACGAAGCTCATAGAGTGGAAAAAAAATACATCATATAGTAGAAAAAAGCACAGTTCGTATAGCAGAAAAAAAAAAAAAAAAAAAAGTAGAAAAATAATACATCAACATCTTAGTTAAAATAACATACATTATTACATAAGGAGCATTGCTGTTAGTGAATGACAGGGGAGTTAAGACCTAGCAAAATAAATGTTTAAATGATATTGATCTGTAATTCTCTTGACAATTGTATAATTGTATAATTCTCTAGACAGTTGTACAGTTCTCTTGACAATTGTATAATTTTCTTGACAATTGTATATTGTTCTGCTTCCTTGTGGTTATGCAACTTTGTATCATTTATAAAAGAGGCTTGTGTGCTTGTGTGCCAGTGTGTTTTTTACAGCTGTGTCATTTGGTCTAATGAGAGACTGCCTCTCTTCAAATCTTGTTTCAGTCAGTATAAACTTCATCATGAAGGAAAGGAGGGAGAAATGTGGGTGGTATACAAAACAATCCCGACAAGTAGGTTGTGGCAGTATATGCAAAATACATAATGGTTCTTTTTTAGGCTTCAATCCCATTTAGCACAGCAAAAAAAATGTGTTTCTCGTGCATGTTAGATCCAGGCTGAGCTAAACGGTCAGCGGTCTGGGTCAGCTTGGTTGAAGCTGCACATACAAATGAGCTGGTGTCCTTTCGTCTTTCTTCCACTCAATGTGAGAAGGACTTTGTTACTGTGTCACTGTAGTCCTGTAGCCCTTGGGGAATCAAAGGTCTGCAGATCCCCAGGGGCTTCTGTCTCGCAGCAGAGGGGTGACAGTGCTCAGCTGTCACCCTGGAGAAATACAGAATCAGGCAGCGTGGCCAACAGCTGCCCGTGAAGGAAAGACCTTGTCACAAAAATATGTTATTGCTATAATTTTCCTTGGGAGACAAAGTGAGAAATGTTGTTTTGAGAAGCACTGCAAGTCTGAAATATTTGGTTGCTTATGTATATATATATAAATCTTATTTTCTGCTGTGATAAACTTGTATTTCTATTCTCCGTTTAAGTGTTTTCTTGCTGTTTTCGGTGAATTTAAGCATTGTACTTTTTCACATTTAGGTTGCATGATACATTGTGGGCTTTTCTGCAAATTAAAGAGGATTGTTAACTTTATAGAGACACCTTGGTTATTATTATTATTATTATTATTTTTCAAAATTGATATGATTTCAGATTCTATCTCCTGTTTTCAGAATTAAATGTTTACTTATAAACATGTGAGCACAATTGTACTCTAATGCCAATGCTCTTAATTTCCAACTTAATAATAAGTTTTATTTTTTAAAGGATTATAACAAATTGACGTGTAAGTTACAGACGTAGATAGGAGGAGATGAGATGGAGCCTGCTATCTTCCTGTTTATACTTCCCTTTTGTATTGTACTGGCCGCATATGTTAGAAGTAGTATCAGCCCTGAAGCTACTCACTTCAAACACAGAACTATGATTAATTCAGTGCCAAATGCTTATGCATGAGGCAAAAATAAATTAGTATTCCTTTGTAAATTCAAACAAGACAAATTAGTGGCAATTAAAACTCTTTCATGTACTTCAGAGTATACTGTAATTGACTCTGTTCTATCTTTAGAGCAAACATTAGTTTCTAAGGCATAACAGGAATGCTTTTGTCTAGAGAAATGGCAATGTTTGATGTGGAAAACATTCCTTACAGCATGCTGTGGACAACTGTGCATCCACCACACAGCTATTGCTGCAGCATTAAGCTTCATTCATCATTTCCCTGCGTCCCGCCTTCTAGCTGTAGGACTCTGGTCATAAAATGGACCATACATCCGTGGGCATGTGAGGTATTGATCCTTAACTTTGGCTGAATCACCCCTACTTTTTGATGGGTTTGTTCTATCTTAACAATTATACTTGTGTGTATGTATATAAATAAAGATAATTATGTGTTTTTCATTTTTCACTTGTCCAGTTTGTGCTTTTTCTGACCTGTTTAGGAGTGCTGCGTATGTGCAGTTCTGATGTCAAAAATAACTAAAGATTCTCAGCACCTTAGCTGAGAAGACAGCATCCCTAAACATGGGCACACAGACAATTGCCTCTGAGTATGGTGGTCATGATGTCTTAAACAGCATGGGTCTGGTTTTGTTTAAGAAATACATGTCTCGTCTCTAAAACTGCAGCATTTATTCTGAGAATATCTGAACTGCCTATTAAAAGCAAGGGTCTCTGCCTGCAATCTGTACACAAACCTGTGATTCAAATTCCATCCGACAAAATGTTTTGGTGTCTGAAAGGCAATTGACTCTGTTTCTGTGCTGTGTCATTTTTAACTTATGTTCTCAGCTCGTGCTGTGCAGATGCATTTGTCTTCATTAGACAGGTGTACCGGCGTGACAAAGGTAGTTATGGTCCAACGTAGTTTTTGTGTTTGCTCAGCAGGTACTTGCGAGTACAAGAGTAAAATTTGAAACAAAATGTTTTAATTATTGAGTCTGAAAACAGTATTCTAAGTACTGTCAGCCAACAGAATTGGAATTAGCTTTAGATTAATCAATTCCTAGCTTTTGTAGGGAACGGTTCATTTTAAAATCTTAAAGCATCAAGCAAATTATTATTATTATTATTATTATTATTAGAGCTAAATACAACACTGAGACTAGGACCTAACTGTCTTTTAAGGGATGTCTTAGCAACTTACACAGTACTGAGGAAAAATTCGGAAGGTGAGATGTAGATTTTTTCCTTTAATCTTTCCCCTCGGATTACTACTGATCACTACTAACAGGACAATCTTGTCTTCTACGCAGAAAGAAACTGCAAACTCTCTGGAGGTATTTAATTTACAGCAGTGGCCATTAAAGGAAACCTGCTTTGCCTTGTGAGTTATACCCGGAGTGTGATGCAGGGAAACCTATGGAGAAGAAGACGGTCATGCACTCGTAACACCCAAGGCACTCGTGTATACGAGCTAACACCGCGGAACCAGCACAGCGCAGGAGGGAAGGCGCTGGGCAAAGCGAGGCCACGCTGCCACCTAGTGTCACCCCGGGAGCTTTCCATGGGCACGCCGAGGCACACCGGCAGGCTGGGAGCAGGAGCGGTACGTGCTCAGTCCGCTCAGGCTGCCCACGTTTGTTTTTTCTTTTTTTTTTTTTTTTTTTTTTTTTTTTTCTTCTGAGCTTTCTGGGGACTTCTGAGGAATCCCCAGAAAATGCCACGTCGGGAGCCAAGTCTCTCAGAAGACGGCAGCTGAGCAAGATGTAGACTAAAACCAGCGATTAATTCATTGCAGCCCAGGATTTCTCAGCTTTTCTTTTCACCCCCTAAAATAAATGGCACTTTTATTGGACAGAAGAGACAGGAGAACGGCAGCAAGGCATCCCAAGAGGCTCGGCTCCTGCTTGCCAAATCAGAGACCCAAAACCCAGCCTCAGCGCTTCACTCCCACCCTCTGGCTTGCATCCAGAGCAGGACTGAGATAAGATGTTCACGTTTCAGAGGCGCAGCGCTGCACAGGGTCTCCTGAACCTCTCCGCAGTAGTTCTATGCATCTAGAACAGTCACAGTAGTTATTTACAATAACTACTGATACATAGGGAAGCATTTATGATATTTATGTAATAAGGTAATTTACATGATACAAAGTAACAAAGCCATTTACCTGCGTTAAATGTAGCGGGTAGAAATAGAAAGAGTATTTATTTAAGTACCCCCGAGTTTGCTAATTCTGTGGATTAAAAAAGAAAGGCCTTGACAAAAGGCACAATATGACTGTCAAATAAAATAACATTTTGCCAGTACTCGATTTAGACAGCTAAGTCCAAACCTTCCAGTGAGCTCTGCTGTACAATGCTTCGGAAGTTTCCACACACATTATGTGCTGTAAGAACCGATAACATTTATCAACAGCAGTACAGTATAAAAGCTCTAAAAAGTACACATTCTCCGCTGCCGTGAGCAATCTAACAAATTGGCTGAGCTCTATGGGAAACCTCAGCGTGTTTGCTCAGGCTCACTTGAAGTGCAAATAGTCATGAGTATTCATCACACCGGGTTTTATTTTTTATGAAACAAACAAGTTGAAATGGCAGAATATTGCACTCAATCTGAAGAAATGTATATTCTGCTAGCATTGGACTTGACAGATTTTTTTTTTTCAGGTAAAAACCCCTAATTAAATGTAACCTTCAGTCACAAAAATGGGAATTATTACCAAAAAAAAAAAAAAAAGCCACCTGAAACCTTTTTGTGATTTTTTTTTTATATATATACATAATCATGCTGGTTCCCACAGTTAGACTATGAATAAGCTTCTAATAATAAGCTCTCAGTGTTCTTTCTGACATGGTGAAGGGATTCTTTACAAACCTTTCAAACTGAAGAAACTGAACAGAAGGAAAACTCTTGAGACACAGCGGTTCATTACAGGACTGTTCTTCAGCTGGATAAATTGAAGGAGTGGCACCTTTGTAATAAAACTGCAGATCATATGCCTCCAGCAAGGAACAGATTAAAAGGACAAACAAACAGAACTGTCACATCAGAACCATCGCCCATTACCTTGGCCACTTCCAATTATCAACATTTCCAAAAGCAGCTATTCCACTTCTGAGCTGTAAGTTTACCTGAAAGGTTTTTATAAATTAAAACTGAATTTTGAAAAGGCAATCTTTGCGTAGGTTTCGCTTCAGAACATTAGCATTACAAATATTGTATCTCAGCCATAAAATTGCTTTGTAAAATTGTATTGCCTTTCATGCATATAAATCTATGCATACATATAATTTTAAAAATGTATATAATGCAGTTCATGCTGTGTATTTTACTAAAAATACTATTTATATTGTTAGATAACAATATTTTATGTTGTATTTATATTTCATATATTAAAATCATTTCTATTTTCACGTGTACTTTACCCATATCCACATCTTTCTGAAAGGAGATTTAATGCTGGAAAGAATTATGTTGAAGTTTAATCAGAGTTTAGTATATCTGCTAGTGTTTTGGAACATGGAAATTTCAAATTTTATTCTAGAATCAACAAGATTTAAATTAAAGCATGAACACTTTTTTTTTACTACTGTAACAAAGCAATAGTAATTTACTTAGACATTTCTTGATGTGTTATTTCTGTTTTCTTCATAAAGCTTACTTTATGGTGTAAAGACAAAGCTTACTGAGGTGACAGTTTGCTGATGGCGCTACATAATTCGAGATAATAGGAATAGGAATGAAAAAATGCAGAAGGGTGTTATGGAACCGAGTGACGGAATACAGCCGCCAGTGAAGGTCAAGTAAACAAATGTAAATGAGGGGGAATAAATCTTAATTTTCCATGCTGAACAACATGCTTTGAAGTGAACATAATTACAGAATAAGATCTCAGAGTCGTGACAGACATTTCAAAAAAAAAAAAAAAATATCAGGCCAATGTTTGGCAGTGGTTGAAAGGCAAAGGTTAAAAAATGTCACGTAGCTCCCAGAAGAGCAGAAGGATGGAACAGGAATGATGGCGCAGACCTGGAGAAAGAACTGGAGGGGGATCTGTGAAAGGAGAAGGTAGGTGAGAACTGGTTGGTTGTTGTTGTTTCCAGTTCAAGGCCCAGGGACATCCAGTGAAGCTATAGGAATCAGGTTCAAAGGAACAAAAAAGGCGGGGGCTCTTCAGACAATGGCTGTTTGAGCTCTTGGAACCACTGTGCCAGAGGATGTTGTGGACAATTAGAGTTGAAATGGGTCACTGGGAGACAGAGCAAGTTCATGCAAGAGAGATCAGCTTTATTTCCTTGTTTATAGAGATTTCTTAATTCATTTTTTATGTTTCTTTGTCAGACCGCGACTCTCAAGACACCCTCGTGTCATACAGTTTATTTCCAAACTGAAGGCTGACAGTGGCATGCTCAATTAACCCTTCAGCCTGCGACTGTAATAATTACTAATAGCTTCGTAATACTGACTGGAAAACGTATTGATGGCCGTCCGAGGCTAGCTGCGAGGCTTTGGCTGCAAGGAGCGTGTCCTTCACTCTGCGGACGTTTAGTGGCAAGTCAGCAGAAAGTAGGATAAATAAAATGCCTCAGGCGGGCGCCTGCGCCTACCTCACCGCCACCTTCCACCCCCCCCCCCAACCCACTACCACAGGGTCCCCGGCGCGGCCGGCGGGGCGGGGAAAGGAGGGGCCAGCGCGGCCTCCGATTGGCTTGTGGCCACGTGACGGGAGGGGAGGCGGGAACCCGCCGCGCCGCCGCCGCGCCGCTTTATAGGGTGCGGTCCGCTGCGGGGACCGCGCGCGTGCTGCTGCTGGCGCGGAGCGGTCGCCGGGCGGGTGAGGGAGGGGAGGGGCGCGCGCGCGGGGCTGCAGCCGTTGGGCACGCGCCGCGCTTTCGCTGGGGGCCGTTGGGGACGGGTTGCGGGCGGGCGGCAGCGCTGCGGCGTTCGGGGCTTGGCGGGCTGCGGGCTCGGCTCCCCATTGGCTGAGCGGCCGCTGGGGGCGGGGTCATGGGGGGGGGGCGCTGGGCTCCCGCCATTTTGGGCGTGAGGCGACATGAGGGGGGCAGCCCCGGGGGGTCCCGCTCCTGGGCCAGGTGCCCTCCTCAGCCAGCCGTGGGCCGCGGGGGCTCGGTAACCGTGTGAGCTGTGTGGGGTTGCAGTGCTGTGGTAAGAGGCCGTGAGGTGATGTCGCGGTATTGCGCTATTTCTGAGGTGATGCTGCGGTACTCCAGTGCTTCTGAGCCATGGCTGCAGCCAAACGTGATCATCTCCGTATCTATTTATTTATCTTTTTCTCTGTAGTGATCCTATGAATTCCAAAATGAAACAGAAGTTGAACGCGGAGAAGTCATCGGGATCTTTGCAGGTATAAGCTTTGATGCGTTGCAAGTGAGATACAGACGCAGATAATAGAAAATACAAGTTGAAACTTGCCAAGTCTGCCCGCATAAAGATGAAATTTATCAGGGTTACCTAGCACGTACTACTTGCCCTATTCAGGCACTGTACGGTGTCTGGGAAGTGGCCTGTCAATCTGGTATGGGCTTTGTATCTGCTAAAGGAATGCACAGGAACCTGTTGCAGTGTGTTGCCACCTGATTTACCTCCTGTTGGCTTGAGTAATGCCCTGGTGTGAAGTGTGGCTTGGGAACGCTGTGTCCTGCTTGGGCATACATGTTCATGGCTACTTTTTTAAATGCTCAACAAATCCTTTTTAATTTGACACTGAGGTAGCTTGCTGTCTGACTGTGTGACTTTCAGTTGCCAGCTACAAGTTGTATTTTAAGTACTGACTCAGAGCCTACTCTGCAGAGCCTGACTATAACCTTTATCCTTTATTGGGAGGAACTTAAAGTTAAATCCATTTTGATCTGAGCGTACTTTAACTGAAGTATGTAGGTAGGTTTCCATACCAGCTTAAAGAACTATAGTTGTCTTGGAATTGATGTTTCCATTAACTTTCTTTTTTTTTAAGAGATGACTGATTAGAAGTTACCCAAGTTTATAATTCTAGTCTTGTTGTTACAAGACTATGTTGTGGCTAAATGTAGACCCTAATTGGAATTGTACAAATGCAATGTAAAATAGTCTAATTAATGGCCCTCTGTCATGAGGGTAGAGAGGTTGTAATGAGAATTTATGGTATTAATGAATACAGCAATTTGATAGGTCAGGCTTCTTGTGCTTTCACATAAATACTTAGGTGCCATGGGTTAACCCAGGTATTGGTCAATAGTTCCTTGGCAGAGTATACTTAACTCTAATCCTCAATAGCAGCAAGCAATGTCTGACACACGGTGTGATTCCTGTTCCCACAGTAGTTAGTGTTTGTCCTGTAGTTCAACAGCAGGGTAATTGGTGGCAGAAACTACCGTGGGAAAGGTGAAGTCTTGTCATATGGAGCACAGTGTGAATCAGTAACTTTCTCACGCTGGTGTGGCATTGTATTCTGGCTGTTTTTGCTTGGTTGTCTGCCACTGTTTGCTATCCCATGGTGGCCATGTAACCAACCCTATCAGAAATCTGTAATGCAGGAAATAGGTATTTACGCATGACAAGAAAGGTGATAAACATACTGTTTAGACAAAACAATAGCCTGTCTGGATCCAAGCAAGGAAGCCCTTAACTCCAGTATGGTGAATAATTGAGGCAACATATCTATCTAAATGAACACGAGGGTGTGTTCATAGGTAATAGAAACAGGTACTGCTTAAAGTAACGGAATGCCTTTGCTAAGCAAACTTGCAATAGCAGTCACTTTTGTCTCTGTCCCCCAGAGATTGATACTGCTGTTGTCAAGTACAGCTGTGGGAGCTTCAGCTGTAGCGTATGTGTGCGGCTGCATTTTTAAATGGCCTTGAAGTCTAGTCATAATATTCCTGCTATGACTTCTTCAGGTTCCCTTATGAAGGCTAAGGGCAGAGACTGAGCTTAACTTTGTATGATTAAGATCATCTCTACTGTAAATGATTAGATCCCTTTTTTGCACAAGCCTTGAAATAGGCTTTAGTATCATTTGAAAAGAGGAGCAACGGGTTACAGTAATTAGAAGCGTGATAAACTTGTGAGTTTTTGTTTATGTAGAAAAGTGTGGCGACCCTCTGAAGCAATGTTTGTCTTTTCAGAAATACCTCACAGACGCTGCATGCAGTGCTGCCCCAAGACAGACCCTTAAAATGATTCAGCCTTCAGCAAAAGGTTGCCTGGTTGGCAGAGATAAAGAGGTATGAATTACAAGATCAACTGTAGGTGTGTGGTTATTTCTCCTTGTAGTGAAGGGCTTTTGAGCTTTAATGGAAAAAGCATAAAATCCACTAACCTAGGGGCTTACTAGCCACCAAGGCTTACTATTTTAGTAATAAACAATATTAAAAACTAGTGATCTTAGAGTACTTCAGGAAAAAAATGTTTGACATTCTTCTTGTGTTAAGCATGTTTATTAAGGATGTTGTCTGTAAGCTTGAACTAGTAAAAAAAAAAAAAACTGGAGCTGGTAGACTTACTTGTAGTAGTGGGCAAGCTGACTTAAAATAAGCTTTTTTTGAAACTTTTGGAAACTTTGCTCTGAAATTAAACCTGTATGTCTTCTGCAGAAGAAATCTTCAGTCAAAAGGAAACTCTGGAATAACAAGTTTACTTCCTCAGCTTGTAAAGCTGAGGTGTTTGTGGACAAAGAGCAAGAAAATGAGAATACTGATGATATCATTCAGGCTGTAGATCTCATTAAAAGTACGTGGTTATTCTTGAAATACTTTGTTCCATTTACATCCTAGTTAGCATTCTAACTTGAAGCATAGTTTCTTTGTCAGCTAGAAAAGCCTTTAGTGTTTTTGTGTAATACTTAGTGGGTATTTCCTCTGTAGTGTGGTGAATACAGTACATCTGTCTGCTGTTTGGTAGTTCCAGATACCACTTACCATAAACTCACTGTGCGCAGTGCTGAGAAGTCCAGTAGTTCATTACTTCAGCTTATCTACAAGCTTTCAGATGACTAAGTTAAAATTAAAAGTCTGTCTTGATGTAGTTTGCTGCAGAAGCTCCTAAGTTTCTCAGGACCAGTATAAAATATCTTGAGTTTAATGGGAGACTGATTAAGTTTAGTGTGGACAGTGACTAGGGGATAAGACTTCTGCCTTCCACAAAGTACACGTTAAGGCTGGGAGTTGTAAATGTGACCATCCATCTTACACAGCGTGCTGTCATGCCTGAGGCAGCTTCTAGAAGACTCAGCCTGTATAGCCATTAATACAGTGTGGGATTTTTGTCTCCTGTAAGCTCACATCCCTAATTGTAAATTTACAACAAATCCTGTGGTAAAACGCTACACAGAAGTCTTATTCTTGTAGTGTAAGGAACACTTGCATGCAGGTTAGGTATCTTAAGGTGATCTCCAGAATTCAGTCGTAGGCATGGATTTACTGTATCTTCTTCCTTCAGAAAGTCCTTCATCTCAATATTGGAAAGAAGTGGCTGAAGAAAGGAGGAAGGCTCTGTATGAAGTCCTTCAAGAAAATGAAAAGGTAGCTCGTGAAAGATAACAAACTTTGGTACCATTGGCTATTGTCCTTTTGTTCTAACTTGTTTTTTGAACACAGTTGCACAAAGAAATTGAACAAAAAGATGGTGAAATTGCCCGCCTAAAGGAAGAAAACGAAGAACTAATGTCACTGGCTGAACATGTGCATTATATGACCAGCATGATTGAGGTACTTAAAGGCAGTGTTGTAGAGCAAAAGATGTGAGAAATCAACAAGGATATTTTAACAAATAATGACTAGTCTAAAAAGTCTAATGAAATTCTGTTCCATCCAAATGCATAATGGATAAAAAAATCTTTAGTGTAAGAAAACTGATACTTCACACTGAGTCTTCGTACAGAGCTTTTAATGTAAATGTAAGCTTTTACTGGCCAGGAGAGCACATTCCTGCACCTCAAAGTTTTGGAAAGAGCTGTCTCAGTGCAAAAACTAAGGCTGATTCTATTAGCTAGTGTTTTATGAAAAATTGTGTTTATTTTGCACTTTAAATTGCAGACCTAAAGTAGGTTAACTTCTGAAGGTATAGATGAAACTACACAGATGCTATACTTCAGAGTTCCCTGTGGACAGGTATCCTTGTCACTGATTCTGTGGAAAAAGGAATAGATTGTAACAGCTCCTAAAACTGACAAATAACAGCTGTGGAACCTGGAAAATGATTACTGAGGTTGTTCTTGCATGGATTGAGCTCTCAACTGGGATAAGAGGCTAAGTGCCTGGCAGATTATCCAACTCTGATTGGACTGGGGAGGTGGTAATTAGGTTGATTATTTTTTACTACTTGAAGATGACAGAACTAAACTTGATCAAGTTAAAGTTAACTTGGTGCATTTTTTTTAGTTCAGTCCTAAGACTCCACTGATTTGTTCCACCTGACTGGTTTTCAGGGAGTGCTGATTGTTAATGAAACTCTCAGGCAGAAATTAAATATCTTAAGATGCTAATGTAGTGGGTAACTTACCTGTGGTCCCTCAGTAGTTAACTTATTAACTCTAAGCTGTTCATTTAAGGCTTTAGTTCAAGAAGGCAGCAGAGATGAGCCTTAAGATCAGACTAGATTACAAACTCTTTTTAGCTGGTTAATCAAGTGCTAGAAGTTACTGTGGTTACTGTGTCTTCTAGTTATTCTAGACTTAATATAACTTCATTTCTGGTTAAAAATTGAACTGAATGCGTTTAATTTTAGGAAAATGATTGTAGTATATAATACTACATAATAGATAAATAATTTGGTTGCTTAATCCTTTATGCAGTATTTCACTGGCTACTACTCAATGTGAACTTGGTACTTTCTCTGTCCTTTGCATTTTTCTAGAGGTTAACAGGGCAAGAAACCGACAATCTTGAGACATTGAAAAGTCTGGCTTTAGAGGAATCCAAACAAGAAAATGAAGAATCTAACCCTGGAGATGATGCAGACAATACTTCTGAAGAAGGGCCATTGCAAGTATCATGTGATTTAAGAAAGAGTATATCAGATGATACTTCAAGTGAAGCAAATTACTGACAGCTGGAGTGATGACCTTAAATAGGCTTGTGTATATGCCTTCTTTTAACTGCAGACTTCCTCTTGAAAGGATACACTAAAACTTTTCAGGTATAGAAGCTTGTGGGAGCATTGCAGATCGTGGTTTTTAACTGGAATTATGTAGCAGTGAGTATTTGTATACTGCTTGTAAAGCTTGTTACAGGCTGCAGTTAATTGCTTGTTTAAAGTCCAAATACTGTGTATTTTGAACTGTTGTGTAAATATCATTTGGTCTGACATGACATGTGAAAACTGATAAATAAATCTTTGCCTTATTAAAACAGCCTCTTATTTGAGCGAGGAATGGCTAGTTCCAGGTTCAGAAGTCAGATGTGGCTACTGTAGATGGAAGTTTCCTGACTATCTGGGGGGAGTGCCTGGGCAGAATTCTGGAGAATTTTTTTTTTTTGGGCCCGCCCCCCCGGGCCACGGGCCCGGGGGGGGGGGGAAAAGGAAAAAAAAAAAAAAAAAAACTTGTGCTGTTGGTGAGACTTGAAAAAATCTGAAGAATGAGTAGTAAAACTCAAAGATCATAAGGTTCAATTAGATTTATGCTTTTCAGGCTTCATAAATGACTACCTCTTTTAAAGGAACCTTTTCTAAGATGTATGAGAGCTGAAGTGGAAAGTATTAGTCTTCTGGAAATACTTTGCTTTTTTATTTATAGAATAGTTCAGTTGTAAGGGACCTACAGCTACCTTTGAGGCCAACTGCCTGACTGCTTCAGATCTAACCAAAAGTGAAAGCATGTTACTGAGGGAATTATTCAAACCTCTCTTGAACGCTGCCAGGCACAGGGCATCAACCACCTTTTTAGGAAGCCTTTTTCAATGTTTGACCAACCTCATGGTAAAGAAACTTACTCTAATGTTCAGTCTGAACCTCCCCTGGTGCAGCCTAGTGCTGTTCCCAAGTGCCCTGTTCTTCTTCCCCAGGGAGAAGAGGCCAGCACCTCCCTTTCCACTTGTAGAAAGTTGTAGAGAGCAACAAGGTGCCTCTGAGCCTCCTTTTCTCCCAGCTAAATGGGCTGGGTGTGCTCAGCCTCTCCTCACAGGCCATGCCTTCCAGCCCTGTTAGCAGCTTTGCCTGCCTCTGGGTACTTTTAAGGACCTTAGCATCCTTTTTACACTGTGGAGCCCAGAACTGCACACAGTACTCAAGGCTGCACAAAAGCTAAATACAGTGGGAGAATCACCTCTTCTGTCTGGCTATACTGTGTTTAATGCATCCCAAAAGGCAGTTCTCCCTCCTGGCTGCCAGGACACGCTGCTGGCTTGTGCTGAGCCTGCTGTAGACCAGTACCCCCAGGTCCTCCTGCTGCCCTGCTCTCCAGCCACTCGGCTCCCAGTCTGTGCCTGGCACTGCTCTGCCCCAGGTGCAAAACCCAGCAGTTAGCTTTGAACTTCATGCTGTTGCTGATCGTCCAGCTCTCCAAGGTATTGAGATCG
Organism: Oxyura jamaicensis; assembly: GCF_011077185.1. Classification (NCBI taxonomy): domain Eukaryota; kingdom Metazoa; phylum Chordata; class Aves; order Anseriformes; family Anatidae; genus Oxyura; species Oxyura jamaicensis. Next base: position 96,596,333 of record NC_048894.1, on the reverse strand, counting down.
CTCTGCAAGGCCTCTTGTCCCTTTATGAAAAGATGAGGTGGGTTGTTCTTGCTGTTTTTCAGCAGCTGTGCTGAAAGCTTGATGGAGACAAAGCAGCCTAAGCTTCAGAGCTGTTCTGAAAGGAAACTCAGTGTCTGTTTTCAAAGTACTGTTGCAGTATTTACCAAGGCACGAGGCAATATGTTTACCAATGAAAAGTTTTGAAGCCTTTATAAGGAAAAAAGGCATGCTTCTAAACTTTTGATCTGGTATTCATATGGAAAAAACTTGCAGTTGCTTGTGCTGAGGTGGAAGGGGCGATAAATTGAATGCAGGTTTTCTAGCCCTGAGTGAACTTAGCAGTTCAAGCAGTTCTGCAAATAACAGGGTCTTCTGTGGGCAGGCTTTAAAAGATGGTGGCTATTGCATACCTTGTGAAGAGCTTAAAGTCAAATGACTTTCAGGGGGCTGAAATAATCAGGGATTGTGGTTTATGGATTTCTATTAGGCCCTGCCAAAATGGGTGCTTCAGGGTGTGTGTAAACACCTGTGGAGCTATGAGATGGGTTCCTTTAGCGTATTGTTCAGTCCATGTGGGTGTCACTGATAGATGCTTCACAACTGATTCCAATGGGAATGTCAGAACCATTGTAGGAAGCCTCCTGGCTTCCGTTTAATCTGGCATCTGGCAAATACAAGGTAAAGCATCATGTTTTCCTGGAAATGTATAAAGATTACGCCTCCCAGTTGTGCACTGGAGGACTAAACATAATCCTTTCTATCACAGTGCAGAAACAGTGGCAAGTATATTTCCTTTAACTTGCACTAATGCTCTGTTTAACAAAAATTAAAATAAATACTTGATTACACTTTTGTAGAATAACCCTGATTTTCTGCTCAAGAGAAATGGATAATACATTAAAGTGCCTTTATTGCTTAGATTCTAAGACAGGGGAGGTTTTTCATGCCAAAGTAGTTCAGTAATAGTGAAGAAACAGACGAAACTCAACTTGTTGTAATAGTCCTACAATGCAGTGCAATTTAGTTTAAATTAGTTGTAGCTTATAACTATTCTTCAGGAGTGGCTTTGTTTTTCAACAGCTGGAGTATTTTGCATTTTCTCGAAGCTGTAGAAAGCTGTAAAGCTCTCTTGTGTAACTTTTTTGGCCAGTCAGACCAATCCAACCAAGGCAACGCTTCTGCAGCTTTTTTCCTTTGCGAACTGCTGCAGTACAGGTGTTATTGTTAGAACAAAAGACTGTCAGAACATAAATCCAGAATTTGCATGCATCATCTTGATCTGGCTCTGGTTTCTTATTTCCATTAAGATGGTCAAGAAGAATGTTTATTAGTTTTAAATTGTGAGCTTTCTTGATTCTTTGTATTTAAATAACAAAGGAAAGACAGTCCCCTGGGTACCTTTCCTTCTGTTGAAACAGACCGTGTGCAAAGTAAATCTTGCATGTCCTTCATGTATCCTGCATATTTTATAGCATTTGGCTGAAACGTGACAGAAGATCTTATTTCGAAAACACACGGGTCAGTTAGTAATACAGTACGCTTGCACTGGAAGCCTCTAAAGCAAAGCTGTTATGGTGTTGCTAGCTTTGGTTCACGATCAGAGAAGTTTGCTGCATAACCTCCTGAAAAAGCATGCTGCAGGAGAAGACCAGCTGTCAGATGAGTGGTGGTATGGGAATCAAACCCACATGTGTTCTTTATCCATCACAGATGCACTGGGCCTCGATCAAGTAATATCTCCCTAGGATATCAGAAATACTAGTACATAAAAATACTGTCGGGAGCTTAGTGCTGCTGTATTCATCGCTGTTTAAAATGTTCTAAAAGTGTTGAGTTTTAATTATTGACAGGAATTGAAAATTCCTCAGGATTTTTCAAACGTGGAGTAGAATTGTCTTATGTGGTAAGTGTAAAAAAACATTGTATGCATCTGTGAAAGGCTTGTCAAGCGTATAGAAATTACATATGGGTTTATAATTAGTTTCATTACAAACTTCTGACTTTTTTATTTCTGGTTAAATGTGTAGGGAAACTCATGTAACACTGAAACACAACTGTGTAACCACTGAAAATCAACTTCACTAAAAACAAAGAAATTTCATGTTCAGCTAAGTTACAAATAACGTTGTCTGAGTTCTGGAACCTAACTGGAGAATGTGATTTTTCCAAGATATCGTAAATGCTTTTGTACAGCAGCCTGACCAGTGTGCTGAATCCTCATCATCACGGCCACAATTTTGTCTTCCACTGAAGGATCTGAGGCTTCCCATATGTGGGGTGCATCTACTGGGTCCTGGCACTTCTCCATAAAAAGATGTGCTTGTCCTGAGGATAGAATTTCAGGTATGTAAGACTGAAGCGCTTGGAGTCAGGACATTTGCAGATGTCAGATGTTTCAAGAAGAAACAGCTGTGCAGGGACTAGCAGAGGCAAGCAAAGATGGGGCTGGGGGAGTTTTGTGTGAGGAAGAACACTTTAATTGAAGACAGGTTTAGCAAAAACAACAATTACAGTGTAAATGCCCATTGTGTTTAAGACAATGCACAGAGAAGTGAATTAGACCATAATAACTGCTTGGCTGGGGAACTGAAATACTTGATGTTTGGCATGGTATTGCTTACCTGAGTGCCTGCAGCTTGTCATGTGTTGCAGCTTATCTTGCAGCCTTTCCACAAATAACTGAGCTGATCATCATTGATTTTATTTTTTTTTTTTTTTCAAGGAAGTACATGGCATATTCACTTACTTTTCCTTAAGGGCCATTGAAGATTGTTTTATTTTCAGCACTGGGTTTGAGATTTTGAGCAGAAGGTTTGAAAATCTGCCAAGCCCATGTGTTAGTAGTGCTCTGTTCTTGCGACTGAATTGCATTATTACCGGCTTTTTCTTCAAAACATGTTTGTGTACTGTTCATGTATTTTTTTCCATTCATGTAACAGTAGTTCAGCAAATGATAAGGATGTTCAGACAACTTTATTTACTGTTTCTTTGTAGCCCCACCATCTCCCTGTGATTAAATGTGGTCAGTCATGTTCAAGGTTGATATCTTGGGCACAGTGATTCCTCTGTGGTACCCTCAGGGGCATCAGAGCTCTTTGAAGGGGGGGTGTGGATCCTATCCTCAGGTAGGATTGCACATCAGGGGTCCATATGTAGGGTATACAGTCTGGCAGTCCTATTGACTGAATTTTGGATGCTTCAAGTCAGCAATCATCAGTATATAGCAGGTCTCTGCGTAGGGTACAGCTACGTTAGATAGCTTTTCTCTTCCTGGTTACAGGAGCAGTCGTGTCGACGGCAGTGTGAAACGCTGGACAGGCTGACTTATGCTACTGCTGTAGCTAGAGGCACATCTCCCAGGCAGAACTCAGTGATGACAGCAGCATGGTGGGGTTGTGAAAACCACAGTAGTTCATAGTGTGAAGGACAAAATAGCACGAATAAGCCACCAACAAAAATGTCAGGCAAACCCATTTTCCTGAGTACGCTTTTCCTGGCAAGCTTTTCAGACTCCACCACTGCTGAGTTATTTTAGTACAGCAGCTCTTTCCTAACCTACTTTTCTGGGGTGGCCAGGGCCTTTAACTTTGTTAGTCAACCAGCTGCAGCCCTAAGAAAGAGGTTTTGTAATTCCTGCTTGCCAGCTCTTTCTTTGCTAGTTGGGAAGTGTCTGTCTTGTTAACATTCACCTCTCTGCGTTTGGGCTTTTTCCACTCCTAAGAGGAGAGCTCTTGCATTAATGCCTTAGGAAAAGGCAACATTGTGAGCTCTGGGAGCTTAAGAACACATAAGTTATGAAACAAATGTAATGGTTTGTTCTTTTTTATTTGCCTTCGTGGTTTGGAAGGTTTAGGGCTCACTTTTTCAGGAGTTCATAACACTGCAGGCAGAAACTTCTGGGATTTGTTTGGTTTTGTTTGCAGTGTGTTTTTTTTTTTTCCATATGTTGTCATGAATCACGTCAGGATATGATTCTGATTTATTTACTTTTTGCTAAAACAGTGCTAGTGCTCAAAGTGAAATTTAGCATTTATACATCCGTGTGCCAGGTTCGACAGCGACAACTGTCAGGTACCACAGCAGGAACTCACCACTTCCACTCAAATTTCTGTGAATTTCCACATTGACTTTGAGATCACAATTTGCTCCTGCCTGTTTTGTGTGAGCTGTGTGTGTTTATATATACATGGGTTTTAATGGTTAGAAGGGTGTAGTGGATCAGCTTACATTAACAAACTCACTTTGACTAAAATGAAGAAAAAGTAGAACCAATATATTATAAGCTCTGTTTGACTTAGTACCTGTATATATGAGTAACCCTATGCTCTCTGCAGCTTTGGCTCTTTGCTGTGCAGGCAGTTCTGTGTTCCTCAGATCTGTGCCAAAATTCCAAAATTTTCTGAAGGTGAAAAGGATCACGTTTGGTTTGATGGGTCTCATTTTGTGTAGGAGGGAAAAAGTAATCAGTGAAAGCTTGGAGCCTGTTTCTGTTAGCCTTCCTTGGTAAGTATCTTGAGTGACACACAGTTGTTTTGCTCTGAACTTAAACTAGAAGTAGCTAGAAATTTGGGGTGCTAGTGTTTGCTTGAAAGTAAGCTCACCTAACTAAGCAACGGTTCAGAATGCAGTACCGACGGTCTGATGGCTTCATTGCTTTTCCCTTAACAAAATTGTGTTCTGCTCTGTGATGTAAAAACTATAACCAAGCAAGCTTTTTGGTTTGGGTTATATATTGTAGGAGCTTTTGTGTGATACGGGAATATAAGAATATTCCAGATTTTTTTTCTAAACAGTATGTGTCTTGCTGATGCTCTGGGATGGGAGCAAGGGTGTGCACATTTGAAAAAATTAAAGAAGGAACATTGAGAGGACACGGTCTTCACCTTGCTTCCAAAATACCATTTTAGTTTAAAACTTGCTTTTACTTAATGTGCTTTGCTTCACCTCAGAGGTACAACTAAGTAGTCATTTTCACTATTGTTTCGTCCCTCTATTTTCCCTACCTTTCTGGTTTGTCTCTCTTTCATTTTCTAAAATAATTTGCTGCTTACCTTCCCTTGGCCAGCAGAAAAATGAAAGTGCACCACTTGTGCATACTAAAACATGAGCCAGTATTGCACCATTTCTCCCACTGCTCAGGAAGATGCAGCTCTGTCTGTCCTCATACAGGTATCTTTGCTATGTGTATTGCTCACTTGCTCTGAAATGTATTGTTTTGTCAGATCTTAATGTTCTTCCAAGTCTTAACACTGATATGGTATAAAACAAAGTATTTCTACGTTGTAGGAAATCTAGCAGCTGACTTTGTATAATTTAGCTCAGCTTTTTGTATTATAAAATTTGTGGTTATCAGGCTTGAAAAGACAAGTATTTCCTACAGGCCTTTTCCCTTAGTATAAGAAAGAAACTTTGGGTTTGCCCCAAATCCAGTTCCAAGGAGGTAGTTACTACTGAGCTACCTACAAGGCTGGGAGGTGATTTCCACGATAGTTTGATGGTTCCATGAGCTTCACAATGGAGAGGCTGCTGGTAGAATGAGGGACTATACATATGGAATGGTGTGCTTAGTACTTAAAAAATAATCTTTATTATAACTTAAATGTGATAGGAAATAAGGTGAGTACAAATGCCACAAAACTAAAGGCAAAAACAAAAACAAAAAAGTCAGTACAAAAGAACACCTTGGAAGAATTCAGCTGATGGAACAAGTGTGGTACAAAACCCAGAACATGGGTATTTCACCTCCTGTATAAAGAGTCTATATCCCTCAGTAAACAAGTAAGCATTTTGAACTGTACAAAATGTACTTTTTTAATTAAAGGAAGAATATATATATTTATAAATATACAGATATGTACATTGTTGTAACATTCACAGTTAAAAAAAAAACAACAACGAAACCCAAAACAAACTCTGCCTGCCAATGCATTTGGCGCACAAGGCTTCCTTTTGATGTGAATTGTTTGCAATCTTTTCTATGTAGTCTATGCAAATTTGGATACTTTAATTGACATCTAAATAGCATTTCATGCATAATGAACACAGTACAGGAACACTCTTCTCTTAAGTCCTATTTACCTCCTCTGTTATCTTAAGGCTTATAATCAACAGCTTGAAGCACTGTCTTTCTTTCTTGCAGTGAAGGGAGCAAATGCATTCAGTTCACACTGTTTATTACTGCCTCCAAGGTCCACTTTAGTTTGTTCCAGGTCTTTATATTGAAATCGCACTATAGAAGCGATCCTCCGCTAATTAGAGTGTATGAAATCCAATCCTGCTCGCTACTTGCGGGACAGAATGGCTGTGGGGACTTGTGCAATTAGCTGTACTCACTACTTCTTGGAAATAAATAAATGCACTTTACCTTTTCATTTAGTTTTTCAAAACCTGCGTGGTTGTTTGATCCCCCTCACGAATCTCTGGATTAATAATGGTTCATTGCTGGAGGGCAAGAGAAAGGAAATAAAAGACCAGTGGGGGCATTTAGAATGAGTCACTAAAGTGACGCCTTCAGGGGTTTACATCACACTGTTTCTGGAGGCAAAACTTAAAAAAAACTTGCTCTATATTTCAGGACTGAGACAGCAAAGTGGTGTTATGTGCCACTGGAGTGTTGCTGGCGACACTGTGAGGCAGTATACGCTTGGCTCGGAGTTGCAGAGAAAGCTGCTTTGTAGTTCTGCTCAGGTAGCCTCCTACTAGTCCATTTCAGATATATATCATGTCTCAAGCTTTCACAACAACTTCAAGAAAGTAAATATAATACCCAATAAAATATACGAAGATGCCAGATTCTAAAAACCCACAGAAGTTTGCTGAATATCTGCAATTACGTTATTACAAATCAGTCAAGAAAGTATGGCTCCTCAGCATCCAACTGTTCCATCATAAGCTGCAAAGAGGAGCCACTAGGAACTCTTCAGCTGGATTTTAGATTTTGCTTTTCCTCAAAGAAGTGAATTGCTATATTTTGGGACATTCTTACAGAATTCTTCAAAGTATTCCTTCTACTTCACATGCTTAATTACAGCTCCATCCTACTTTCACGACTGTTAAACTCAGGCAGGTTTTTTTCCACCTAAAAACCTGTAGTAGCTTCAGTTCCACGTCGAGTTCCAACTTTGACAAATTCCCGGGGGAATTTGTCCAGCTGTTCGTATGCCAGTCTCCCATCTTCACCTGAACACGAAACATTAAAGCATAATAGCACGCCGCATCTTCGCCATACAGCATTTAAACTACTGGATTCTCTGCTGTTAGAAAAGACTGACCTGCCAGTAACTGCTTTCCCTTCTTAAAATTTCTTACATTGTTGAAGGAGACTTCAGAAATTAATTGGAAAAATTAAGTGTGCTTCTCAAGGTGTTACTTAAGGGTTACTTGCAAAAAATAATGTTCAAATTACTTCTTAATTTGCTCTTCTAGTTTGCTGATTTTATTCAGAGTAAAACAGAAGCAGCTGTGGCTTGTATGATTAGATGGCAGTATCTGTAAACTTGTCTTACTAAATGACCTACAGCGCTCAGCTGCAGCTGCAATGTGCTTGAGGCGGATGTTGTTTATCTGCTTCTAATTTAGACAATATAAAGTTTATCCACTTCTCGCTTCCTGGCACTTTAAAGAAGCGGCTCTAACCACATCTGCATATGAGACACGGGACACAGATGCTGCTCTTCTACATCAGCACAGCATTTCTGGGTTAGCAACCACTGCATCACTGCTGCTTGTGGAACTAACAGAGCATCAAACACAATCACATCTATGTGATTTCCAGGATGAATGCGAAAGGAGGCCATGGTATACCTCAGAGAGACATCAGTTAGGATATAAGGAGGTATAAAAACAGGCTAGTCGCTCTCTTTCCTTGTACAGTTTTCCTTAATAAATGTGTTGTATGGAATATTTATGCTTGTTTTTCAAATTAACTATGAAGTATTTCTTTTGTCAACTTCTCCTTTGCTATTTTTCCTTTTCTACTTCCTCCTCCAGAGCCAGACAGCTCAATTTCTTTCCTTTTGGTTCATTTTAATGATTTCCAGAATGAACAATTTATAAGAGCATGTATTTTAAACTTGTTTAAGTTTCTAGGTAACACCTTTTTTCATTTTAGAATCTCGCACTTGTGTCTTGCAGGCGTCTTACATGCTGCTCTGTCAAAAAAGAAAATGAAGTATTGCTCTAAAGCAGGCAACTCACCAAGTGAGAGCAGGGTTTCAGATGCAACTTTTCTGATGTCTTCATTGTCAGACTGGCAGAGTGTGACCAGCATTTTAATGCTCTCAGTAGCCTGGAAATTGGAAGGAGAACCATATTAATACCGCATATTACACTGTGTTTTAATTTCAGAATGTTGTGTAGAAGGATTGATCATCCTCTGCGTTTCCTTTCCCACTCTCTATGCAAATGCCATCTTGCATCCTTGGGCTCATCCTAAAAGGGTTCACCAGGCACTAGTACAAACCACATTTCATGACAGCATCCCCACCGCCCTCTTCTCTCCTTCTTCATGTAGGATGAGGTGTCTTGCTCCACCAGCTTCAGCCAGGATATTGTGTAGGGCAAGCTGCTGGAACACCAAGCTGTGGGTGTTCACCTTTTTGCAACACCAAAATGGGAACCTCCACGTTTCAAGCCTTGTGCCTAGAACAGGGCCTTGTTGGGAACATAGGGAATGCAGTTTTCAGGGGTTCCCCTGAGGATGGGCATCTAGGAGAAGGCATATTTTCTATTGTCAGTGCAGACTCTGTGTTTTCTACTCTGTGCTCTACAACCATAAGTATCACTGAGCAGCCGTATCTAATGCTTTTGGCTGGGTGAGAGGCTATGGGACAAGGCCATAAAGGTGCCAAGGTACAACTATGGCAGTGGGAAGAATGGGAGACAGGCAACAAGGGAATGTTTCAGACTGAGCATGTCAAGCCTGGAGGTCTGAAAAGCCAGATCTCACCAGCATAACGGTGTCTATAGCAATGTTTTGACTGGCCAGCCAAGTCACTTGAGTATTTCTGTAGGCTCCTCACTGACACCGGTGCTGACCAACATTTCCACATTTTTGCCTTGCCTCTGCTATTTGGGAAAGAAAGCAAGGAATGATCCTGTTCTGCTCTGTGACAAAAATGTTAGGCCTTCGGGGCGCAGCTGTCGTGTCTCTAGATATGTTATTTAATATGACAGGAAAAGCGCATCTACATGGGTGGTAGTCACCTATCAGTTGCAGCCTTCACATGTAGTAATATCTTCTAGGAAGGCTTCAGCTTTTTTTCTGAAGATCCCAGAAGACAGAGGTCTACTCCCTCAGTGGAATTTTTTCCAGTAATTGCCTTCCTCACTGTTCAAGATTCGTTGAGACACACTGCTTGGGTTATATCAATTTGGCTCCCATTTCCACCACTGACTCCTAATATGCCTTCTCCTGAGAGATCAAAAAGGATTTTTTTTTCTCTCTGCTTTTGAAACAAAGCTTCTAAACTGCTCCCAAACAACAAGTTATAAAATGATGCAGTGCAGCAATGCAAAATAAAAGCACTACTGCTGTTGCTATTGCAATTTTTATTTTGTTATTTACACCTCTCAGATGACCTTTCTTTAAAATAAGACCAAGTGCCACAACCGAATTCCTTGTCTCTTACCTTGAGGTATCTTAGAGCCAGGCAAGCTGCCTTCTGCAGCTGGAGGTTGGGCTGGGTTAGCGCTTCACAGTAATAAATCAAGGCCTGGAAACAGATAAAGAAGAGTAGACATGAAAATGTCTGTGGCTGCGTGGGGCAGCAGGCGGGAGGCGTTTCCACCGTGATGGACAGAGAGGGCTTGCTGCCCTTCTCCTGACGGTGTGCAGGTGGGACTGAGGCACGGCCCTGGCTGCAGGCGAGGTGATGGGTAACTCCTTACGGCGGCTCCAGGCCGGGCCACTCGTTACGGCTCCTTGGGAGTGTGTTGTCTGGGGCCAGTTTTTGATGAGTAAACATTCACATCTGTGAGAAGCACAGTCCGGCACCCCGGGGGCCTTTCTACATGAGTCGGTGAAGAGCAAGTGGGACCTGGGGTCTGAACAGCCCAGGAGCTGACCCTTGAGTAGGTCTTTCTAATGTGGGGGTAGTGATGAGCAGGATGGGGTGGACCCCTAAGGGACTGACATGAACTATTACCAAGGTTGGCAAGAGCTGCTAGACCACTTTACTCCTTGGTCCTAAGAATTACTAAGTATTGCTGAGCAAAAAAAAAAAAAAGTGTGAGCAGCTCAACTTGGTGGCAGCTGGGTGCATAATGCCTTCGTATAAGGCACTTTGTGGTCTTGCCCATAGGCAGTGAACCAGCGTCCTTGTGCATTGATGGTGCTGGAGCCTTGCCATGAAGCCAAGTCTGAGACAGGACGGCAGAAATGTTGAGGTGGGGAAGACAGATGGAGACTGCAGCATTTGCTAAGTACGTGCACAATTTTGGTTTGGTACCTGTTTAGTATAATGACAGGTAGAAGCAGACTGGCATAATGACAGAAATAAACCTGCCTATTTGCAGAAGAATTAGGTGGAGAATCCCTCTGGATCAGTTTAAATCAGGCTTGGAGCAATTATTTTATACATGTAGACATTTGAGACACACAGGGAGAAAAAAAAAAAAGTAATGATTATACTGGTCCCTTGTGTGATCGGTGATTTTCTGCCACTTACCTTCTCCCTGAAGTGCTTGTTTTCTGCAGTAGCTGTCAGAAGTGATGCCACAGTCTCACTGACTTCATTTTTATTTTCATTGAGAAGTAAAGCCAAAGCTCTCAGAACTTCTTGCTGTGGTGGGAGGTTATTGGAATTTATTTTGGCCACGTTTTGATGCAGTTTTCCATCCTTCACGGACTGCAGCATCTGAACCACAGAGGCTAGAAGTGAAAGAGGAAGGTCTTTGTTACTATTTTTATCCTTTCAACATTTCAGATTGTTCCTTTGCCCACCATAAATCCTCAGGTTTTACTACACACACAAAGGACAGATGAAAAATCCCCATCTGAGCATTGCAGCATTGTGGTTTGTCTGCACAGGGAACCATCTGGGCTTTAGTTTGGGATGGTTTCTTAGGCATTCTTAAAGGAGGGTATGAGTAGATGGGCTAGATGGGATGTTGTGGCACATAAATCCTCACCAGAACAAGGGAAACCCAATACCCTAGCTAATGTATTGACTTCCAGGGCATCTTTGTGAGAGTTTTTCCTAAGAGATTGATGTCTCCCACCAAAAGCCAGGGTAATGTGTTTCAGGAGGGAGCTGAAGTTCCTTTTTCCTTCCAGGCTTTTGAGCAAAAGCTCTCCAGTGTGCCCAAATAAAAGGGAAAACTAGGCAAGGTTCCTCAAACTGCCTCTCAACTTGAAAAGAAGAAAACCTGGCTTGCCAGGAATGGCACTCTAGCATGTTCTGTGGAGAGCTTGCTTCCATCTTTAGATCTCAGAGGCAGAGCCTGCCATTAACTGAGGTGCTGTGATCCCTCAGCTTTGGAGAAGAGCTCAGCACTTCAGCAAACATCTCCACAAAGGATGATGAAAGACTGAAACTCCATCAAAGCTGTGGGCACTGAAAACTTCCTAGGTCTTGGGCCTGGCCCGGCACTATCAGCTGTTTCCTAAAAAGTAACTCTTTCAGTATAGTTTTTTCTCATTCAAATATGGAAACAGAACTGACTGAGGGTGTATCTACATCAGCTCCTTCCCTTTGTTATGTACAAGTGTTTGGGTGCAGTCAGACTTAGTAACCAAGGCACTTCCTTGCCCCCCTTTCCTCCCTCTTTCCTAAAATCATCCTCAGGCCTGAACTGTTTAGTGCTGAGCACAGGAGCATGTCAATGTATTTATACCCCATTAGATGCTACATTTGTATACCCTACCTTCTTTCGCAAGCTGCAGCAAATAGCTTCCAAGATCATTAACACTGTGGCTTGCAAAATAGTTGTAATACTGAAAGACGGTGATGATCTCCGAGGACATGGTGGAGTAGAGGACAGGCTCCGTCCGGTCCAGGATCTGAGACACCAGGATGCGGAAAACTGCAGGCAGCCAGGGACAAAAGGACAGGTTAGTGAGAACAAAGCTGCTGGCATTCCTGCCTGAGTGTGTGGCATGCAGAAAGCTAGCCTCAGACACTGTCCTGGAGAGCAGCAGGGAGGAAAACACTGCCCTGAGCAAATCATCCCTGTTCCAGTCCAGGGAGAGCTGGTCAACATATCTGGAGCTCGAGAGGTGGTACATCCCACCTGAAACAGCAACCTATCTTCAGGTAGACATACTTGAATGCATATGAATTTCATCCCAGTGAAATGTAACAGGGCACAGACATTGCATAGATAGGATTAAGTAAGAGGATTCCTACGTCATGGTATCACTTACAGATCTGTAATTGGGAATATGCTTTCTGATAACCTGATAAAACTTAAAATGACGTTTTCACCATTTTCTCCTATTCCAATCTGATTATTTCAGGCCAAAACTGTTTCAAGAGTTGTTGCATTAGTTTTCAAATGAGACCTTGGAGCCATGCCCAAACAGACCTCAAGGGGTTGGAAAGCAAAGCACTGACAGCTGAGCAAAGCCCAGTACACAACTGTTCTCCATTTTGATGACAGATAGCATTTTTTTTTGTGCAGCAGCAGGTGGTACCTGTTTCTGCAAGTCCTGGACATTCCTCATTCACAGTGGTGGCAAAATTAATATCCAGCTGCTTCATCATCTTGTCTGCAGATGTGTGATACACTCCTGAAGGACCGGTACATTTCATCCAGAAAGCCAGCAGCGACAGCTTCTTGTGGAACTCTGGGATTGCTGGAGGAGAAGACAAAACGAACCATGAAACAATGCTGTGCGCTTAGGAAGCACTGTCTTCCTAAATAGAAAAGGTGATAGGAGTGGAGGAAATCCACCCCATCCCACTGATGGATGGTAGGTCACCCTGTGTCTTTACCTTCACAGAGTCTGGTCACATGCTGACCCCAGATTTGTAATGTGTTGTTTCCTTTTCCCACAGGAATATGTGAGAAAATGTGCTCCTGATCCAGTTCTGGGCACTGATGTCTCATCCATTTAAATACCATGAAATACTAGGGGAAATACTAGGGAATACAAATGGTCTGCTTGAGGCTGGCCCTTGTCCTGGCGTTGCTCTGTGGTCATGGGTAAGTCACTCAATTTTACCTTAATTTTCTGATGAAGTAAATACACCACAGTATATTTACCCATCCTGCCAGAGTGCTCATGAGGGTGAATAACTAAGTGTTTGCCAGACTCTTCCAAGGTATTAAAATAAATGCAACCAACAACAAAAATATCTAAGTAGTTCTCCACAGAACAGTTGGGATAAACTGTTTGAGGAATTGTATTATGCCTTTGATGGAACAAGGCAGATCCAATCTCTCCTCAGGAAAGAGAGGTGGAGGTCAAATTTGGGTGGCAGAGGTGGCAGCATCCCCACCCCACTGCAGCAATCACCCCTGCGCATCACGCAGGATATTTATTTCTGGATAGCAGTGCTTAAGGCAGAATAAGATCAACTTTGGTGACTGCTGCTTCTGTTTGTAACTGTGAGTTGTCCCTTGCTGTGGTGGCATTTCCCACAGTCACAGCGAGCTCTGTGCAGCGATTATTTCAGCAGGCACACATGGCCAAACAAAACAGAGGAAATCCCCTGACTTGTCTCTTACCATCGGTAAGGGAGGTGATGTTCCCCAAGTTCTCGGTGCTGATCTCTGCAATGTTCTCCATCACGAGGATCTGCCTGGACAGCTTATCCAGGAGGTCTCTTGCCACAAATGGTGTTTTGCTGGAGAACACAATTTGCTGATGGAGACAAGCAGGAAAGGAAGAACAGGAGTCACTGAAACCTCAGAACAAAACCTCCAAAACAGCTGCTGCCTGAAGAAGCGCAAAGGTAAATTCATTGCCTGTAATCATAGGATCTCCTTAACCTCAAATGTTTCTAATTTTTGTGATATTTTATGGTCCTGGTTGATATGCATTGTTCCTTCTACTTTTGACATCTATGTTGAGATCCAGACGCCTCGGTAGCCATTTGCATAATTTCTGATTTACACACTCTGGTAAGCTGAAGGATTCTGTCATCATAAAGCTTAAAGCCAGAAAGAAGTATTAGTCTAATTTTCACATAGCATAGGCCACGGACTTCCAGGACGTACCTGCCTGGAGGCAAAACACAGGTTGCTCTTTCTCTGCTCTGTTTCAGCTCTGATCACCTACCCAGCTGCCTGTATTTGCTTGGTGCTTTCCCCTGGACAACACTGCCTGCTGCTGACACCTGCATTTTCTTCAGCAGTCCACTTCAATACCATTCATACGGAATCTGGACAGAGCCCAAGCCTGCCTCCCCCAGCTGCATATTTACAGCATATTCTTTAAGCCAAAGCCGCCTTTTTTCTCATGCTTGTGAGTCAGCAGAGTGTCCAGCTCGGCACTAAGGGTACTGGAATCACGATTGCTCTGTATTGCTTCAGTGGGCCTTTGGAAAAAAAAACTAATATCTAAGGTTGAAGAGTCAAATAGTTGTAAAGAGAAGTTGTGATACGTTTTGATTCAGCAACAAAACCCTGATGCCCTCACTTGCTAGAGCTGCTTGCTGGAGGTTTAAGATCACATTTATTGTGCTTAGGTTCTGACAAACCCTGCTAAAAGGCTGTGCTAGTTAGTCTCGAGTATGAATGGATGATTTTGATCTCCCAGAGAGACTGCTATGTGCTACCTTTGCTGTGGTTTAGACTCTGCAGATGATTCAAAGCAGAGATTCTTCTCCCCCTCACATTTCAGAAATGGTTTTGTTTTTGAGCACCACAGCACTGCCCAGGGCTGGGGCCACAGGCTCCTGCTTTACCACTGAAGACCTGAGATACCTGAACTGGGGAGCAACCTTCTGGCCAGGAGCATCTGCTGGTGAAGCCAGCAGAGGTTCCTCACCCAGAGCAGTACCTGTCCCTGCCATCTGCTGATCTGCACCAGCAGCACCCTCTGCGTGCCCCGTGGCTGGCTCGTCAGTTCTGCTCTGAGCTCTGAGGCCGGGACCGAAACGACAGGAGCTGTTGCGGTACCTGGATGAGCTGCGTGCAATACTGCAGGTGCTTAACTATGGTAATGTCGAGGCTGTCGCTCCCCGTGGTGAGTGGCAGAGGGCTGCCGGCAACGCTGGTGCCGACCCCCGTGTCCTCGGTGAGGGCTTCGCTGAGGTGGCCCCTGGCTTCGGGGTGCTCCGGCCTGTAACTGTGGAGGGAGGAGGAGGTCAGTGGGGGCCAGCGGCTGCCGCGGCAGACAGACACACGCTCACGCAGCGAGACGGGCAACGAGCACGGGAGAAGAGCCGAAAGCAGCGCTCTGGGACCACACAGCCCTCGGAAAGCCAGAAACCTGGTGCTGAAGACATCATGTCACACGTGAGCAGTGGTGCCCGGGTGCAGAGCGGCCGTGCGCTCGGGGGGGGACAGGTCTCTTCCGCGGTGCCCTGGCTCGTTTGCCTTGAGCAACGCCAAGGGGGCCTCTTTAACCTGGGGCTGCTGTTGCACGTTGGTGCAGACCCCAGGAGAAAACACCCATCTGGTGATAAATCGTCTCCCCCACTGGCTAGGAGGAGGCAGCATTACAGCTTGTGCCACCTCAAGCACTGAGCTGCTGAGAGTGGATCGAGGCTCTGGGTGTCTTCCCGGTGCCAAATTTAGGACTCATTGCAGAAGAAAAGGAAAACCACTGCTGGAGGAAGAGACATGATGTTTTCATAGGCCGTTTTAGGCACACTGTGTACAGCTTAGTTTGCCAGTAGTTTCTGTAAGAGGGTAAAGCTGTTCTCACTGTGTTTTAAATCATTACTTCCAACTTTGCCTTGTACAAATGATCCTCCCCGTGTTTAAATGCAAAGCCCAAGGTCAGTCCCCAGGCTTCAAGCGTGCTTGGCTGCAAGTTCCGAAGTGTCAGCACTTGTGATCTTTGCACTGAGTCACACACGCATCTAAAAATGGAAGCAGGAATCCACGCTGCCTGGGGATCAGCCCGAGGGGAAAAATGGGGTTTTAACTTCGACTTAAAGATTTTAGTTAGCTTATCAGTAACTTAAGTTTCTTCTGCTTAAGTTGAATTTATGCTGAAGCGCCTGGATAAAGCCAGATCTTAAATCCACACAGACTGAGCTGAGCTCAGAGTGCCAGTGTAGCAAGCAGCACAATTTTCCAAGTTTTTCTTCCCACCAAGTCTTAGTCTGGAGGGAGACAGCACAGTGAGACGGATGGGAACTGAATGGTCATTGCTTGTTTGTACTCAAAATTGCTTTGAAAAGGCCATGATAAGATGTGAGAAGTATAACTCCCGTGTTAGAAAGCATGGGGTTTTAAGGAACCAACTTTGAATTTTCTTTTTTTCCATGTCTAGTGCCACACGTGTGCCTGTTGGGCTTCGTGTCAGTGCCGAGGATGTAAACATGCTTTTAGGATTTAATGATTGAAACACAGCATCTTAACGGTCACACGACAATGGCAAACCACAACACAAAACAACACAGCTCTTTTTTTTTTTTTTTTTTTTTTTTTTTTTTTTTTTTTTCCCTCAGAAAGACCAGAAGTGATGAAAGAAGGGCAGGTAACACGCAGGGCCATGGACAGAGTACCAGTCATCACTCTTACATTCCAAAGGAAACCTACACCATGCTGCTTAAATCTGGCCCTGTGTTATTGTTATTGACAAGCTTAATCCACTGCAAAGACTCATTCGGCTAGAGAGAAAAGACAAAGGGAGGGGGGGGAAAAACCACAGAGGAATTAGTAATTACATCCAAGGAAAACCAGGTCCAAACCTATGTCAAGGAAGAGGCTCTGCCAGTATTGATGTCAGGTTAATTTAATTTACCCATTTGTTTGGGGGGAGAGGGGGCAGATTGTGCATATTTGAACAGGAAGAAAATCATCCTGGAAGCTAAAGATTTGGTACAGAACAGCCACAGGAAACCCTCAGACCCTATAAACTCCTCAAGGATTAGTCGGTCTTCCTTGAATAATGTGTGCACCAGGATCCTCTGTTAGTGACAAAGAGCTAGGGTATCAGTTTGGCTTAAGCATAGCTGGCACTTACTACAAACTTACCTATTCTTCTCAATCTCAGTGTCTGAAAATACTGAGTCTGCACCTCCTCCACCATTACAAACCTCCTCACCACCACCATCCTCATCATCAAAGTCAGAGGTGTTCAGGAAATCAAAGCTTTCTAAAGCACTTTCAACTGTTAGACTTAAACTGGAGGACCTGCTTCGGGTTACTGCTGGCTTGCACTGCAAAGGCAGAACGAACCAATGAAAACCCCAGATATTAGCTACTACTGAAAGAAAAAAGTAAATGAATGATAAAGCTTAAAACTTTAAAATTCTTCATTTTATTTTTAAAACTTCATTTTATTGGGTATTTCACTTCAAACCTTCATATTCATAGCATACACAATCAAAGCCTGAGGACTAGAAAACCCTTCCCTTCCTCCTCCCCTCCCCATCCTACCCCCTCTCTTCCCCAAAGGAAGACCCTCAAAGGCAAGATTTGGTATGTTTTATAGAACCAAGGAGAACATCTTGAGTCCAAGTGACACAGCTTTCAGCATCCTCCAGAAGGAGAGACGGTAATTAATGTGTTGGAAGGTGAAAAGGAAAGGCACATTCCATAATTTCTGCTACAGGTACAGGAGCTGAGTTATATGTATATATCCAATGGCACTGTTGAATTTCTTCCAGATGCAACTCTAATGGAGCTGAGCCACGAATGAACTTGGTCCCGTATCTGCAGATGGATGAGAGGACTTCTGTGGCCGTTGAAGCCATGTGGCTTATCAAGGAAAAGCCAATCACGCATCAGATGCCTAGGTGACCAGAAAAAGCGGTATTATGACCTGTGAATCAACAGCACCTAGAGAGGGGGAAAGCCTTCCTATCTCACTGCTGGGAAGAAACGTGACTGCAGCCTTACTGGTGCTGTGGAAAGCATCAAAGGCCCCAGTCCCATGTGGCAATTCGTCCAGACGTGTCCACAGACTTGCTTCCAGGGTCACCTTGCAGGAGCAGATGACGAGTCAGTAACTTGAGGGCTCACCCCGTTGTTGGTTTGTGCAGTGACTTCTTACACCTTGAGCCCCACCTGGCTGTCTGACCAGAAACAGCCAGGAGCCAGCGGTGCAGTTCCAGAGCTATGTCTTCCAGTCCCGAGTAAGAGCCAGGACTTTGCTTTGTCTCGTAAAAAATAAAAATAAAAAAATAAAAAAAAATAAAAAAAAAATGGCCTCCGAGTTCAGGCTCAGCTCCTCCAGGCTTGGAGTTTTGTTTCTAATTTGTATGCACAAATTTTATGCTTGATGCCTTAAACTGACCATACAGTCTTTAACTGATCAAACATACTCCACGGCACCTCCGTAGGTGTTGTATCCCACCTGCCCTGCAGCACGGATGGCTTCAGCTACTGTTCATTTTGGGGCTGGTAGTTCAGCTTCTTCAGGCAGGAGCACACAGCGATATGTGGGCTTCTCGTTTTCTGTGCCCGTCTGACATGGCCAAGAGGGCTTTCTTCAGCTGCAGCTGGATTCCAGCTCCACCTTTTGGCATGGGGAGCCCAGCGCAGCTGCTGCGGGTGCTGAGTGTCAGTCTGCAAGCCGGTCAATAGGCCACATGCAGAGAGTAGATCTGGAAGAAGTGGCCATCTCTGGTGTGCAGGAATTCTGTCTGCACACGTCTGTCCTCTCTCTCCCCCCATCCCGTGCCTGTCCCTTTGTGGCTTCTGATAAAAGGAATGTGAATGAACAGTCTCTGTTGTCCCTCTGCTGTTTGGACAGCTGACCTCTTTGGTACAAGCTGCAGAGCAGTCACGATGTTAAAAAATAATAAGCAATGGTAGCTTGGCCTGCTTGAACTTAACTGGGGATATAGTGCAAGGATCAGGGGCTGCAGGTTGTCAGAAAAAATAAATACTTAATCTGGGGAACTACCATACAGCTGCAAACACTGATGGAAACAAAGATGTTAACAAAGTGTTTTTCTCTGTGTGTTTTTTTTTTTTTTTTAATTTTTTTATTTTTTGAAAAAGATAAATGCCTTCCTTTCTCTTCAGCCATGTTTTTAAGCGATGAGGTTTAAATGACTGGCAGACCAACTTGCATATGAATATGAAGCATTTGAAATGATTATTTCCCATATAATACTCTTTGCACAGTACTGCGTCGTGAGTTATTATTCATGGGGGAGATATGAGTCACAGTGATTGGCAGTAAACATTATCAACACACATGCAAAACCCTCTACTTCTGTCTTCAACATACTCTGGTATAAAGACAGGATGTCTCTCACTTTAAAAATGGATGGGGAAAAAAGGAAAAGGCTTGCAAAAAAGCCTAGGCAAGGTAGGAATGGCAACGTTCAGGGAGACTCGTACGTCTAAATTGGTTTGGCAATTTAGAAAATTCAGCTTCTACGGTTACAAGGCCTGATCCTCAGCTGGTGTAGTTTTGCACAGCTCTACATAAGTTCAGGGGTAGTATGTCAAACTACACCCACCAAGGATGTGACCCGTAGATTTTAAAGGCAGAAGATTGGCTACAATCTGATCTCCAGTATGGTACAGGCAGCAGGTTCTCACATGGTTTCTTCAGAGAAGGGATTAATTTAATTAACCCTCTGCCATTGTGCCTTTTTTCTCTTTCCCCTGGGTTTCCAGTAAAGTAAAAAATCCATTGCTTGTGGATACAAGGCTATGGTCAGCACATTGCAGACACAAGTTTAAAACTACAACACTGTGAAGGGATGCTCCAAGAGGAGCAAATCTATTGCTACTGAGGTATTTTACGGATCTCCAAAATGTCTACTTTGTTGTTTGTGAGGAATGAGAGGAGATTCTACCCTGCTCAGATTTTCTTTAGGGTAGTATTTTCTGAAAACGTACTCACTTTTAGGATGTCATCCAGATGCATCACTTCCTGATCCAGATCCTGAAACTCTTTATACTGCTCTTTATGTGGCTCAAGAGCTAAGAGAAGCCCTTGCAAGGCTTCTTCAATGCTTCCATCCAGATAAGACTTGTATCCTTCTGATTCCCCACTAATGGATCCCTCACACGGAAGCCTCTCCAGGGTCATGGGCACCTCTGCGGACGTGAGCCTTTTTACCAGCTGCTTCGTGATGTTGCCCTCATAGGTATCCAGCTCCACCGGCTTTAGCTCTGAACCTTCATCCGTCTCCTGCAGGAGGGACACCGGGACATTTGTCTCTATAAAGACACGATCGCTCCCAGCATCGGAGGTTTTTCGGCAAACTTCAGAAGCCGCCCTGGGGACGGCCTTTTTCTCCGTCACTGCTGCCTCTCCCTGGGACGGCCGGTCCTTAGGCTCAGGGACAGAGTCTCTGCGGGAGTCACTGCTGCTGCAGTCCGGGCTTGAGCTCTTGGAGGAAGACTTGAGAGCTCGGCGTTGGGTGGGGGTGGCGGCGATATCGGGGCTGGAGCTGACGTGAGCAGAAGAGGACCCCGGTGAGTTGGCAGGGGGCATTTGGTCTTCATAAGGCAGGTCGCCAAAAGTGAAGGAAAGAGGCCGCTTCTCAGTGGTTGCCGTGCCATTTTCAAAGACGTCATCTGGCAAGTTTGACTGAAAAGATAATTGAGAAAGATAAAATGTTTTTTGTGCCTAGATGGAAAGAGAAAGAAAATATACTGTGTTTCCAGAAAGGACAAATGCAAGGAAAAAGATTTGAGAAGCATTCAAGACTTGAGAGATGGGGGAAAAAAAAAAAACAAAAAACAAAACACATTTCAAATCCAACTTGTGCTTGCCTCTGTCACAACCCCTGACTTCAGCAGGAGTTCTGCTGGGCAGCTCGAGTTTAGCATCTCTTTTGAGACAGGGTAAGCCAAGAACTTGGTAAGTGTGTCCCAGAACACAGACCCAGGCACCACTGCTCTTAGCAGGTTGACTCTAGCATCAGTTCTGGGGCACTGCCCTATTTCCTACAGGACAGCTCTCCATGCTGGGGTTGCACTTAAGCTACCTTGTCTGCATTTTCATACCTGTTTATTTTTCTGTTGTGTTTATTTTCTGATAGCAATCCCTAAACTGTAAAACAGGCTGCTCCAAAAGTTTTTCCAGTGTCATGGCATTTTGATAGTGATATTGCTGTGCTATTTCTTTATGTTGAAAGTATGTTCTGCATGTGGCATGGGTATCTCTACTAGCTGTGGAACACGAGCTACAGAAAAGTCATGTTCAACATCAGTTTCTTCTGAAAGGAAACAGAAGAAATCGTGTGGTGGTGTGTTCACCAGGACACTGATCACTTAGGAGACAAAAACTGGCTGAGCTATGGGTAAAACTCACTGCAGGTGTCACAGCCTGCCTATGTCACCTACAAATTTTGTTTTAATGAAATATTGCCTCATGTTAAATTCTCTTCCTGCACATTGGAGAGAGTTATAACATTTCTTCTGTCTTCTTCCCTGTCATCAGGTTTGAACCATCTCAGAGTTGTAGTACAAATCCTTCTATTATTTTATGCAATTTTTAGAACAGAGGAAAAGCAAAAAGCAGTAAGGAGCGAAAATACGAGAACCTATCTGGAGCCAGAATGTAATAAATCAAAGCCTGCAATTTCACACTGATGGGTTCTGAAACAACTTTTAGCCTTCACTACGTGGCAAACACACACAAAAGCACAGCACAGATGAACACAACTTCTATTTTGCTGACAATTTGCTGGAAGAAAATATAGGCATTCATATGTTGGCAAAGGACACAAGGTTAAAACGTCCAAAACTTGCATCATTTTCCCAGCAGTTTTTTTTCCCTAAACATACTGATACTCAGAGTTTCATTTCTTCTTTTCCCCCACATGGGTCTGCTTTCAGCCTCTCCTTTGCTGCTGAAAGTCACGTTACTCAGCAAGCATCTAACATCAATTTGTATGGCAGCACATCTTTAAAAATATCATGTTGGCTTGTACTCCTGCCCTGCTCTCCTCCCCCACATGGTTGGCTTCTGACCATTATCCCTGTAGACACCAGGAGGAACTTAGATTTAATGCGAGCAGCATGGGCTCACAGTCACGTTCTCCCCTTCCATCAGTCAGCAAAATGAGCGAGTTGCAACAGAGAGCAGCACACGAAGCATGCGTGGGAACAGAGATGCCACATGGGGACTGAAAAACTCCTTCACCAAACAGAAACCAGGACTCACATATAGCTCTAGCCCTGCTTTTGGGCTTAGCCTGAGCGATGGCAGGTCACTAAAAGAGCGACTGCGCCGAAGCTTGTCAAAGAAAGTGTCTTGCAGAGCATCTAAGATTGCCAACTTTGGCCTGTCTTGCAGGGGATGCAGCCATTTCTTCAGCAGTTAAAAGCAAACAGGGTGTGAGGAAGGGCAAGTTAATTGAATGCTTTGTAGCAGAGTACTGAAATTACAGGCATGGGACGTAACACTTGTAAAATTCATATCTCTACAGATGGCCTATTCAGCTTAATGCACAGACCTGATTAAGCATTCAGAGTTTGATTCATGCAAAATGCAAGAGTACCTTATGAATCTCTTTGGTACAAAGGCAAATTTTACCAAGGCATACATTAAAAATAATAGTGCTGTAATGGTTGGTTAACTACCGTTACAAAATGAACACGCATTTTATAAAGTTTACTCAAGTCTTATAGCAGTCAGGCAAGAAGAATGGATGTGCTGTAGTTGGCCATACGGTGCCTCAAGGATGCCAGGATCATGGTCACCTTCTTTTAGGATTAGCAGCTAGAATTGCATTGCACTTGCTTTGTAAGTATTTGAAAGGGTAGCCTGCTGAAGCCAGGGGAAAAAGCGTAGATGTGTAAAGCAATGAAGCGTTTGCAGTGTTTGAACTGCTCTAGGGTTTCTCGTTACATAAACATGAAGCTAAGCAGGGCTTACAAAGAATGAGTGGTCCTTGAAGGTTGGCGTTTCTGGAGTGCCTTGGCTGTACATGGACATTCTTCTCTGGAGAGCAGATGCCTTGCTCACATTTCCTGTGGAGGGGGTCAAGTCTTCAACATCGAAGGGGCTGCAGACACACAGGCAGGAAAAATAAAATTGTTAGGCTGAATGAGAAGGAATTTCAGGTCCAGGGAAAGAATTTTTTGAAAAGGTGGTTTATTAGCACATCAAAACCCAGAGGTAGCATGCTTTTTTTTTTTCAACTGAAGTGTTTAAAAGAAAATGTTGTTAATTAGACAGCAGGCTCAGAAGTGTGTTTTTCATTTTTGATAAAAGCATTTTACTCTCAGAAATCATTTATGTAGTGTTGTCTGATATAATTCTTCTCACACGGAGAGTATTCTTAGATCTGAGTTGTCAAGCATCATCCATGATAATGAGAGAGGTGCTCTACTGATAACAGAGCTGCTGCATTATAAAGGAAACCAGTTGCTGTTCTTGCTGGCTTCATGTTTATTGCATTACAAGAAACAGCATACATGACTGTAAAAGTTAAATGCTTCTTTAGAAGCGACAGTCACCTGTTTCATTAAGAAGCACTGAAAATGGGGTTTGAATCCTAACACTGTCAGCTCACCCATGCCTACCAATGCAGGTGGACAACACCAAGAGACTTCCCACCACCTCAGGCCATGTATGAAGTCCACAAAAGCCAGCTTTTAAACCACAGTTTCTTCTACAAGGATTGAAGAGACCACATAGACCTTTTCTGTTCAGCTGATTTTTTTTAAAAAAATAATTTTACTTCACCCAGAGACCACCCAACCTGTTTTTACTTACTACCAGGTGATTTCAAGGTTCAGCTTTATTGTGCCAAGGTCATTGATGTCTACTGCAACCACCTGAGGTCGAGCTGCGAACAGGTCTTTTGTTTCACAGGTTACACTTCCCACAAGGATGTGAGTAGCAAGTCCCTTCACTTCTGTGACCTGTAAGAGAGAAGAACAGGATATTTAGGACTATACAAGGTATTGTAACCCTTAATTACAAGGCAATGGTTTTGTTTATCCTGGCCTGTACTCCTTGCTAAAAGGCTTCTAAGATATGAATATTTGTTGCTTCTCTGGGGAAAATAGATTGTTGTTGTTGTTGTTGTTGTTTGTTTGTTTTTTACTAAGTGTATGGCTGCATATAATTACGCTTACAAAATGCAGGTATATTTTATTTATTATGATTGTCAGAAGAGAAAACCACACTAGCTCAGACCAAGGGTTATCCAGTTGTGTATTTGGTATTTTGCAGTGAACATAAGCAGAACTTAAGACTAATAACAGGCACAGAGTATATGGTGTTTTTCCATCTAATACTCTCCCAGCAATAGACAATTTTATTGTCGGGATATCTCCTGAGGTAGCTTGCATATGTAGTTAACTCCCAAGGGAGCTCTTGTCTATTCATTGCCTGTAACTCTGAACCTATCCAACTGTTTTCATTTGCAATGGTCTTTGGTGATGATTTCCACAAATCTGTTAGTAGGGAACTATATATGCTTTTATGGTAAGAGTAGAGCACAGTACTATTCAAACTTGCATGTGTATAAATCTATCCCTGCCTGAAAATTCAGAGGGACGATTATATGTGCAGCTCACCTACAAACAAATCTTAGGCTATTTACTTGAAAGTCAGTTCCTGAACCTTCATTGTGAAAGCATTTATAGAGAGCCCATAAACGAGTGAGAATTTACATGTTAACCTTTACTGGGGCTCTTGTTTATAGCTCTTGTGCTACAGGAAAGTGTTCTCACTAATCCTTCCACCTTAAATCTGTATTGTTAAATTTAGGAGAGTGACTCACCATGTGCTACAGCTTGACTTTCTATGCAAATCTGCCGTCTGGCACATCCAGGATTATTTTGTTGGTGTTTTGAAACTGCTTTTTTTTTTTTTCCTTTTTTCTTTCTTTCTTTTTTTTTTTTCACTGCCTGAGTTGGACATTTCCCTTGATTTTGACTTTCAAAACACTCATTAGGCTTCACCTGTCTAAGCAGGAACTCCTGGACTAATTATTAGCAGCAGTTTTTAGACAGGAATCAGGGAATTAACATCTCTGGATTGGAGGTATATTGGTAGGAAAGCACATGAGCATGTGGATTTTTTAACCAGAAGAGAACCCTGGGGAGGTCTGGGGCAGTAAGGGAATGGAGCAGTGGTGGAAAAACTCCTGTCTGGGAGGAAAAGTTGGGTTGCAAGTGTTGTTCTTTCCCTATGGGACAGGGCATGGAGACTGTAGGCACTAAGAAATTTTTGGAACTTCTGAGTTCTAGAAAGCTGCAAAAAATATCAGGTGCACAAGTTTGTGTAGTGCTCCTGTTTGTGCATGGTGCTGGGGTTGGACCTCAGGACTATCTTAGCTCATGCCCAACTGTCCCCTATGTGCATTTGAACTGTTTTTCTCCAGATGAACAGATGCTGCTCTCTTACCTGAGCAGCATTAGCAAATTTATCAGCAGTGGACTTTCTTGTTTTGTTTTTGTTGTTGTTTTGCTGAATGCTGTTAACAAACTGGTTTCTAGTTTTCCCTTGCTTTGGTGCAAATAACTAAGAGCTGCTGGAAAGTGACGTGAGGCAAGGGTTGTGCCAGTAAAGCCACCAGTACAGGGAGATGACCCCTCCCACAGGGCTCCCAAACTGATCAGTCTTGTATCACCTAGGATCAAGCAGTCCTATAGCACTTCATTTTAGTAGATGTGTTGGAAATGTTAATGATGATGCATTTCCAAAGTTTCATGATTTACTTCTGTATTTCTGCTGATGGTACATGTAAAGGCAGCAGCCTCTTGGCTTCTGCCTTGCTTGCAGGCAAAGGAGTTAGCATGCATACCTTAATGGAGATCAGCCCAACAATGAGAGGGAGGAAAACCATTTCTTCTCCATCCCAGCTCTGCTTGCCATTCACCTCTATTTTGCCTTTCAGTTTCCATCGCTGGCGACCATAACGCATGAAAATCTGAGAAAGCAAAGTCCTCTTATTATCTTGAGAAATCTACTCTCCTGATGCACAAGTATCAGAAACAGAATTGGGGAAAGGGTCTGAAATAGGTTTGAAGAGTTAGTGCTGTAGGTGCTGCCCTTCTGCTTCCCATCAAGCCAGGAGGAAAAGGTCCATGCATGCAGTAGACTGGGGACAAATGCATTGATTGAGACAGCTGTGAAGTGCAGGCTGGGGGGATTTGTAATCAAGCTGCTGCAAATTCCTTGCAGGTACAACTCTGTTCTGGACAGAGCTGGAGGCTTTTATTCTAATCCCTCTCCAATGAACCTTTTCTTGATGTTCTCCACTGGAGCATTGCAGTGACCTGAGATACTGACACAGCTTCACAGCGTGTAGCACTGGGGTCTCGAGAAATGGTGATTCTGTCTTTCTGCTGCTCTACTTGATGATGGAGTAAAGCCTCAGCATCCAGTAAAGGATGCTTGCAAGTACTTCTTCAATTTGATCTGCATGCATGGGATGAAGCATATGCTTTTTCTTCCAGAGGAATTAGAAATGTTTGTCAAGAACAAGATGGTGAGAAGCATGTCCTAATTCTGGGAGAAATAAGGCTTTTTGGTTGTGACTATATATATATATATATATATTTTTTTTTTAAAAAAAAAGCTTGTAGTTCATGGAGTAGCTAACACCCAGTGAGAGTTTACAGGAAAGCTAACAGCTGTTTCTTAGCGTGTAGATGTCCGTAAGTTTTATTCACCACGGAGTACAAAGTGACAGAAATCTGCCACCCATTTAATTCCTTTGCTATCAAACCAGAAACCAAGCGTGGCATACCTCATACTGATCCCCGGGGCAGAGCCGAGCGAAGCCAGCCAGACCTGGGGAGGAAAGACACGGAGCAGCGGTCAGAGTGGTATGCAGCCCCCCAGGACACCCCAATCTCACTAGGTGCCAGGCAGCTGCTGTGCTGCGACAGGAGAGGGCAGCAGCCTGCACCCTGCAGTGACGTGTGGGTTTTATTTCCTCTATTTTATACCAAAAAATAAAAAAAATAATTGCATTGTGGTTTTGTGCATATCAAAGATTTGCACTTCCCAGCTTTTTTTTTTTTTTTCCCTCCAGGCATAATTCTCTCTCTCTCTTTTTTTTTTTTTTTAATAATAATTATATATGAAAAAAAGAAGAAGAAACAGCTTCCTGATGTCATCTGGCTTCAGAAACCAATCTTAATGCCCTGACTATTGTGAGGCGTAGGCAAGCTGCTGATTATCATGCAGTGCTTGCTGCTTAACCCAAATCAGACCGAGCTATGCTTTATAACACAGGCTCCTTGTTGGAACTTCTTAACAGAAACACAGCGAGAGGGGCTCCTTCTGCTTGGTGCATCCATAACAGGATCATTGCCACGCTACCTGAGTGTCTTTCAGCTGTAACTACATCAGGAGCCATGGCTGACATCTGTAACACAAGATCTCTCCTGCTTTTCCCCAGAAGGGTGAGGTAGTGCAGCAAAGCACTTGTGGCATATGTTTGGGAATTTTTCTTAAAGGGATGTCATGATGCTATTTCTATATTGGCACTGTGAGTACAAAATGGAAAGTTTCCTAGGGCTTGTGACTCCCGAAATCCCAGGGAAGTCACAGTCGCCATCCTGGCCTTGCGATCTGCTCTTCTGCAGGATGCAACGGGCTGCTTTCCAGTCACCTCATCCTCTCTTCCCTTCTACCTCACAGATCTCATTTGGTTGCTATTGCACTCGTTTTGCTATTAAAAAATAAATAATTACTTCATTTTCTTTTGCTGCTCAGTCTTACTGCAGCCACAGATATTTTTGTAATCTATCAGACTCTGCCTGCAGTGCTGCAACACGCAGAGAAATTAGTCTGCAAACATGCATAAAGTCACGGCAGAAATGAGAATTACATTTTTTGGGGTCTTTGGACTGCATGTATCCTAAAATGCCATGGCCTAATATATATAGGCGTGTTAAAATCAGCACAAGATGAACCCTAGTGTTGACTTTATTTACTGGGCTACAGCTGGGCTATAGGACCACCTTGATCCCTGTACACAGCCATGGCCCATCCCTGCGATCTTCTGATCCTTCTCTTTTATTTATTTCTTTGACCAGAAAACAGTTTTCTTCACTCATCTTATTGCTTAGCAGAACAGGGAGGCCTTTGCTCAGAGCTCATATTACCCATTCCTTTCTAATTTATTTACTGTTTATAAATAATTGAAACTTACTAGCGCTCTGCTGCTGCTCCTCTCTCCCTAGGCACGCTTTTATAAGGGAATTTGATCTCTGCTGGGACACATCACTGAGAGCATCTGAGGAAAACAAAAGGCCCTTTCTCTGCTCAGAGGATGGGGAGGGGGGGACGCAGCCTGGGGCTCCGTGCACGGGGTGTGTGGAGCCGAGGCCTGCGTGCGGTGACCAGCCCTGCCAGGCACCATTTTGGGCCGGGGGGCGCAGACGGTGGGGTGGGAGCTGGGTCTAGAAATGGGCTCTCGAGGCTGTTGGTGCTGCTCAAGGCTCTCCAGCCTGATGAAGGGGAGGCTGTTGGACCAGTGTATTGCTCTGAAATGGCTGAATGTTTCACCTTCTGCTGCCCTGGTGCTTCAGAGTGGCATAGGTGCCCTTCCCTGTGCATCAGAACAGGGCGTGCAGCTTCCATACAGGGACTTCTATGGCCCCATACTGGGTTTTCCTATTAAATTTCAACACTTGACTAATCCTGAGCAGCAATCTAAGCCTGCTGGCAAGGTTATTATCTTCATTTTGAAAAATGATTAGACTCTTTAAAATTATATATAACACAAAAGCAGCGTGGGCCCCCTACTTCCTGACAGTGCTGTGTGGGTTGGCTTGCTTTCAGTGTGTGCGATGGAGGACACAAAATAAAAATAACTGTCACTGGAGTGGCTGGGAACAGATAAGCTTGGGGGAGAGGAACACTTTGATTTTAACATTAGATCTTAACACTAGCTGGATGTGCCACAGTGCAACGAAAGGGGGAAGCTTGCTACGTGATCTCTAGGCTTTTGTGCTAGAGCTGCTCTGAGCTGTGCCAAGAGCAAAGGCTGCATTGTCCTACTGGATTCCCATTCCTAGGCAAAATTATCTAGACAGAAATTCTAGGTGTCCTAATTAGAGAAAACTTCATGATACGGCATTTCTCTTTGCTATTTTCTAATTTGGGCTCCTTCATGTTATGAGAACTGTGTTTCAAGGTGGCTGTTGTCTGTGGTTTCTTCTCTGCTCCTGCACCTGAGCACAGCGCCTGGCTTCTCTGCAGCACAAGGGCTTTGCTGGAGGACTTGGGCATGCAAGAGAGAAACAGCTCCAGACCTTTTCAGCCCAGTCACTCGTGGTGCCCCAATGTCTTCTGCAACAAGTCCTGCTGCCATAAACTCTAAGTTGTGCTGCATTCACAGCACATAAGGAAAAACCCTGAGGGACGTGACCTGGTGCAGTTCCCTTTCTGCACTGCATGGCCTTGAGTTTGCTTCACTGTGTCCACACTGCACTGCTGAGGGATTCTGTATACAAACGTGTGGCTCCATCTCTGTGTGTTCATCTGGTAACTTCGCATCTATGCATCTTTGTCTTTCCAGTAACTGAGTGGGGGCTTTAAAATGTAAGGTTTGGTGCTCTGGGATGCAGCTAGGAGATCTACAAAAGCTCCTGCACTTGTTTTCTCTACGATGGGAGCACGGGGTGAATAATTTTAACTTGATCTAAGCTAGATCACGTCTCATGCACTGCAACTGTTGGACACAGCTAACTCCCATGTGTGACAGGGCAGGCAGAGGCAAAACCCTGTGTAAGATTTGTGAGCTCTAAAAAGTCTGTCATCAGTACTTCAGTTGGAGAATTAAGAGTGCATCAGTGTTTAGGTCCTGATTTTTTTAAAAATTATTTTTATTATTTTTACAGGACTATTTTCATGCCAGTGATTGAAGAGGGAAATGAAATCCAAAAAAGATCCCCCCATGATCACTTATTTAAGAAATGTTACAGAAATAACATCATCAGTGATGCCTAGTGATTCACTGCAATGGGCTTCAAGTAAAACTGATTGATTCCACAATATTAAAACCCATAAAGACAAGGAGTAAAACATGCTACCATAGAGTTATCTAGGTGTTTTAGTGGCAAACTACCCTTGGGTCTTTGTTTTTTTACACTTGCTTAAAAAAGGTTGTAGTGAAAATTGGGTAAAGGACGGGGAAAGAGACACAGTCAAATTAAGAAAGTATTTTGAACTTCAGCTCTGTAGGTATTCACAATTTCCTACCGATCTTCTCAAATGGTTGTGGAGATAGAGGCAACAGGTGCAGCAGCCTTCAAAACTGAATCACTTTGGCTGTTGGGAGGAGTGTTTAGGGAGCCTAATTAGCACATCTCCCTTGAAAAGAAAAATCATCATCTCAAAATTTTCTCTGTAAGCTTTGATGTTCCTAGCTCTGCAAGCCTTTCCAGTGGGCAGAGGTACAAGTCAGGGTTTGAAGGCTCAGCAAGTGGTGCAGTGAGGGAAAAGCACACCTATTATAAGTCCATATAAAACTAGTACATCTCAGTGCCCTCAGTAACAGACTTCTGCTGTTCAAAGAAAGGAAATGTGAAAAGGCAATTACCTTTCATCTTGATGCAAAACTCCCCCAGTAGGTTTTCCAGCTCTGCTTCTATGGTACACATGTTCTGTGTTGGAAGACAGAATAGTGAGGTCAAACAAACTCTCTTTTTTTTTTTTTTTTTTTTTTTTTTTTTTTAAGGTCTATTTGGAAATAAAAGTTTCTGTTACGCAGATGAAAGGCATTTTGCAATAAAACCAATATGCCAGAGCTACCCTTGCTGTTTAGCTAAATCTGGCCCTAAAAACAACATGTGAGCTATGCCTGCTTGCACCGAAGCTGAATGTAACCTCGTGCTCTTCTGTTGCTCTCTAATCCCCGTGTTGGCAGCACCCAGTTGTGGCCCTTGCAGTGTAACCCGGTCACTGTCCCAGTCCTTTCCAGCCAGGATGTGTGCCAGCAGCAGCTCCGCGCCAAAGTGGCTCCCAGCATGTTGTTAATCTTTCAAGAAACGTGGACTACATTAAGAAAAAAAAAAGACTGCAGGAGGTGGGTACTGGACCCCCTCCAGCTCTTCCTTCAGATCGAGGAAGGATGCCACGGTTTGTGTGCTGTGATGTTTGCAACACTTAGACCCTTGTTAATTTACTGCCTGTTTAATAAAATAGGTGGTGACCACAGCAAGTAACACTGGATGGGATGCAGCAGGTATCTGCTTGTTCCAGCCAAACTGCCACCCTGGCATCTGTGGGGTGGGAGGGAGCATATATAGCTGCAACATATGTAGCTTCGGGGCAGATTTACTGCTTAACGTGCAGTGGTTCCTGGGTATAACCCTGGTCTTGTGGATCATAATTAATATTTCAAGGAGCTCTTTGGGCTCATGTCATCCATCTTTATATCAGGCATTCACCTGAAGATAAATTTAAAAATAATAATCCTTCTTCACCAATTTTGCTCTTAACTCCTTTATCTCATTGAAGCCAGTGGCAAAGTTTCCATGGTCTTCCAACAGTGCAAGAGCAAAACAATTGAACTAACAAAGATATACCTCAGTGTACTCCTTGTAACTCCTGTTGATTTCAGTTAAACTCTCTCGAGCTGCTTTGCTGGCAGGAGACATTGCAAAAGCTTGCTTCATTTTGCTTGCACCGTCGCAGAGACGTCTTTGGATACAATAGGCTTCATAAAGCTCATCCACCTGGAGGGAACAACAAGGTCATATTGAAACAAACAAACAAACAAACAAAACAAGAAAAAAAAAGGCAAAACAAAAAAACACAACACCAGAGAACTCAACAAAATAAAGCCAACGAAGTGAAATAGTGTGTGATGCAAGGAAACGAAGCCAAACAAGTGGTAAACCATTAGATCCAGGGCGAGCAAATGAAGCTGTGATACTCTTACAGTTGACACCATGAGATAAAAATAACTTCTGCTGCAAAAATCTCATTACAGCAACAGTAGATGCTGTCAGCAATTCACCTGCTTGCCCTGTGCATGCCTTTAGCCTTCCCCCCTCGTCTGGGACATGTCCAATTGCAACTGTATGGCAGGAATGCAGCAAGCTTCTGAAATGTCTTGGTGTGGAAGAGCTCTTTCAGTGGCACGTGCAATGCCCAGACTGCCAAATGGGAGCAGACACATTAAAAAGCACATTTATCAGGGCCAGCAATGCCTTTGGTATTGCTAACACGAGCCGTGGGTTGAGACTAATCCTCCAGAACTAAGAGATGTAGCCAGAATCAGGAAAGGTTTAGGAACAGCTGATGTCAAATTAAGAAAGTATTTTGAACTTCACCTCCACAGACACTCACGTAACTTTTTAGTGACTTCCTTCAGTCCTTGGTATGATGTAGACACCAGACATCTAGAAGGCAGCTCTGGAGGTTTTGCAGAACTTGGTTGCATATAATTTATAGTCTCACCCGGATCTAGCTTCAGAGTGCAATGGATTTGTGTGTCTCATGCTTTGATTTTCCTTTTCCCTCTAACCCCTGCACTGAAGGTGTATGTTTACTCCATCCAAACTGTTCAGTGGGCATCTGCAATGGTATAACTTCATCTATACAAACTTAAGCTGCTAGATGCAGGAGACACAGGCTTTCTAATCTGAATTTATCAGGGTGAGGAGGGAGAAAGGAAGAGAGAAAGATATATCTTCTGATGACCCTTCTAAGATAGGATATTTGGTTTTTACCTAGAATAACCATTTCCCTTCATTCTTTCTGACATCAAGTGGCTGCCCCGTGCACCCTGGTGCTTGCTAGTGGGTTTTCACAGCACAATTTCTCTCTGTGAAACCTTCCAGTGCCTTGGCTTCCTAAGTCTGTGACTGTTTTGCTGTGTTAGGAATGATCCTGATGCAACCATCCAGGTGTGCTGTGATTCCCACTTTCCCAAGCCTGCTTAACCTCCAGCAGAAAGTGTCACCTCCTATTTGGAGCAGGACTGCTCTTCCTGACAGTTTCAGAGCATGACGTTGATTTTTATAAGGTGAACGTGGACTCCTGATGGCTGGAGCCCCTAATGAAGGTTCTCCAGCCAGCATGAGAACTGCTTTGCAGGTGAAACAGTGCATCGAGGAGTTATGGAAGTGCTGGCAGCATTTTGCCATTTCAAAGTTACAGGGAAAAGCTTCTTGGAGTCATATCCACTACTATTTCCCTTACAAGTCTGCACCGCTCCCCATGCGAAAGACAGCTCCTATAAATAGCTGTCCCTTGGTATTTACTCCTGCTGTTAGTGTAGAGAGTTGACCTGGGGCTGCCGTCCTGCGTGGTGGGGATGCACTTGTCTACCCTGACAGACGAGCTCTCTGCTCCTCACGTCCCATTTTAGGGACAGCGGGTGCCCTCGTTCAGCATGGCACAGCCTCCTGCCAAAAGAGCCCTCCTCCAGGGCTTGCTCAGGAACAGCGGTGTGCCGCCACCTGAGCAAGACCGTGAGTTTTAATGCCATGCACCTCTGCTTTTCCTGCCTCCGTTGCTGTGGGTTACAGAAAGTGAACTAATGTGCTCGGCTGACCAGCGCTACCTCTCGCGTTTGGTGCTTTTCGTTCCTATTATAAGCACAGAAACCATTAGCTCTGAGCAGCTGGAGTGGGAAGGACGTGAATGGAAATGTTCTTCAAGCAATAATTTTGCCATTCATGTTGCCAGCAAGGGAGAAGGTGGTTTGGGGAACAAATTTTCAGCCTATTGCCTGGTGACTTTTTCAGCTCTGAGAGTAAGAGAACATGAAATTAAAAGGTTTGGATGGGCTGTCATAATTGGAGCACTTCAAGCTGCATGAACGCTTTTCAAACAACTCTCAAAAGACATTTCATCCGTCAAAAATAATTCATTCTTTTGTCAGGCTCAGGAAAGTAACTAATAGCTAGCAGATATGTTTATAACCGAGAGAATACATGCTGTGGATTTTGTCCAGCTCGAAAATGTATTGGTATAAATCATGAGTACCTCTACTGGGTATGATAGACTCATTCTCACCGATGTAATCAAGCAGATGTGGGCCCACCAAGCCACGCAGAAGAAGCATTAGGAGTGAAAACTGGGAATAACTCCAGTCTAGCCGTAGTGCACGGTGGAAACCACTGCTGAACTAGATTGCTTTCAGCTGTAACACCATTTCTACCTTTAGTTTGAAAATAAGCATGCTGCGAGAGAGGCTTTCCCCAGCAGCTGTCTGATCCCATGTTCTCTGTATGGCTAAGTGCACAGGAGCGTTGTGGGGCATGGAGAACAGCTGGACATCAGAAGCTGCAAACCCTTCCTTTGTCTCTGACCCCCAAGTGACTACAGCAAAAGTGCTGAATGTGGGAGAGGCTTTGTCAGCACTGGAGTGGAGGGGCACCTTTTTGGCCAAGGGTTTGTTTTCCTCAAAACGTAAGAGCTGGTGCAGAAGACATGCTAAGGACGCTCGTTACCTTGCTGATGTGGAACTCCAGCCTCCTCATGTATCGCTCCACTGCTTTGATTTGCTGCAGGAAACAGAGAAGCAGAGGGTGAGGCACAACTGAATGCAGCAGGAGGACATCTCTACTAGCTCTGCTCATGTCTTTGGGTCCCCAGGAGTCTGAGGAACTCCTTAAGATATGCAGGGCTTCAGTGCCCACAAATCCAGAATCGACTGCAACACCTTACTGTGATTAACCTGATGCTGAAAAAATGGAGCTCAATGGCATCTATATAAAAATATGATTGTTTGTTTTTAAAAAAAGCTTTCTGGTGGGGTCTGCATAGGTTTTCCTTGATGAAAATTTCCTAGTTTGTTGTTGTTTTTAAGGAATGTAAGACTTTTTGGCTTGTAAAACTGTATTTTTTCAGTACTTTGAAAACCTGTATTAAAATTGATGAGGTTTTGCATTTCAAAATCTATTCTTTTCCTGATTAAACTGTTCTTGAAAGCAAAAACAAGCTTGGTATTTTGACTGAAAAAAGCCAGATCATTCAGGAAACTTTTTTTGGAAAGCTTTTCTTTTGTTTCACCCAACATTTCCCATGGGGAAGAATATTTTCATTTTTTCAGCTTTTTATTCCCCAGCATTGGCAGGAGCAGGGATGAGAGATGACCATGCAGGCCAGAGCTATCCCAAGGGCAGCTACCAGCAAGCCGACCTCCAACTGAGTTACTCCTCTGGGGCATTTGTCCTGCTCTTTGTGAATGTCCAGATTGTGAAGCTTTGATGGTGTTGGCATGACTGATAGATTTGGCTGAGAGAGGTCTCCCACGCCAGCTCCATACATCATACAAGTAACTACTAACCCTTCTTGCAAGAAGTGTCAAAGAGAGTAACATACCTTATCTAAATCATACAGGACTCCCTGCAACAGAGAAGAGGATATTGTGATTTATTTTGCAGCATAACAGCAACAGAAAACCATGAGAAAATAGTATCTATAGGTGAATAGAGATCAAAAGCAAGATCTGGAAGGGACAAACAGCACACACGCAAACTTCCAGCTTCCCGCTCCCAGCCCGTGACTGCTCCAGTACCTCTGGAAGATTGTAGTGCATCTACCCAATAAAAAGCGTGACACGTACCAGGCGTGAGTTTCTTCTCATGTCTTTTAACTGAGCAGTCAACTTGTCCAGCTCTGTCTGGTGAACTTCCAGATACTCGCTGTAAACACAAACCAGAGGAGGGAGGCGTAAGCTCTGCGGCACGTAACGGAGCCGATTGCCGAAAGTCGTAAAAGGAAATCTCTGCAACAAATGGCTTTCCTCCCCGGGTGCGCTTTCAGACAAAAATGCATTTGCATTGATCTGTCCTAAAACCAGCTTCCTTGCTGCCTTTCAGAGAAAAATTAGGAGCCGGTTATTTAGCTGTGTATAAGAGCTTGGTGTTTTCCTGTCGCTGAACGACCACTTCCAAGTAAGCTGTCTGCTGCTTAGCTTACAGGCTGGGGCCTTCAATCGCTGCTCTCCTGTCTGGCTGGTAAAAGCCCCGTTATCATCTGGGACGTTATCTGAAGGGCGATACAAGCCTCTGATATGACTCAAGGAAATGTGGAGGAAAAAACAAACACATTTACTGTTGAAATCCCAGCCCTTGGGAGCTTTCCTATCAAACAGTGGAACTGGGATTCTTCCCCATCTCCCCTACAAACATTTCCAATCAAAAGTGTTACAATGAAGACTCCAACAGGTGCATTCTTCTAGCCTATGATTAAGGATCTCTGCTCCTGTGAGATGTCATTCTGGGCTCTAAAATGTCACAGAGAGCTTCAGTCGGCAAGCACAATAAAGGCTCTTACTCCAGGCCATTCTTCAGGGCTCTGTAGACCTCCTCCATCCTTTTGGGCTGGGGCTCCTTGGGGGTGGTGCTGTTCTTGTGGCCCAAATTATGCATTTTCTTCACCTTCGCTTGGGGCTTCTTGAGCGCAGAGGAATTTTCAATAAAAGAGTTACACCTGCAAAGTGAACATTAAAGAGGGGGGAAATCCCTATAAATCATAACGATCTCAAAGAAGTGTAGCTTAAAGAAATCTTCCTGATGTTATCTCTGCTAGCAGAAGCGATCCTGCTTACGTGCCTGCCAGTTAAAGGGCTGTGTTTGTTTACAGGTTGAGAGGTCTGAGCAGCCTGGGACTCGCTGTCAGCTTTTGATGTGCCAGTTGCCTTTCTGAGATATGAATGCCGGCTTAAGTCCCAGGCTCATCAGCCCTTTCTCTGTCTCATCCCATGCCTTTCCTGGCTCAGGTTGGTTGCTCAGCCATCACCATAAAGAGGCTAAAAACAGAGGGGACCCCAGATAATATCAGGCATAAAGCCTGGGGGCTCCTAAGGGAGGCTGGGGGGTGGTTAAGCGTGTGCCTGGAGGGCAGCATCACGCTGCTGGTGTTGAGCACGGACTGCAAATAGAGGAGTTGTGCTGCATGTAGGTGCCTCCTTGGGCACTTTTCTCTAGATCAGCATCCAACAACCATCACTGACCTGAGCTGGCAACGTGGAGGTGCACAAGTGGAAGCTAATTATAAAGTCGCCTCTGGGGCTTCTTCCTGGCTTGGGAAATGCTTGGCTCAAAGCCCGGAGTCCTGTCTAGCCAAAAGGTGATGCAAGGAAGGGTTCTGCCCCCAAGCTCTGCCCCTCTCCCAGCAGGATGCTGAGGCAGCCCTGAGAAGGAAGGGGACTTGCTTTGAATTCACAGGGAAAAAATGACTTTTAGGTAGTGACGGTCTGAAGCTGGGGGCGGTGGGAAGCGTAGCGTGCTTCTGGGCACTTTACATGTGAAAAGATCGCTGTATAAATTAGGGAACTAAAATTGTTCTCCGAAATGTTCTCACAACTCTGAGGCATGTGAGGAAGCCCTGCACTGAGGGTGGAAGGGAAGTATTTGCTAGTTAAGACTCATGGTAACAGCTTGATTATACACACAATATAGAGAGATATTTTAGCCTAAAAGACTTTTTTTTTCTGCAAGTTGGAGAGGAGTTAGTCCTCTCTCACCTCTTTTCCACCTTCCAAACCCCAGGGCCCCTTTAGCACCTGACTCAGAAGTTCTCCTTAAAGAGCACGGTACTTGCCTGGAGCGTCTCTCTTGAAGCCCGCTGAAGCCAGCAAAGGACTGGCTCCTGATAATCCCATTAGGACCTCCTGGAGAGAATGAATGTGATCCTATTGACATGATTTCTGGGAGCCGGGAGGATATTCCTGAAAAACAACAGAAAGAACGTCAGGGTAAAAAGGTGGGCAAGGGGCACGAGGTGGTAAGGCAGGGACTGCCCAGCGTCCCAGGGGGTGACCCAGCCACATGAGGGGCTGCCAGACAGGGCTCGGACATGACTCCCTGCTCCAGACTATGGAGATCCATCACTCTGTTTTCAGAATAAACCACAAAAGTGCCTGCAAGGATATTGAATTTTCTTGGCAAACAGCAGAGATGTTGAGGGTTTTACATGTTCTGTGCCTCATGCTTTCAAGGGGGCCTTGGCACCCCTGCGAGGAAGCTCTTGGTGTGTGCTCATTTCCAGCATCCAGCTTGGCATCTGCACTGAGCCTCAGCTTAGGAATCAGCAAATTAAGGAGAAGAAAGCAGTGGTCCTCCACCCCGCTGGACCCACCACCTCTGTCCTTCCCAGCGCGCTGATGCTGTCATGCTGTGATACACATGGAGAAACTAGGCCAGCTTAAAAATAACCAAAAAAAAAAAAAAAAAAAGGAAAGGAAAAAAAATCCCATCTATTTTAAAAGGCAGCCCTGGCATGTCTTCACGTTTAAAGCAAACCCACAGATGAAGAACAATCCACAGCTGAGTGCCCCAAAAGGAACCACTTGTGAGGACCACGGATCTGCAGCCTGAGCCTCCCCAGCCAGATTTATTTATCGAAGATAAGGAGCAGAGCTATGTGGTACCTCCACAGCAAACACTCACTGGAAAAAGCAAATATGTGGGGAAATGTTGTGCCCAGTCCAGTTGTGTTTAATTTGTAATGCTAGGCTGGACAAATACTCTCTGAGGTGGCATTAGGCATCGTGGCAATCTACTTCTCTCTGGAGAGGACCGCATTGCCCAAGAAGAGCTGCTTTGTCGGGAATATTTCTGTAAGAGCTCTGCCAAAAATATTTCTTCCAGCTCCAGAATTGTCAGCGCCATTAGCAATGCGAAGTTCTCCCTGTTACACAACCCAAACGGCATCAATCTCCCAGCTTTGGGAGTGAGAACTGGATCGGTCCCCGTGTGACTGGGCAACCCTCATGGATACGGCCTTGGCTTTCTGATACGTGTGTTTAGGCTGAATTTTCTCCTCTGCTGTGACCAGTAGGTAGCCTGGAAAGCTCTCCTTGTTCCTGGTCAGCCTGGGGAAGAACA
Organism: Oxyura jamaicensis; assembly: GCF_011077185.1. Classification (NCBI taxonomy): domain Eukaryota; kingdom Metazoa; phylum Chordata; class Aves; order Anseriformes; family Anatidae; genus Oxyura; species Oxyura jamaicensis. Next base: position 96,557,528 of record NC_048894.1, on the reverse strand, counting down.
GCTGCTGAGATCTCTCTCATGCTGGCTGTGCCAACCAAAACCCTCTTGAACGATCCCCAGGCACGTCTGGGGGATTACCACAGGCAAGAGGCTATTCCAGTAAGCAGCCTGGATGTGGCTGGACCCCGTTTTGGGAGACCTTTACAACTGGAGGCCTTTCCAGCCCGGCTGGCCCTGCTCCTGGAGCACAGAGGCAGGCGTGATGGGGTTACCCCACTGACACGGGAGATTGAGCCCCACAATCATCAGCTGTTCCTCGGGAAATAAGGGCAGCAAGAGCAAACCTCAACCCGGGTGCTAGTCCTGACCATGCTGGCTATAAAAACACAGTTACTTTGGATTCAAAACTCATATAAAAATGCTAGCATCCTCCACACGGTGAATATCTTCTGTGTTAACATGAATGAAGGGCAAAGGTCTGAACAAAACCTTTGAGCGTTTGATGCATACTGGTAGTGTTAGGTTTTCTTTTGCTTTGGGGAAGCTTAGAAAGGTAATGATCTCAAAAAAGGAATTTACTGATTTATTTATTTTACTTATTTAGCCGAAGCGCTCAGGAGGCTTTGCAACACTTTCCGCACAGTACCGAAAGGAAGTGTGGATGAAGTGCAATTGAAATGCAAACTGGAGACCTGCCTGGAGCTACTTGTGCTTTGTTTTTGCATAAATGTTCAGAAGTCAGAGCCCAGAGTGGCTTATGCTCTCTCTCTATATATATGTTATGTATAATCTTGGCGATTAATGTATGTTGAATTTCTGTACAGAAGAAAGCTGTGATAGAAGGAAGTAACAGAGTCAGAAATGATGAAATCTCACAGTTGGGTTCAATTACTTTTCAGTTCATCAGGTTAGAGGTTGCTTCCACTGTACAAACACAATCTGTTCTTAAGATTTAAACTTACACTGCCGACATCTCAAGACATTTCCAGCTGACCTCACACTGATGCACTGACCCTCTTTAGCAGCAGCAGTCTCTTAGCCCAGATTTGCACGGGCACCATGTCCATGGATTATTTGATACCAACATCTAGCAAATGTGCTTTGGGTGATGAGCATTTGTCACGTTGCTGGAAAACACTTTGTTGAGGGGGATTTATTTTCCTGCCTGTTAAACCATTCACAGGCCTCTGTGCTGGCAGCAACAGATCGACTAAATAAACCTACCTCTGAATTTAATAATAGGGCTGTTTGCTGATTATATGCATATATGTAGTCACTAGGGAAATTTCAGTAAGGCTCATCCCACAAGGACTCACTCGGATCTGTTGCTGAACTGACCAGTGTCCCTACAGATGCACACCCCTAAGGGATTTTGGGGATACTCCAACAAAGTGATGAAGTATCTCAGTCCATCTTCAGTAGTTACCTGATGCAATGCTACCATCTCCTAGATACAACATGCATTTTCTCTCAATATTAAAGCATACTGTACATCTAAAATGGTATTAAAGGCTTTTGAGATCTGAGACTTCTGCCTCAGCAGTGAACCCAACAGGTACACTTACATTTTAAAATCTATGCAGTTGATGAACCACTGATGTTTCATTTTTTTAAAAAACACCAGTCTGCTTACTAGCTAATATAAACATACGCTGTGTATAAGCACAATTAGTGTAATTAGTATTGCCTGTGCTAAGTGTGTGGCAGCTGAATGATTAGCCCATCAGCAGTGTCAAGGGATAAGGTGAAATTGTATCAGTATTTTTCTCTGCCCGACTCACTGACAGTGTGCAGCAGGGAATGGCAGATAATTGATGATGTCTCTGTCCCCGGGGAAATAAAAGCCCCATCTCTCCTTTCAGTCGGAACAGCTGAGCCTGAGCTAATGAGAGGAGAAGGGACCGCAGAGCCCATCACTTCCACAGGACTGCCCCTTTTAGTCACCCTCTGAATGGACTTGCACCTCCCGTAATGCCGAAATATCTGATAAACGGTGTGAACTTCCAGCTCAGAGAGGTGAAATTCAGTGAGAATCATGTTTGCTAAATCTAGACTGACTTTTGTTTGGATCCTTTTTGCTTGCCTTTTCCCCATGAATGATCTAGAGACCACCATATGATGAGGGAAGTTGTTTTTACTTCACGTGTGCTAGCAAACATAGCAAGTTGCAATAAATACATCAGTGGTGGTGGTGCCCATGATTGCTCCTGCTCTCTCCTTGTAGCATCTACAGTTACAGCTCTGGGACTAGGGTTTGCTGTAGGGTGTTAGGGAGCTGCAGATGAGGGTTAGGTGCTCAGAGGCTTCACGGATGCTTTTGGATTATGTATAATCCTTGATTAAATGGGAATGTGAGAGTGGATTCAAAGGCTGAAGTGATCCTTGATAATCCTTTGTACCTATCTGATTTTTTTGTGTGCAGCACACATTACAAGGCCCACTCTGAGTCAAAGAAGACACAATCCCCATAGTGAGATGTTCTGTCTGCTGTTCCCTGTGCTGATCTGTGCTCTGCACACTGATAACATTTGGTGATAATTGCTAAGGGTAAGGTAAGATGAGGGGGTCCACTAAACCTATCTCAGCAGAAGCCAATTGACTCAGTTTTGCATGCTAGGAACCTCTCTTGTCTGAAAACCTGGCAATGGGGTATGTCTAACAAATGAACTGCAAACTTGTTGAATAATGAAAGGAAAGAATATGTTCACCTCTCCTCTGTGTCAAGGATTATCTTCTGACAATCAGACTAGCTGGCCAACTTACAAAGGTGAAAACACTTTATTGCAATAAAATCCCATTTAGAAGTGAGCACCTCCAAAAGAATAAATCCAACAAGGGAAGAAGCCGATTACACCCTAGAAATCACGTCCTCTCAGTGAGCCAATTCTTTCTGCTTTGCATGAATAAACTCAAAGAGCACAATTCAGTCTTGGTGCAGTTCTAAGCTCATTCAGAATGCACTCAGCTGGTGCTGCTTGCATTTGTAGTCTACAATCTATTCTATTTTAATATCATTTTTCCAACTTCTTCCTTCGGAGTTAGTTGAATTACCTTGGCAATAGAAGGCCAGTATGGCCAGTAGCCCAAACAACCACCTGGAATTTATGGTTTCCATGATCGCTAGACTCCTAGAAGGCATAGAGGTATGCATCTTGGATGACGATTTAGAAATTCTTGGGGGATGATTTTTTAATATAAAGAGTGGACAGTAATATATGGGTAAGAGCACTCAAAAGCATTATGAAAGCTTTCACAAGAAAATTAACTCTCTCACAAGAGTTTTAATATTTTTAGGATGAAAACTCTTATGCGTTAGTACATAGGCTCCTAATTCCTGGTGTATCAGGATCATTTCTATGGGATGGGATCCCCTGGAAACATCTGTAGAAGGGTGTCTTCTATTGATAACTAGGTTACAGCAATTACAGCTTTGATGGCACTTTTTATGCTCGCAGCAACTGGGCTGCTACTTCTTGTGCAGGGTAGCATTTGCCAGAGTTGTGCAGACATCTGAGCTCCATCTGAAGAACTATTCTGGGTTGCCAGAACAAAATTATGTGCATTCGTTCCATCAAAGTCCAAGAGTATGAGATATTCCTAAATAGCAGCATATGGCTACACTGACAAGCACACTTCCCAAGCCTACATCAGCCGGTGAAAGGCCAGTAGATCTGTGAGCTTCAAACATTAATTATAGCACACAGAAAAAGAGACACATGGGCTTATCAGCATGGCTGCAGAGAGCAGTACCGCACAGAGAAGGAGCTATAGCTGAGATGGTTCCCTCTCCTTCCAGTCGGAGGTCTGGGAGCACCTGGGTCATGCTTGGGTGGGCATCAAAGTGGCTGATAGCCTCTTATTCTTGCCCCAGCAGAAAGAGGCAAGTTTCTGCCCCATCTCATGCAGCAGCAGCTCTTAGTTTAAACCAGCACAGCCAGACGTGGGTCTCCTGCCCCCGTAGACATCCAAGCCTCGCCTCTCGCACCACTGACCCACCAGCGGGATCTCCCCGAAGGCGTGTGCTTGCTTCTCGCTGACAGCTTTGTTTGCAGTGATATGTTCTTTCATTAGATGTATTTTAATACCTTCAGTTTGGGTGGATTCAGTTTTTATAACACTCAAAGAAATGCTTGTGTGTCCTTCCTAGCCCTGCTTAAGTCATAGCTGAGAGATCTGCTTGATCATGCAGAAAATCCTACGAGCAAGCACAAGGCACCATTACCTATTTCTGATAAACACGAATGTTAGCTTTGGGTACTTTGGGTTTAGCTTTTGGCTTTTAGCTTTTGTTTCAAATAATATATTTTCCAAAACTTGATACAAACAGCAAGACTTGTACTTATTTTTTCATTTCCATAAGAACATTTTTTAATGCTGTATGTAAGGACATTTTCAACTGAAATGCTGCAGTATTTGCTAGCTCATCACTAGACACCCTGAGTAGAAACACAAGTTGTCTACCATCTGGAATAGCTCGTGCTGTTTGTTTTGCTCCTCCCACCCAAACTGGATGAAGTACATAAACCAAAAAGCAAAAATAATAGTAATAAGAAAGCTAACAACCCAGGTCACTGGCAGAATGGCAAAGGAATCCGTGCCTGCATACACATGGGAGCTCATACTTGATGCTCTTATTGCAGTGTAAATCCATAAATTCAGTACACATCAGTCTTTTACACCAGTACGGTGCCAAATTCAACGTGGGGACTTCTAACTTGCTTTTTAATGATTATAGAAAAACCTGCCTTTGGCTCTAACTCTCATGGCCTCGCTAGCACGCAAATAATGACTGATGGCGGAGGCAAAAGCAGCGTGCTGTCTTGCTCCATGAGGAGCCTGCTCATAGCTGCTCCCTCTCCAGAGCTCCCGGCACGTGGAGTCACAAGCTGCCCTTTCCTCTGCTTACCTCCCCCTCCGAGAAACACCTACAGCACTGTTCCTTAACCTTGGTTTAGCACACGCTGAAAACATAAGGAGAGGGAAACGCAAACGAGCTATTTCACTGTAATAAACCCAAGGAAAATAAGTTTGAGACTGAATGGCTCCCACACATGACAGATGGGTTCACAGTGGCTGACCTCATTTTTTCAGTTCCAACATTTGTTTTGCACAGGCAGCTGGAGCAACTGCGAGCACGAAGTACACCCAGGGCCGTCCTTAATGCCATTCTCTTATGGCAGTCTGAGTACAGAGCAATCATATTCAATTGGTATTAGTGCAGATCAGCAAAACATGCTTTGTAATAGCATATAAGAGTGTAACTGAGGGATCAGAGTCTGGCTGTCTAATTAGATTTCATGTTCATTCATTTTAAGCTAACCCTGGTGTGCAGAATGATCTTTGATTAGGAGTCAACTCCAATTCTACTCATCATTGATTATTGTTTTTTGTCAATTAAAGGATTAATTAAAAGCAAAGCCCCCCCCCCCCCCATTCAACTGCCAGAAAATAACATAAAGAAAAGCATTTCTGAAAACCAGCTGAGAATGAGCATCCTGTGTTTGAAATCCACCTTTCACTGCTTTTGCAGCAGTGGTTTGGTGCAAGTGACCCGTGCCTGTGATGAATCATACCAGCTGTCATTTTGGCAGTGTGGTGTGAGAGTAAATCTGCAAGGCTTTGGGTGATGGTGTTATCTATCCCTGTGTCAGGAGATAAACTAAAAGGGGAGATCTTTTCAGAAGTAGTAAAACCAGGAGGATGCAAAACGGGCTGCAGGGATTACTTTGTCTGGCAGCAACCTGGCTACTTGTCTACCTCTTCCACCCCAAGCAGAGAGCCACTGTACAGTTGACCATATGTATCGGATGGAATTGCAGTTGCTCAGCAGAGATCATGAAAAGCGATAAATCTGCCCTGCACTTTTGTCATCATTAGCAGTAGGAGTGAGTTAGCAGCCCCAGGTGACCATGAGTGATGCTGTCCTTTACTGACCAGGTGTAACATTTGGGCGAGCCCATGGGTAAGGTCTGAAAGCAACTGGGCGAAGCCAGCCCTGATGTAACTACGTGCAGCTCCAGTGAGTCTGTGGCCAAAATGCATGACGACACCAAGCAGTGACCCAAAGTTATATGTCTAGAATAAGCAGTAGAGTGGACTGACTTTCTCAGACCATATAAGCAGTGAACATAAAAATCTTCCCACTGCCAGGAGAGAAAAGCAACGACCCAGCTGTGTTTAGTATAAAAGCATCCTTAAGAGTGCTGCTTTCTTTTATTACTTTGCACCAGTACTTCTTGTGTTTACAGCCCTCGTTTTGTGCAGACAGCAGCAGCACAGGCAAGGACTGCAAGCTGAGGCCACCTCTTTGCATGTGCAAGAAAGTAAATGCATCGAGCTCTGCGTGGGACTGCCTAGGTATCCAGTGGGCTGCTCTAGAAATTATCAGTTTTGCTCCTGCCAGGGCAGGCAAACCATTGCCATACTCAGTATCCACTCCAGGTACGCTCTAATATAAGCACGAGTGAGATGAATTAAACAAGTGAGACAGGATTTTTGCCCCTGAAAGTAAAACATCACTGTTGTCAAATCCTTTCAGGCGCTAATGAGATACAAACACTTTGCTGCTCCTCTTTAAATACACGGGATTAGGCAGACTTAAAATGCCTTGGACGTTTACATGCTAGTTCTGATTCAAGGAGTGTTTTAATGGCACACTGCCCATTCATATATTGTTGAAGATGCGTCCCTCCGTGTCTTAGGACAGAACGTTGTCCTTAAAGCTGGACATTCTTGTCCCAGGTATGAGTACCGCAGCAATATATTAATTCAGTCTTTCAAACACTCCACAAGTGTGTCCATTTCAAAAGCATTGCCATAAAAGTCCCGTGCTACTTCATATATACTTGGCTGAAGCTCTCTTTTAGTGCACCCCACAGTTGAACACTGTCCATGCACAATCAGGAGAGGCTGTGTGCTCTGATGTAACTCTCGTTTCTTGGCTTCAGCTCATCTGCATTTACAACTCGAACCTTACATTAGACAAGAGCTGTCATATATAATTTTGATTTTTTTTTATTATTTAAAGTTATGGCAGAGGTTATTGTTCGTCTGACTGCAATGTTTTAAACTTAAAAGCTCTCAAAGTTATGGGAGACAACAACATGTATATAGTAGCACCCAATAGCCTCAACTTCCCCCAGACCACCACCATATTCTCTAGCTGGGAACGTCAAAGGGGCTGTGAAAAGCAGATGAAAAAGATCTGATGTAGGAAAAAGTGCTAAGGGGAGCTTGTGCAAGCTAAAGGTTCCCTGTTGGGAAAGCTTATGTTAAAGACGCTGGTACTGGAGAAGGGATCTGCCAACCAACTGGACAACCAATGGGTCTGTTCAGCTGAAATGGAAATGGACTACAGGAAGGCAGAGGAAGCCCAGCTCCATGTCACCGTGCATCTGTGGCACGTTCAGCCTACCACAAGGAGCAGGAGAGCTTTATAGGCAGGCCTGCATCTACAGGAACTATTTGAAGAAGATGTTGAGAATTTAAGGGAGGAGTGATCTCCTTGCTGCCCCTGTCCTGAAATCACATTTAATTTCTGTTTTGGAGGACAGGGCAGTGCAATGCCTTGGGTACAGGCTGGTTTGTGCCTGTTGCCATTAGTGCTTGAGAACAAGACTGAACAGGCGTAGTTTACTGCTACTGATGTAGCCAACATAAACCTGACGAGACTCTTGAGTGTACTCTAAGTAGAGCTAGTCAGGTTAAATCAGTAAATTTAATGTGTAGTGAACATTTAGAAAGAGAAATCTTGAGTTTCACATGCCCCACACTCCAGTCATACTATAAGATTAGTTATTGTTTGAGTCTTCTTAGATACAGAGACATTAAAGATAAACCAAGGCTAGATGAAACAGATCTCAGAACAGGCCTGCTTTTCCCTCTTTTGCCATTTAAAGAAGAAAGCCACTGGGGCCATTGTGGGCTAATGAAAACGTTATAGGAAAAGCACTGCACTTTGTCCTCCTCTGTCCTCCTACTCTTTTCTCATTTCATCCCCTGTTGGCATTTCTGCATTTTCCAATTCACATAACAGTAATAGTGGGCTGTCATTCCGGGCACAGGAAAATTAGGATACAACGATTTTCTCCCATCTCTTGTTTCCTCTGAGGGAAAACTCTGTTGTCCTTTTTCCAATGGAAGCAATCACCTTTCCTACCTGGTGGCAGGATGCTGGCCATGCCAGAGGGAAGCCCGTGTTTCCATCACAAAATACATGCTTCTGAGGAGCTCTGCTCCACAGAGATGGCAGCCTTTGTCTTCACTGCACCTTCCTCATCCATGAGGGTGGATGCTGCAGCACGGGCAGGAGGTTTGCAATTATCCAGCAAGGGGCTGCTTTTCCCCCATGCTTCCCTGGCTCTACCCTTAAAAAATGCTTCTGCTTGAAGCACAGGGCTTGGAAATAAAATATACCGCAAGCACTACCAGTCCGGCGCTTGCGTGCTTGGAAACCAGGCTGCGTTTGAAACAAGGCTTTGTGGTCCCGCTGCCATCTGGGGAGAGGAAGGCAGCATCACCCCCAGATTGCAAAGACAGCGAAGCCCTGGTATATGCAGGCAAAATTTTAAGCTGCTTATCCTGCAGCCTCGGCAACAGCTGAAGTCTTACCATTTTTAATACGGGCTCGGTTTGGTTTTGTGTAGCACAGATGACTTAGCGAGCATTTCCAGCTCTTGGTTTTATTAATCTAAACATCTAATAAGCCAAGCAGTCACCTCTGTTTACTTTGGCAGACGTCTGTTCTTATTAAAAAGACCGGGTGTATTTCTAAACAGACGTGGTCTGCAAGTGTTACGCTGAATTCGGGAACACGTCTCATGCATCAAAGAGCACCTCACAGCCAACTGCTTCCTAGCCCACGATCAGCTCTGTGCAGAAACCCAAGTCCTTCTTTGAGCTAACAAATGGCACGTTGCAGACGTACTGAACGAGACGAGGAGAGGGCACTCATTCATGCAGGACTTGACACATTATGCACTTGAGTGAGCAGCACCAGTGTTTTCAACAGCACCATCGCCCACAAACATGCCTGTACATTTGGGGAAGCTCGCGGGATGGCTGTTTGTGCCACAATCCAGTGACGCTCACAGCGATGAGCAGAGAAGGTGTCCCCGTACCCTGGAAGAGTCCCTGGCCAAAGGCTGCTTGCTGGGACGTTACTGCACAAAGGTGTAACACATGCCCTCCTTCTTGTTTTAACACCAAATGCTCTTAACTTAAATACTTAAACGGAGGATGTCAAGTTACTTAGTCACAGAAAAGGTATTTTCCCTCTTGCATACAATTAGAAAATGCCCACCAGACTTTGAACACAGAGCTACACCTTCCTTCCTACAAGCCACATTTTCCCCGTTTTACTTCAGCCTTCTAGCAGGTGTGTGATAAATTTGACAAAGGGGAGAGATGCCTCACTGAGGGACAGACCAAGTGGTTTTGGCTGCTCATCTGTTGAGGTACAAACCACCCAGGGGCATTTGCAGGTGCTTATTTGCCTGTCTATCTCCAACAGATTTCACTGCAAATGGCTTTATTGGGTCAACTTGGGCAGAAAGGTTTGAGTAGGAAGAAGTAGGGTTGGTCTAGCCTGAGCTTTGTGGATGTGAATACACATAGGCATGAAAACACGTAGAAAAGCTAAAGCCAGAAGCTCAGTGATGACTGGATAGATTTTCTCTGCTGCAGCTCCTCAAGCTTTTTGAGTTGATGGATGGCTTGAGGTTTTCCCATCAGTGGTATTTTTAGGACAAGACCAAGTCTGACAAACCTCTGGGTGCTGAAGCTAAGTATACATACATATATTTTTGAATTACAAAACAGGAGTGTCTTGGAGAAGTGATTATTTGAAATTGATCTGGTGCTGCTAACGGGGCTGTTTGAGGGCTGGCGGAGCAGTAAGGAGGTGGCTGGCTCTGCCAGGCAAGGGAGGCTCACAGGAGGCATCAGGGACCATAGTGCTCCCGATGCTTTAAAAGGGCTGGCAGATTAAACGCATTATTGTGGCCACTTCATGGGCTGCGCTGGTTCCAGGGAACTGTCAGCTTCGATTTGTGCCTCCCATTGAGGAGAGGAAAGATGCTAAGGTACTTCTGCGCTAATCCGTCATTTCTTTTGTGCTGGTTGGGGGGTAAAAATTAGAGGGTATCCTTGTAACATAAAAACACAGCAGATAAAAGCAACTTTAAAGAGAGAGAGAGAAAAGAAAAAAAAAAAGATAGTTCCTGCATCACACTTAGAGGACTTGCTACTTACAAAGGCCACCGGGTGCAGAGCTTGCATACAAAGACCAAGGAGAGGTCTGTGCTTGTGCTTGTGGCTGCCAAAAAGCAACTGCAGAGTCCCAGGGGACCTGCTCTTCTCAGCACTGTGCAGTGAGTGGGGCAGCAGGTCCCAGGACCTGCTTTTTGATCACAGCTGAGCTACAACCCGGTCCTGGGTGCCTCATTGCCCCTTCCCAATTAACCTGAACCATGTCTGGAAGAGGGCTTCTTTTTCTTCCCAACACCACCGGAGCCTCAGCTGCAAAGACTTAAAATCTACAGCTGGAGAGCCCAAACTCAGGAAACTGAATGCAAGCCCCTGGACACAGCCCTGGGCTGGGATAAAAGCACATCAGTAAGATGGGAGCAGCAGCAGGCACTGCATGGAGCAAACACACGGAGACCCTGCTTGGACCCCACTGCTCCCTGGGGTGCAGCCTGCCCTCCCTCATGCCATGGCCTCTGCAAAAGGAGCTGGTGAGTCCTCTTGCTCATCATTTCCAAAATCTCTTACTGAGAGAAGACTTTAACAAGCCAACACACCCCCTTGGAAAAGCAGCAGCAAGCGCTGGAAGTTGAAAGGGCAAAACCAGTGACCTCTGAGCTCCTGCGAGGTGGGAAGACGGCCAGATTTCTTAGCATTGTGTTAATGGAGCCATCCAGGAACCACACAGCCTGAAAGCGAAGTGACAGGCCCCCATCTGAGACTAATTCAGGTCCTGGTCCTCTCTGACAAGCAGTGTGTGTGTGTAGGCATTGCTCTCCTCCCCACTTTGCTCTCCTCCCCACCTTCCTCGTCTCCCCGCAGCCGATGCTCTGTGCTGCAGGCACGAGCCGCCCACCTCCCCTTAGCTCGGCTGCGGGAAAACACCCCAGCGAGTGGGTTGTCCACGAGCTGCTTGTCCCTGCCACACATATAGCAAGGGGAAAAAAAATAGAAAAGCCAGAGCAGCCATCCCTTTTTTGGCAAAAGCAACCACTGCCTTCCGCCTTCGCTCCCGCTCCTTCCCAGCGGGGAAGCAGGGCAGCCTCCCCCGGCACCCTTCCCCGTGGTGGGTGCCGTCGGGGGGTTACCTTCCTCCTCACTGGGGTTTAAAAGCATCGAGGAGCAGACAGCAGCCCCGCGTGGCTCTGGGGCCGTGCTTTGTGCTGCTGGTACCGCCAGCATTTGCTCTGTGATATAATAAAATAGGGTTGAATGGAGTGGTCAAGGGCCTTGAGACCGCTAGGAGGTAGAGCAGCCTGGTCATCGAGGGATGCTGGGGATCCCCCCTGCACAAATCAGACTTCTCCCAGTACTCATTCCCAAACATGTGAGAAATATTAATTTTATTAGAACCCCCAGAATATAACCGTGCTGTTATTTTAGAGAGGAATACAGAGACACAGAAAAGCTAATTGAGCCGCTCCTTAAGCAGGAACCTGGAAATAAACGCAACCTGTTGCTCCTTAGACAGAAAACCAAAGCACACAAGCAAACAGAACACCCGCACCCTACCGAGGAAGAGCTGCTGGATGTCAACATTTAAACCAGCATCGGGTCGTGGATGTGGGATTTTTCAAGTCCACAACACTGTGCTTGCCTGCACCAACAGGCAGCACAGACACCATCTTAAGGGACTGTCCGAGGATTTAGTTACCGGCCAAGAAAATGCTGAATTTATGGGAGAAAAGATGCGCTTGGTGCCTTCAGATGGCTCACGCTGTCCGATACCTGCCCTCCTGTACTTACTGAAGCCTTGGGGCTGGCGTGGAGCAATCCGTCGTGCGTGCCCGGTAGGGTCACAAAGCAGGGCTGCTCGCTCGTCCCAGCGGACGCCGTTCTCCAAAAAAACAGCTCACATCCTGGGGACCAGCACAGGGAATAACCCACAGGAGGCTGGGCAGCGAGCATGGAAACCTTTCCAGGAAAGACACCTTCCCTCTCGCCCCTTCTTCCTCGAGACCCCCGCTTGGGTCTGCTCCCACTTTTTTTGTTTATTCGGAAGGAGAGCGACGCTTGCGAAACCTAATTAGCCACGGGGGGATATGAAGATAATGTTCCTGCTCCGGAGCCTTCCCTGCCCGGGGCTCCAGCTGCATGACAGCAGCTGAAACACGGTAATTAGGAGGAGCGGGGCAGAGCGTGCGGCCGGATTAATTAATGAACGCAGAAATCAGGCTGGAAACACACTGAGCTCGTAACAGAGGGCTGTGCGAAAGGGCGCGGAGGCAGCGTGGCCACACGCACAGCTTCCAGAAGGGTTTTTTTTTGAAACTTTGAATGAGGGACAGCAAACCAGCGATAGGAAGACCTGGCGTGGGTTTAAGATGACCTTTGGCAGCCAGGGTACTCAGAGGTAAACCGAAGAGCAATGCCAGCATGCAAGACATTTTCATCAGTCCTTGGGAACGAGCCAGGGACCAAACGGAGGACTTAAGAGGGTCTGAGCTTGCCTCAAACCGGCAATACCATAAAAGCTCACTGGAAACAGAAAGACGGGACCCAAGGAAACGCTGAGACTCGGGGAGAGGGGGTGGGAAGACGGCTGAGCACTTCCACGAAAGCATTAAACAGCTCCCCCAGGCACCTTTCCCTACCCCTTCACCAACACCCCTCAGCCGAGATTTTCCCATTCCCAGCCCCAAAGCGCACACGACGGAGCCAGCAGAAGCCCGACCTCCCTCCTCCAAACCCCGACGCCTCTCTCCTGGCAGCAGGGCTCAGCTGACCCACCTCGGGGGCCGGCAGCTCCGCACCCACCCCTCCCTCCCCGGTGCCCCCGGTACCTGCTGCTGTCGGCGGGGCTGCCGCGGCTCACAGCCCGCCCCGGGACATCGCTCGCCCACCGCCGCAGCCCCGGGCTCCGCGGCCACAGCGCCGCCCCATCCCGGGCGATAATACAACAATGTTCAATATTTTTAATTATTATTATTATTATTATTAATGAGGATGGGGAGCAGCCTCTCCGCGCTCGCACTGCCCCGCCGCTCTGGCAAGCCAGCGCAGCCGCTGCCGGCTTTTCCTTGTGGAGCTGCGAGAGGAGGAGGAGGAGGAGGAGGAGGAGGAGGAAGGGGAGGCGGGGGCGCTGCGCTGCCGTGGCCCGCCCCCGCGGGCGGTGCGGGGTCCCGCGGGCGCCCCCCGGCTCGTCCCGGTGCCGCTGCCCTTGGCTTTGCAGTTTCTGGGGGGGGGGCAATCAGCTCCCTCTGGACCCGGGCCATGTATATTTGATTTTTCCTGGCTTTATTATTATTATCATTGATTCATTATTATTAATTCTTTATTATTGACTATTATCAATTTATTATTATTTTTCTATTATCGGTTTATTGTTATTACTATTGTTATTACTATCATTGTTACTATTATTATTATTTTTGGTCGTTTTGAGCAAGAGGAGGGGGTCAGGGAGCAGCTGCCCCAGGTCTCTGCCCCCATCCGTAGGATGCTCGCTGGCCCCTCCGCTGCCTTCAGTAACCTGTACGCAAGCAGACCCTACACCAGGGTGCATTGAGGGCTGCAAACAGCAGTTAAAGGTGAATATAGAGAATCACACGATCATTAAGGCTGGAAAAGACCTCCAAGATCATCTGGTCCAACCATCACCCTACTACCAATGTCACGCACTAAACCATGTCCCTAAGCACCAGGAGACACCAGCAGACGGGACTAACATTTCTTCCTCTGAGCCCTCCCTCCAGCATCACACTGAGAAAGAAAAAAAAACAAAGGCAGAAATGCTGCATTTTCCCAGAGATTGAAGGGAAAAGGAAATTTTCTTCAGTTTTAGTCTTCCATCCAAAATACACAGTCCTAGTTACTATAAATGCATCTCTCTGTAGAGGTGAGGATCCTGAACCTATTTATTGCTGGCTTTAGGACTTTGCCCTTTCTCTTCCACAGCTCTTTTTTTTTGTACAAGGCTTTACTCCAAACATCACCCAACAGAAGTAGCAAACACCCATGGCTTATTTTTTTTACTATTTTTATATATGTTTATATGGGGTTTTATACATGTTTATATATATATATTTATATGCGATCTGCTGTCCCTCTTCCAACACTTCAAGCTGCTGCAACAAGCTCTCCCTTATGTCTCTGAAACAACTGAAAGTGCTTCTTTTGGGAACCCCTGGCAAGGCTGTGGGTTTGGTAAATCGACACAGTCTGGGAGGTGGCACTACGGGTACTCTCCCTGTACGCCCCTGTCTTTCCCCATTTGGGTCAGATTCGCCCTTTCAAATGCAAATGTTGTCGACGGAGCACACAGACCTGCCACACACAGGATGATATTGTACGGAGAAGTTTGTGAAATGACAACAAAGAGTTTGGGTTTCACAAAGCATTGTTCTTGGAGGAAAAAAAAAAAAAAAAAAAAAAAAAGCTCACTGAACAAAAAATCTGAGCTGCCAATTCCAGCTGACCTATAATCTTAAGTAATTTTCAGCAGTAATAATGAACACGTGGTATTTATATTGTATGCCAAATATAAACAGCACCCTGCAGCCCTCAGAAGCAGAAATGAGAGAAAACCACTCCAGATTCAGCAAAAGCATAAATGGGTGCTCTTCGCAGGGGTGTGCAGACCTCTGGGACCTGAAGGTTCCCAAAGCTTCTGAGCTCAGCAGCGATCCTGGGGGTGACATTTCGAGAGGCACAGAAGTGCTGTTGTAGGTCCCTGGGTACATTTTTAGGGTCATCTGTGGTGTGCCTCTGCCTGAAACAGTGCTGCCCCTGCTTCATGTGTTTCTTGGGGGGGACAAGGCGGGGAAGTTGCTTTCTGGAAAAAGGCAGCTGCACGCTTCGGGCTGTGGAATGTCAGGGGAAGAGGAGAGGGAATATTTGTGGCAATGCTGAAAGCTATAAATGTCTCATCATGCATACTTAATATGCTTTTGAGTCCATTTCAGCCTTTTAGGGGGTGGCAGCTCTCACTGTGGAAGTCTGGTTAATTTGTTAAAGGTTTCCAGTGCCGTCTGCTAATTGCAGCATCTTACTGCAACCTTGAGCCTCCTACAGTGGTTCCTGGCAATTACCCTGTGTGCCCCATGTTACAAATTCCCTCTGGCCCTGTCAGTCGTATCGGAAGATAAGAAGGTTTTTGGAACCTAAGGTTGCAGACGCAAACGCCTCCTTCATTTGCAGCCTCCTCTTTCAAGGAAATGTTCTCAATCCTATGCAAATACATGTGCTGGGGATGTATGAGCTGTTTCTCTTGGTTTCTCAATAGAGTTTTGCATAGCAAACACGGAAATCTTATTCACTCCTCTCTTCACCCTCACCCCTACATATGCATTCCCACTTCCCTGCTCCCAGGGCTGTTGCTTGTCAAAGCTGCTAGGAGGCTGAGGAGGTTTAAGGATGCTCTAGATAAAATCTTTGCCCCACATAGCCCTTCTGAACATGCGTTCATCCTGACACACACGCTTTTGAAAGGATCGGGTCAGTCATCCCACCTGTGTCTTGATTTGCTAATTCAGTGGAAAATGCCAGAGAGCTCTGCCTCCCTCCATCGTTAGGCAGGAACCGAAGCTGCCATTGTGTCGTGGCTCTGATCATACTACTGCTCCCATAAATTATTCACCGGGTTGCAGCGTAATCTGCTGTTGTGCTAAAAACAGGTCAGCATGAATGTCCCCAGCGCAATTTCTAAGTGACAACAGCAAAGCTGATTCTGACTTTGTCTCCTGAAAACACAGTGACCTCTCCGAAACAGCAATTGTCAGTTGTTGTGCACTTTATCCTCTGCCAGCTCCTGTGCACCTTTACAAGCACCAGTTCCCAGCAATGTCAGCCCACGTTATACTTGAGAGATCTAAGCCTCAGTTCTTAAATTACCTGCTGGGCTTTACGGGAGCACTTTGGTTTCTATTAGCCTTTGCTCCCAGGCCAAAGAGCAAATCAGGATTTCCAAGGAAGAGATTAGGGCATACCTAAATGCTGTGCTCCTCCCAGACACCTGGAAGGCTTCTTGAAAGGTCTGAGCAGGATTTTCTGTCTGATACACATCACTGAATCACAGAATCACAGAATGGTTTGGGTTGGAAGGGGCCTTAAAGCCCATCCAGTCCACCCCCCCTGCCATGGGCAGGGACAACTCCCACCAGACCAGGTTGCCCAAAGCCCCATCCAGCCTGGCCTTGAGCACCTCCAGGGATGAGGCATCCACAGCTGCTCTGGGCAGCCTGTGCCAGTGCCTCACCACCCTCTGAGTGAAGAATTTCTTCCTTATAGCTAACCTAAACCTACCCTCTTTTAGTTTAAAGCCATCACCACTTGTCCTATCTTTACACCCCCTGACACAGAGTTCCTCCCCAGCTGTCCTGCAGGCCCCTGTAGGTACTGCCCCGTTATGTTACACACCACTCTGGGTGTGGAATGTAATCACAAGTACTTCAGTTTTGCCATCATCCTGATTCAGCAGGACAGGAAGACAAAAGCCGTGGCTTTCAGCTCCACTGCAGCTGCTGTCCTCTAGAGAAACCTGGAAAAAAGAGGTCTGGGGGAAAGTCCCTTACCCCCATAAAGCACTCAGAGGGAAGACCTTGTGAGGACCTTGATGAGTGTGGGGCATTGCTGCTCATTCCTTGCTGTGCCACAGGGACGTATGCATGTTGTGCAGATACAAAGGCTCAGCCCAGTCCTGGCTGATTTCAGACAGCTGAAAGCGGGGGCTGGTGGTAGCAGACCATGCAGGGGCAATTTGCATCAACGCCTCTCGTTAGCATGTTTGGATCAGCCAGCGTGCTGGAGGAAGTGGCCACCAGACAGTGGCTTGGAGCTTTGGTTTTCTGAGGCAGATTAGGGCCCCCTAGCCTTTAAGGCAGGCTATTTGTGTGTTTTTTTTTCATGAGCAAAAAAACGGGCTATCTGTCATAAGCAGCCTGGGCAAGGCTGACCCTACACCAGCCCACAATCACTTTTCCCAGCTCAACATCCTGTGTTGCCACAACTCTCCTGCTCTCTGCACCTCGCCCTGCCTGTCCTGCTCCTTGGGTTGACTCAGTTCCTGTATTTCTACCTTCTGTGCCAGATGAGCCTGCTCGGTGCATCTGACTTGTGCTCACCATGGCCCTGTAGCTAACTCTCCTTGCTCTCCTTCTAGAAGCTTTAGATAGCCACTTGTTTTTCACTGCTTGCACCCTCTAACCACTGTGCAACCATTTCCCCCCTTCTACTTCCCATCACTGTGTTGCTGCTCCACCCTCAAGTTCCTCATTTTGCTTTCTTCTTCGCGTTGCTTTTGCAAAACTTTCCACCTGCAGCTCTCAGGGTGATTTATGGGAAAGTCAGGTCACTCGAGCTGATGTTCTGGGGTGGCTCAGGGACAGATTCACCCTCCAGGGGCCTCTGGCCAGGTGCTCGGCACTGCTGGGTCTTTGGGAATGACTGCAGTGTGTGTAACGCAGTGGGGGTATTACACAGGGTGTATTACCACAGGGTAGTCAGGGCGCACTTGGTACACCGAGGAAAAGTACGATATGGGAGCAGAGGGAGAGGGCTAGGGACAGAAAGGGGAGTCTTCATCACACCCTGCTGCACTTGTGGTGGTCTGAGGTAGTTGCATCCACCAGCACCTGAAGACAGCAATTTCCCTTCAGGAAGCACTTTCCCAAGCACACAGCCTACCTGCCCTCACATATGTAACTTAGGGGATCAGGAGACACCAATTTTACTATTTTTCCCTCCAGAACTCTCCCCCTTCAAAACCAGCCCCTCCCCAGGGCAGGTTTTGGGTGGCAAGGATCTCTCTGGTGGGCTGGAGGGAGCAGCACGTTCCTGCTTCTCGGCCTGCTCAGCGAACGGCCCAGCGGAGCCGCTCTCCCTGTGAGCAGATGGCACCTCTGTTACTGCAGCTCTACCCTCCCTTCTGTCCCCCCATTGGGTTAAAAATGTCCTTTGTTCCCTAATTAAGGTGTGAGAGGAACTGCTGGGAAAATAATTTGCTTTCCCAGACAGCTGGTAGTCAGCAATGCGATGCCATGATCAAAGCCGTGGCAGTGATCAGAGACCTAAAGCGGCAGGTACGGAGCTACGTGGGGCTTTTGGGGAGTGCTGCTGGCATTGAGCTGGCTTGAAGTCATGGGCAGGGACACCTCCCACCAGACCAGGCTGCCCAAAGCCCCATCCAGCCTGGCCTTGAGCACCTCCAGGGATGGGGGAGCCACCCTGGATGGTCAGGTAGGAGAAGGATGCAAAGGCTGGGGTGGAGGGGAAGGAGCCAAACAATTACAGAATCAAGTGCCCTGTGGGAAGGCTGCCTTGGTGGCCATCTGGATTCCTGCCAGCTCCTCACATGACAGTTTTTGTAGCAGAAACCTAAGAAGAGTCCTCTGGGATAAGGCTCTGAGCAATTTCCATCCTCTGTAAAACCACAGTTGCCCTGAAATCTCTTCCAGCCCGATGGCAGTACAGTGAGTGACTGCAGCGCAAGTCTCCATAACCCGAGTGCCTCCGAGACACCCCCACGGCCCCCTTTTCCTCATCGGTGCATATTTCTGCAGCATAAATATAGCAGATACAAAACAAGTGCAGCGCACATGAAATGCCATTCGGGGGAGCGCGCTGAACACGCCGCCTGTGTCATGCAAGGAGCCCGAAGAGCATCTGCCAAATATTTGGGCTGAGATTCCAGAGCAGAGGGGGGTCCTCAGTGCTGACCGAGCCCTCGGGACAACGCGGTGTGTGTCTTTTTTGGGGGGATGCAGGTTGCCTGCTGGCCCAGCCTGCCCTTCACGTGAGGGTGTTTAACCACGTGCAGGGCGTGTTTCCTCCAGGAAGGTGAAGGGCAGCTTCTCGTGCCACTGGAGCTGCGAGGGGAAATGATTTTTTTTTTTTTTTAAATCACAAATGATATGAACGGTAAAGCAAAGAAATAGTGCTGCCTCGGGGGCGCGGCCTGGCGCCGCAGCAGAGGTTACGTGATACCAGTGAAACGAGGCCAGTTTTTGAGCATCCGACACTGGGTACTATTTTCGGCATGGTGATTTTTGGAAGCGATTAACGACAGCAGCTTGGCACTAATCGGCGGCTGGTGTTGCTGATTAAGCTAACTCTTCCTTGGCTCATGGCCGGCATCAGGAATAGAAAGGGCAGGAAGCTCCCCAGAGCAGTAGGAGAGGCAGAACAGCTCAGAACCTTCTAAACTTCCTGCTTTTTCATGGGAAAATAATAATAATAATAATAATAAAAAGCTATAGCCATCCAGCTCCAGAGCTGTGCTCAGCAGTGCTGAAGGGCTCTGCTTCTCCTGCGGCTTCATTTATCTTTGGCAGTATTTTTACATGGATTCTTTCCGATGTTTCCACCCCTCTGCTAATAAAAAAGAGCCCCACTTGTTAAATGTGTGAGCACATTGCCAGTGTGGCACTCCTCGCATATGTTTGCTGTGGGATCTCAGAGATGCTATCTAGCTTCAAATCTATCTACATCTCTAAAATCTTTCTGCGAGATGCCGATGGGAAGGAAATGTGCCAGCTCAGCTTGAGCAGTGCGCGTTATGGCCCGATCCACCCGTCCTGACGTAACCAAAGCTCCCCATACCATCCCATTTATAAACAAGGCAGCTTCTCCAGATGCCACCACAGAAGTCAATGATTCCCTAGAGGAG
This sequence comes from Oxyura jamaicensis, assembly GCF_011077185.1. Taxonomy (NCBI): domain Eukaryota; kingdom Metazoa; phylum Chordata; class Aves; order Anseriformes; family Anatidae; genus Oxyura; species Oxyura jamaicensis. The sequence goes on along the minus strand of NC_048894.1, from coordinate 96,537,739 downwards.
GTGGGCTGTGTTCTCTCTGCTCTGTACATCATCACCACTAAGAAACTGTGATGTTTGAGGCAGAAAAAAAAAAAAACTAATTTGCTCTGTGCTACCTCTGTTAGCTCCATAACGTTAGCTGGGTCCTCTCAAGTCTTTTTCTTTTTTCTCCTCAGGTGAGGAAGTCTAGTATGTGGGGTCTGAAACTCACAGGGAGCTCTCAGTCTCATTCTACACAGTCACAGCAAGTGTGCTAAAAAACTGCAGTGCCTGTTGGTCACATCCACGCTCCCAGCAGAGCTATTCCACCTCCCCGAGCTAGCACGGGGTGAGAAGGATGTGAATAAAATTCCCTTTGCTCCATGGAGTCTGTGTGCTGAGCGATGCTGACATGATGAAATGGAAGGTGTTGCAAGAGCTCATGTGCAATGCTCAGCCTTTTGGGGAAGTTTGGGGTTTGGCTTCCCAGGGCAGTCATTTCACTGAAGGTCCTGGGTCAAGGAAGGGGCTTGAGTATTTTCAGTGTCTTTCCTTCTCTGTGGGCTGGATCATTAATAGTTAAAGGTGGGCTCCTCTTCATTTTTTATCTTTCCAACTTTTTGCCAACTATTTAAGCTCCAGGCATCATTTCCAAGCCCCGGGGCCCCGAACTTTCCAATTTCCAGGCTCCTTGCATTTAAACCAGAGTGAGCCAGCACTATCCCCCTTTCCTGTTTGTAGGTTTTGTAGCATTAAACCTGTTGTGCTGAGGATTTCCTAGTGGGTTTGCCTCACCTGTTACCCTGTATTATTTCGCTGCTCTTAGATGTCAGGTTTTGGAAATATTGCTTGAAATTCTGCAGGGCCTGACGACACCCCTACTGTCGGGAAACCAGCCCACCGTTGGCCTTGTGGTGCCTCGGCAACCTTGCCAAACGGCTGGCTGCTCCATCCGGCCCCTTTAATTCACGTCCTGGTGCTGTTTTCTCTCGTTTTTACTCACAGCCTTCAACCCTGCACTTCCTGAGCGGGTTGCTCTGTGTGTCGCGCCCCCGGTGCAGCAGCCACAAACCTTTGTTTTCAGGCGGAAGGCTGCTTTGCAGGCAGCGAGCTGTGCCCTGCATCGCTAACGGGGCGGTGTTGTTTGTGCCATCAGCTTGCTCTGGACACACACTGGTTTTGTGACTTTAATAGAGGGACCAGGCGACAAAACCAATCCAATCCAATCCAAACCAAACCAAACAAAAACAACAACAACAAAACACACACAAAAAGCTTGTGTTTCATGGAGCTTTGTAAGGAAATTACAGATTCACAATTTTAGATTCACAATCTAAAAATGTGAATAAAAGTATGGAAAGGAAGGCTATTTTGTGTCAAACTTTGGTGAGACACTGGTTTGGAAAGCCTAGAAGGTCGCCTGAGCACCACCGCCTGTGGCTTCTCTCTGGCTTGTAAGTACCTTCCTTTTTTCTGAGGGCTGGTGAAATGCCGCTTGTTTATTATTTGCCCTGTTTTCATTCTCCTTGCTGTTGTTATTAATAGTGATCCAGAAATATTGCCGACAAATGCAAACCAAACAAGTTGCCATCCAGACACGGAGAAAGGGAATAAAAAAAGATCAAAGACCTTTAATTAAAAAATAGGGAGACAACAAAGCAGAAAGTGCCTCTGATTTCAATTATTTTTTAATTTCAGGCCTGAAGGACTCAATCATCCCTGCTGCGACGCCCCGTTAAAAATAGGACTCCAGCTGCCCTGGGACAGCTGGAAGTGGGGCGGGCTGGCGTGGGGATGTCCAGGGTGGGGACGGGCATCCCACACCACCTCCTCGCACCAGAAAAGCTCAAACCCGCCTGCACAGCTCTCTGCCTGCCCGAGGAGCAAAGCCCCGAGCAGCAGCTGTGCGAAGCAGGTGAGTATAAACAGGAACAGGCGGAGCTGCGCCATGGTGTGTAGCCTCCTTTCGGTGCTGCCCTCCAAGTGGGTCTGTCTGTGTTCCTAGAGAAACGTGCTCAAACCTGAGTTTATAGGCCAAACGCCTCATATTAAAATCTATCTAGTTCAAGTCTACACCGTTGCCTTGGTGATGAAGAGTGGGGACTTTTCCTTCCCCTGTGCTGCAGAGAGTGTGCCGCACGCCTTCTCCATCACCTGGCACGTGAGATGAGCTGAAAGGACAGGTAGGGATGGAGGTGGGCTGCAGGACAAAGATCCTTGCTCTCACAGTGGCTAGGGGAGCACCCAAGACTTCATCCTCATTTTTCCCTATTTCCCCATTTTTCCCATGGTGTCATGCCTCCCATGCTCGAATCAGCATGGTGATGGAGGCCATAACAGATGTGAAACGTATCACTGCCTGTACTTTCAAGGGGCCACAACATTTATTTTTTTCTCCGAACTTTTGCATAATACAGCTGTGAGCTGCTGCACAATGGCCAAGCTGCAGACAAGAGGTAGCTGTGCTCCACTGAACCTAGGCAGAGTTGTTTGCAAGGTCTCCATAGATCCTTTGAGGGAGGTAGCACTGGGTAAGTGCAAGGGTGTTATTAGAAAACAATAAATTTAATTAACGGATTTTCTTTGAGGATGAACGTTTTTGAGCTTTGAAGAGCTATTGCGGGAAGCCAGACTGATTTTTTTGGGAAGGTATGATGTCTGCTATACTCAGTCACACCCAGCCCTGTGCCTTAGGATTTCAAGGTACAGTGAGGAAAAACAATGCTATGGCAGCATAAATAGGTAAAATAGTTAAATTATTGATAATGCTGAAGATAATACAGACATTTCCTAAAAATGTTTTTCCATGCATGTGAGAAAATATCAGTGCCAGCTCCATATCAATGTGGAAATACTTTTTTGCCCTTACCTTTCATAAAGGAGGATTTTAAATGATAGCTTTGAAGAGAATTATCCAAGGAGCTCTCTGTTGATTTCAAAAACCACTTGAAATACCACAGGATTTCCAGAGAACTATGAGTTAATGCTCTGTCACTAATGGTGTGGCAGCCTGGCAGTGGTCCTGGTCTCCTCACGGAACAGCTGATGTAGGAGTCATACAAGCAAAATTAAAGGAGATGGAATACAACCCGCGGCACTCATTAGGGTTTTATAGAAAATAATTGTGTTGATACTAAACTTGGACTTCTGTGAGAAATAAGACTTGGCACTGCATGAGAGCTTGACTAAGAAACTTGAAGTGGGGTAGATCAATTTGGGGCATGCTGGATGGGTTCAAAACAAGCATGAGTGACAGAAGTAACCCAGCGGAGGAGTCATCAAGGATGACTAGGTGTAGTGAGAACCTGCACAGATTGGTTCTGTCCCTGTGGGGTTTAACTCTATGCCCATGACCTGAAAGGGGACTTTACATTGCAACTGACTGAATAGGTAGATGGCCCAATGTCTGGGATGGCAACTGGGAGAAAACACTACTGAGAGAGTAAGCTGATTCATCTGGTCTTAGTATGGGCCTATCTGGGAGTGAAGGATATAGGCCGAGACTATGGGATAGTGTTAGCCATGTTCTGAGAAATTTTGATGCTGAAAGACTTGAGGATTATAGAGGAAAATCTGATGAAGAGGGTCCCCTCATGAGATGCTGGAAACCAAAAGGACTCATGAAGTCTTTGTACCTATTAACTGATCCTTGAAGTGTTCCTGATGTTAGGTATATACATATTAAGAACAGATCAGGTAACTTCTAGATTGGTCCCTGGTGTAACAGGCTTGGAGCAGTCTGCTCCACGCTGGTGTCCACTTCCCCAAGGGGTTGGTTCCAAGTAAATCCATGAAAATGCTTAAAAGATTAAATCTCACACTTTATGAAGAAACAGCCATCGACAGCAGTCTGTTCAACAAAGGGCAAGAGTGGTGTGAACACAGCCTGTGGGTAGTTATGAGGCACACACCTACAGCAAGAGCAAGTTCTTTGCGCTCCTGGACAAGAGGGCAACAAACTCCAAAACCAAGACAAATTAACACCAAAAGTAAGATGTAGCAGGTTTTAACTGTGACAGCAGCTAACCACCAGGACAACTTAAAAAGGTGTATGGGTGCCACCACCCATTTCCAAATCGTGCCACATGTGAAAAACAAACAAACAACAACAAAAAAATAGAAGAAAGCCCACACCCTTAAAGCTATGGTCTGAAAGTCCAAGCTGGGCACCTGACAAGTGGCTCCATCTGGCCTGAAAACCTACAGCCAGGTCTTGTTGGGTGCGTACGTCTCTGCAGCTTGAAGTTTCAGGTGTCACAGCTTTGCATTCCCTCTGAGGCACCAGGGAAGCACCCAGCCCCCAACACTACCAGATTTAGCAAGGTTCTGACAGAAATAGATTTCTTGTATAGTTACACAATGACATGGGTTTAATTTCCCGTCGCAACCTAAGCATGCTTAAGAACACTGGCGCTGGCACAGCCCCCTGCAGGATTAATGTGTTGAGGGGAGGGTGGATGCTGAGCCGTGCTTCTCCTCCCCCTAGCTGGGGGATGAGCATCGTACCCTGGGTAAGAAGAGCAGGTCCACCCCCAGCACGGTTGCATCTGTGTGGTCTCAGGAGCTCAGCTGAAGCACACCAGGGGCCAGCAGCAGACCCACGCAGGATTTTGGCAGGCTGGAAGAGGTTCCCATGTCTGCTATTGCCCATTTCTCCCCACCCTGCCCTGTAACCAAAGCAGGCATCGCTCCTCCCCGCGCCGATCCCACCCAGCCCAGGAGAGCGAGCTGGGTTGTCCAAGGTCAGCAGTGCTCCAGAAATAACAGCCAAAAACATAATATTGGCCTGCAGAGCCACTCAGGAGAATGGAGAGAGGGCTAAAGGGAAGGCAAGTGCCATGCCTTGTTAATCTGGGGCTTCCAGCTGGCAAGTCTGGGAGCCAGCACTCTGGCCAAGGGAGCAGCTGGGGTGAATTTGTCCTCAGCTGCACGCAGGTGGGTGGAAGAGGCGGGCACCAGCTTGCAGGCTTACAGGGTGAGTCAGGGTGGAAGGGACCTTGGAGGTCAGGTCCAACCCCCTGCTCCAAGAAGGGTCATGGAGAGGTTTCAAAAAATGTCCCTGCCTTCAAAAAGCCGGACTCCTCTAACTGTTACTGGATCAGCCCTTCCAGAAACAACTTAGCTGAGAGGCTGGAACAGATTTCTTGTGCACTTTATCTTTCCCTTTAGATAACACAACGTATATGTCAAATGACCTGCACACATCTCTCTCCTTTCCTCCTACATTTCTGATGAAGAGCACAGACTACAGGTTTCAGAAACAGCAACGAAGCCTAAATCCCAGGTGCAAATGCCCACAGTGAATGGGAGCAGGCAGCGGGCTGTCGTGAGAGGCAGCTTCCACCTGCGTGGGGGCGAGCCGCAGGGAATGCAGCTTTCAGTGCAACTTGGCTTGCCCGGTGGTGTCAGCTCTTCCCCGGACTGTTAGGATTTTGCCTGAATACAAATGCTCCGACCTCTCCTTTCTGCAAATCCATTGCCCTTCTGAGCCAGGCCTGTGTCACAGGGCGAGGAGCGGGGTCATATATACGTGAGAAATGTATTTGAACGCAGGCAGTACATCACCAAGGCTGCTTTCTTTTCTGCACTGATGTCTTTCACTGAGGCTCAGATAACTCGATTTGGCACCATTCACGGCTAAGTTTTCCATACCAACCGCAGCTGAGCTTTGTTTAAATGAGGTTTGCTGAAGCTGTGCTGTGAGTGAGTTTAAAGGTTCACAGTCTCTGGAGCCGATCCAGGCGGCTCTTTGTGCCTTCAGCTCCCTTGGAAACTGCCAGGGGCCGGGGGAAGATTTGCATGAGCGGGCTGTCCCCCAGCCTCTGCTCGAGTGCAGAGGGGAGCAGCGAGCCACGGCAGAAATTACACAGTGGGCCAGATCCTTCTCCTCCAGACTGCCTTATCTCACTGTCTTTACTACTGTGGTCTACTGGTGCTCGAAACACGTGTACACGGCGGCACAGGCTGCAAGCAGTGAGCAGTCGAGCAGAAGCAGTTGTGGGGATGAGAAACCCTGCCCCGTGTTGTGGCAGTCGGAGAGGAGGAGGCTAATTTTGCTCAGAGGATTTAGGTAGGCAGGCGCCTTTAGCCCCGACTGCTTTAAGGACAGCTGCACCTGCGGCGCTGAGTGCTGAGCGCGCTGCCTTGCAGCTGCCGTGGCAAACATACTTGGTGGCCCCCCAGCTTTCTTCTTCTGCAGTCAGCTCCTCGCGGAGGACGCAAGCTGCTGAACAATGTGGAAGTTGTTGTTATTGTATCTGGTGTGCTTTTGTTCTCTGTTCTCTCGGGGGAAAAAAAGAAAGCCTGGTCAACCTGCCACTCTGGAGCCCACAGAGAACTTCAGAGTTACCAAGAAATACCACCCATGCTAGAAAACTGCTCCTAGCCTGCACGGGAGAAGGATTAGCTGAATAAAAGGTCATTTTACCTTCCCCAAAGGCATCGTCTTCTTCTCCGGGTGCAGTCGGGTCTTCTTGGGCGTGCTGCATTGCGGCGAGGACGCAGCTCGGGGCAGCAGCCAGAGCTGAGTGCCTGAACCGGCCCCTACGCTACTGAGAGACTGCTTCCTTTCACCAGTTTCCTAAACGTCGTGGTTGTAACAGCTTCCGCATCTGCCCCAGTGAAAACAGGCTCATTCATACAAGTAACGCTCCTCGTCGCAACCCACAGCCCTGAGGTGGGGCATCCTCCTCAGTGCTGCGAGGAGAGGGAGAGGAGAGGAGAGGAGAGGAGAGGAGAGGAGAGGAGAGGAGAGGAGAGGAGACGAGAGGAGAGGAGAGGAGAGGAGAGGAGAGGAGAGGAGAGGAGATCCCATAGTTAGGCTTTCCCAATTCACTTTCGTAGGAGCTTTACCAAGCCTAAAGGTCTTTCTAATGGTTACGTGAACGATATAAAGACATCTGGAGCAAAACCTGCCTTCTGTCACTAATAAGTAGGTTATTTGGACATCTCTGTCAGTACTGATTCTGCATCACACCAGCCCTCCCAGTGGCTGTGTATTTCTGAATAAAGCAGGTTGACTCGCTCCCACCAGGTCTCAGTTTAAGAGAGGACTGTGCCCACAAACTAACTTACTCTGGCCTTGCACAAAAATACATTTGGTATTCAGGTAATGGCTGAGCCTTGGATAGTCCTGATGGCTCCACGGGGCTGCTCACATGTTATTCATGTGCATGTGAATGCACATACAGGTGTGGGGCCTGAAACTGGTAGCCTGTAACATCTCTGCTGTCAGCATAACTCAGTGGACTGAGCTTTGATTACCCTGTTTTGTATTTGCATGTGTCACCACACCCTTGAAAGTGAGATTCCCAGCACAGTGGTGGTGGTCGCTGCAGCTTGCAGTAGATGAGTCACAACCAGATATGAGCTCATCCCTAATTAATCTAGTGTTTTTTATTAATTATTTATCTTTTAAAGCTCTACCGCTGGGTTTCTGCAGGGCTGAAAACGGAGACAGCTGGCCAGCGAGTGGGAGAGAAGACTTGGCTCTGGCCCTGCTGGACAGGCTCAGGGAAAACACTTCTCACTAAACTTCCTCCCTCATCCTCTGTCCTGTCCAGTCTGTCCACAGCAATTTCTTCAGGTGTGGACCATGGCAGATGAGGTCTGGCGGTTGCAGGGGAGCATCTCGCTGCCTCAGTGAGGCTCTCTGGCCTCTTGAGCGGTGGGAAGTAAATGAAGAAAGGGGTAAAAAGAGAGAAGCACCACTATGGGATGCTGAGAGGAAACAGAGCAGGAGAAGGGATCGGTAAGAGAGAGGAGAGAAATGTCACAACAGGAGTAGAGAGATGGAGAAGTGAGAGCAGAGACAAAGCGCTGATCTGGAGGGAGGGGGTGGCATGCTGTGGGTGTCCCCAAAGCACACATGGGGACAGAGGTAGAAGTGCTGGGCTCGCAGAGGTGGTGGGAGCCAGCCGTGAGAAGGCTGCTGGGGGTAAGGGAAAGGAGAAGTGCAGAAGGAAGGGCAGCCACAGGATGTACCTTGCATTAAAGCACTTCCTGGCAAGAGCTGCTCCTGGCAATGGGTGGCCACTGCCCTATCATTTCCTTGAAACAGCAGGGTGGGAGAAACCTCCAGCCCTGTAGAAACATGGGGTGCCACGGAGCACATCAGCCTCTGAGGACCAGCGAGGGCAGAAGAGGCTTTGCTGATCTTAATGATTTATTTATTTATTTATTTTTTTCTGGGCTTGATTCAAATTAGTCTTAAGTGGACGGTGCTGCACATACAGGTGCAAAGCACTCAAACCCTGTAGCCAGAATCACAGGAAGAAAACTGGAGAAAATACACTGCTCACTAAAATACAAATGGTAACTTTTCTGTGCTGCCCTGGAATGGGAGCTCATTTGTAAATTGGGCATGGGAAGTTTTAGCCATTTACTGCTTCCTTCAGAAAGATGCAGGAGCGAGCCTCTCTATCCTGGTGATTGTGGCAGTTCCCTTTTGTGCTGCATTTCCCTGAGACTTAAAGTTATTTCCTTACCCACTGTTTTCCCTCAGCCTCTCCGGATGCCTGTTACCTTGACAGCCCTTTTTTCTTTTAGTTTTAGGAATTAAAAGGCATCAAAAGCTGTCCTCTCTCCCAAAAACAGCTGTCACCAGAATGAGCACACCAGCCGGGCTGGTGATGAATGGTAATGACTCAGCCTCCATTGCGAATGCACAAAGACAAGTCGCTTTGATTCGTTCCTGTTTGCCACATGGGTTCCTGATGGCAACCTCACCTACATCGCTCGCAGCATGCGATGTTCCTCCCGTCCCCGAGGGGATCACCGTGCTCCTTCCCTCGAGGGGGGATAATTCATCATGGACAGAAAGCCCACCTCGCTGCAGTGCCTACCCCCTCCTTCCAGCCCCATCGTTGTGTCCAGGGAGGTGTGGTTGGTTTTGCCCTGCAGATTTGTGTGCCCATGTCCCTGCTGTTCCCTGATCCCAACCATCCGAACTAACAAAGTGGCTTCCTCCCAGCTTTATTTTGTAACACCTCAGCTTTTCTTCTGCCCTCTTTATGCACGAGAAGCACTTCTGTCTTGAGCCTGTTGAGCTGCTTCAAATCCCAGTAACTTTTCTTTTCACCTGTTGGCTAATGAAGCCCCACTCCACACCCAAAAAAAGAAAGAAAAACAACCTAATCAACTCTGCAGTCACTGTAAAGCCCTCATGTATGTGGTTTTCATGTAACCACATCTGATGCGTGCTATCAGAAAAAGCCACCACCCATCCTCTAAGAGCCTGTCAACAAAGAGTGGGGGCGACAAGGGCAATGTCAAAAACAAGGGTGGATCAAGCACAAGCAAGCAGCCTTTAGAAAAGCTCTTTTTAAATCACCCCTAAACTTACTCCTCTTCCCCTGCAACTTTATTTAAGCAACCTGTCCTGCCACCCTGGCTAATGGGAGGTGCGTAAGTTGAACCTCCATGTGTCTGCTGTTCTGAGAACCACGTCTCAGAGGAGGCTTCTGGGTCTGATTGGTGTCCTCAGGAAAGGACACCGGGTCTGAGCGGGATGCATTAGTCATGTGCTAAATATGGGATAAAAATAACCATTTAGCACGTGCAAAGAGGGCAGAAGGTGCATCGTGGTTTATGTGCAGCCCCAGAGAGCGGAATTATGTATGGTACCACAGTGTAGACAGGAAAATTGCCTTCAGTGGTGAAGGGCTGGGTTCTTGGACAGCATTTCTACCACTTTGTAGGTGGCCTTCCTGAGGAAGATATTTGCCACACCAGGGAAAGAAAATGCTTTGTCTTTGTGGGGTTTGTTTGCTTGTTTGTATTTTCTACAAGAAATATGAGATACAATACCAGCTAACCTGTATCAGACAGTAAAGCTGAGTGAAAACAAGAATTTCTGACCCAGGAGAAAAATCCAGTATTCTGGCATTTTGTTTGCAAATACAAGCCATTATATTCTTTCTTTTCAAAGGTCCAAAAAAGTATGTCATTTATTACTGTTGATCAGGGTTGTTTTAATTCATCCTTATGTTAGATTCAACATGTCCACAAGCAGCAGGAGAGAAGGGATGGACCTGGAGTCTTAAACAGCATCTACCCTATGCACATTCCCTCCTGCTCCACTGCAAGGGGAAGGCCCAAGACACAGCAAGGTCATGCCCCAAAGGGTTTGTTAGTGCTCTGTTTTGTTATGGGGCTATCAAGGAGTGAAGATTGCCTTGGGGTGAGACACTACACAGCAAACACGCAGAAAAAAGCAGGGTGAAGGCAGATGACAAAGGAAGGGCAGGTGACTCTGAGGCTGTAGAAAGTATGAAAGGGCCATAGGAAAGGTGTTTGAGGCTAGTTACGTGTTGGTAGTGGAAAAGGGAGTGCTCATATGGGCTTAAAGTACCTGTATAAATTTTGCTCAGGATGTTGCTGCATTGTCAGCCCTCCTTGTAAACATCCTCCTTAGAAACCTCGAGGATTGAGTTACAATATCATGTCTAGTTGTTAACTCATTTGCAAGTTACAGGGACTCCAGGGACTTGGATTATATTTAGGCAGTCTGTGTCAACGACTGACTGAGCTTAGTATAATTTTTTCTTTGCCAAACTTTGAAACTTTTTACGCTTTTTTTTTTTTTTTTTTTTTAATGGGGATATTCAACTCCAGAGAAAACTTGGCAGAAATGCTCCCTTTTACTGTGAGGGAGAAGAGTTAGCAGGCCAGGACAGTAGAAGATACGGCTGACTACACACATCTTTACAAACTCTAGACCTGTGCACAGATCTTCATGAGGCTACAAAATGCACACCATCTATTTTGGAAAACTGAAAAAGGGGCAAGCTCCGGGAACTGGTCACCCACAGGAGAGGACAGTGATTTCTGAGGAACCCTGTACTGCTTCAGACAGTGGAGGTAAGTGTGTGAGCCAGGAAAACCCAACTTGTGCCAGGGAGGCTACGGTGCCAGTTTGGGAAGCAGCTTAACACACTTGAAATATGTAAAAGTCATGGTGACAGAAGAACTGCCTGTTGGCTCTCCTAGCCCAGTCAGTGCCCACAACTCTCAGACACCTTGGTTTCAGGTCTTAGAGGGATGTCTGCTCGTCATCTTGCAGTTGCTGCCCCATCAGACATTGAAGTGAGCAGGAACCTCGACGTGTAGTTGGTGCCCTATTGTTTCTCTTCATGTGCTCCCCATGCTGCATGCAGTGAATCCGTCACATGCCCTGGAGGTCACTTGTATGTGTGTCCATTCGGGTGTGTCACTGCAATTCACAACACCTACCACATCCCACCAGACCCATCAAAGATAACTTTGGCTTTCTTCTTCTGCTCTCTTACCCCATTTTTCAGTCAAGCGTCACTTGGCCTATGAAAGTAAATTATTACCTTCTCAAGGCAACATACTATTTCATTTTGAAGGGAGAAAGCAAGACAGCCTGGATGAAACCCCTACAGAATGAGCATAACCTGGAAAATTGTTCTCAGTACATAGTTCCCAGTGGTTCATTATCGAAAAAGAACATGGCTGAGTGTGATTTTGCAAGGCTCAGCCTTGGATCTGGAATTATCCAATATACTTTGATACTGTTGATGATAGAACAGATATAATAACACTCATCACACTTGCCTGGCTTCCCAGGAGTGTACATACACTAGAGGAGAGAATAAAAATTCAAGCTAATCTTAACAAACTGGAGAAGTGGTCTGGAAAGAATTAAATGCAATCCAAGAGAGAGAGCTGTGAAGTACTGTGCTCAGGCAAGAATAATTAACCTCATAAAGGCAGACTGGTAGCTTAAGTAGCATTTTTATTTATTTATTTATTTCAGAAAAGAGGCTGGAGGCAGCCAAATGTGAGTCAGCTTTAACACCTGAAAACAGCTGACAACGTGCCATCAGGTGTGATCAAAAACAGAAACATTAAGTGATTCCTTCACTTTGGTCTGGGTCAGCAAGGTCTCTGACAAGGCAGGATGCCACCTTCAGGCATCTCAGTTCAAGGGGAATAGAGACTATTTGGTGACAATTTTGAGAAGAACAACATCTGATCAGAAGGTTAGAAAACTGGAAATTAAGGAAAAGATCAGAGAAACTGGAGTCCCTTTGTTTGAGGGAGAGAAGATTGAGGCCTCTTCTCAACCTCTGCAGTGGAGTCATGAACTTAGACTGCAGAACAGAAAAAGCAAATTAGGTAGGAAACTAGCCGAAAGTAGGGAGAAACAAGTTAGGAAAAAAGCTTTCTAACAGTAAAGGCAGTGAAGCGGCAAAATAGTCTTTGAGTGAGTCAGTGCTGAGTGAATCAGAACTGCTTTAAACTTGCAAAGCATCCATAGAGCTTTGAAGAACAGAGTAGACAAGTAGCTATCGGGAATAATGTAAGAATAGCTGATTCTGCCTCAGGGAAGGGTGGTGGGAGTAGGGGATCTCTTGAGGTTATGCTCAGTGCTATTTTGATAGAGCAGCTATTGAGTAATGCTCGATTTCTACTTGTTGGCTTTCTTTCTCAGCGACACTTAGCTGAGAGCTATGTTGTCCCGCTGCTTGAAGGGTTCAGCACGTTCCAGTGGCTCGTGGTTGGCATGGGAATATCTCTGCTGTTTCAACTAATTTAAGTAACCCTATCAACTTTGCCTTTGTGTAAGAAATCTTCAGATCTTGTTCTTCTGGATCTTCACTCTTTCCTCCTAGTTATTTTCATACGTGTCCCTCTGTGATCCGGAGAGGTCATTTTCATCAACAAAAGATACGTGATGGATTTTTTCACCCTTTGATGATTAAATCCCATGGGTTTTTCTCAGAAGTATTTCAGATTGTTTCCATAAATTGTTAAAGAGAAGCAATCTGCATACAATAACAACATGCAAATTATCTGATGCTACCTGCAGCAAAACCAATAAATATGCTCAATCCCTGTCAGCATCAAAACCTTATTTCTCAGTAAGGGTTACATATCAACCATGCAATCTTTCTACCAATGTGAACAAATTCTAAAATCAACCAAAGAGGTCTACACCATACTGCAACACTGTTGCCAAATCCACAAGACTTTCCCAATTTTCCGTATCATAGCCTTTATTAATCAAGCCATTTCTGCCAAATGCTAATTCTCTTGGGGTTTGAAGGAAATACAGGGGAAAAAACTCTTCTCATTGTTCAGATAAACGTCTTCCATCTTAGGCAAGGTAAATTCCAATAGATAAGGGACCCTCTTCTCACCTTCCAGGTTAACTCTGAGAAATTGAGTGAAAGCTCTGGATCATTTATTTTGGACACTTAGGTCACACTGTCAAACAAATGATATTCATAGATGAATGCTTCTCCCTCACATAAAATTAAATCAACTTTGGGGCCTTTACTGCTCTTCCTTGTGCACTCCCCATTTCCAGTTTCTCCAGCCTTCTTCTGAAAGAGTTCAGAACTGGCCTTCTTCCTTAGCCTTCTCTACTTCTTTCAGCTCCAACTAGCACAGCATGCTGCTGCTGTGAGATGGTTTTTCACAGTGCTGACCCCAGGCATTTTTCAAGACAGATTTTTTTATTATTATTATTATTTATTTTCTGCCGAAGGAATCTTTAAAGGCATTTTGTCATATTCTTGCAAACCATGGCTAGGATGGGCAGCTTTGGTTGGGTGATGGCTCAGACCCTGCCTGTAGAAGCTAGAAAAAGGTGCACGTGTGCATTTCTCTAAGGCAGTCTGACCTAGCCATTTCCATCACCAGAACACTGACGGTCTCAGGTCTCATCATTTCCCCCCTTGCCCGCAATGCATTTTTAATCAGTCTTTTAAGATGCTATAAATTACTGTTTAACATGACTGAAGCTATCTTACAGAGCACCACCAGCAGGGCCTGGCAGATGTAAGAAATTGCTGCTGGTTTCTGTGAAACCTGACTTAGGTGCTTACTTTCAGGCCATGTGTCACTCACACCTGATACCAAGGTCCCGGGGGTCTGAGCATTTAATTCCAAATTCTGTGTTAAAGCCAATATACAAGTTTTTTTATACTTCTGCAGTTGCTTGTTCCCTCCTGTGCATTGCAGGTGACTGTGGCACAGTTAGCTGTGGGGCTGTGTTAAAATCAAGGCACGGAGCTTGTCTTGCTTTTAGAAAAGTAACCAAACACTTGTCTCCAAAGGTTGGATAAGCTCTTCTATATTGCGTGTTGTGAATGTGGTAGCAGACGAGAACGTTTTGTTAAGTACGCAAAGATGAAATTAGGATGTTCTGTTCTGGCTCAGCCCATTTTTTTGAGAACTCTTTCTGAAAAATGTCTCTACCTTGTACTTGCAACCTCTTGGTACATCGATGCCACTCTGGGATCGAGTTCTCCGAATAATTGCAACAGCAGGATTTACTTCTCTCTTTTTTTCTTTTCTTTTCTTTTTTTTCCTTTTTTCTGCAGCCCCAGAATAAAAGCATCGCTGAGAACGGAACCTGTGGTAAAGGAAACCTCACCGCAAGGCATCCCCGCCCTGCTTGCCTTCCTCCTTGAGCAAGACACACAGGGCATGCGCAGGGCTGGATGTGCACAGGGCTCTTAATAGCTCTCCTGGAGGGATTGTTTCATTTTTACTCCTACAAAGTAGGACAGAAAAGAGGAATATATATATATTTTTTTTAGCAGTGCCTCACTTTTGCTGAAGTGATTAGCAGCTCAGAGAATGTGTAATGATCACAACAGACAAATTTAGCATTTGTGCTTTTGGTTGCTTTTAAGTGAATAATAACACCTCTCCCTTCCCTTCCACCAAAGGACTTGGTGACCACCAAGTCAAGAGGTGAGGACCCCCGCCCATATCTTTTGGGAAGAAATGCTGGCGTCTGAGTGGACAAGCAATGGTAATAGCCATAGAATGAGGAACTCCACTTCGAATGAGGAACTCCCTGAAAACACATATATGCATCTGCAATTCCATACCCCAAAGGTACAGTAGTTTAAGATAGGACATAAAGAACAGCTTTCCCACCTTCATATGATGGAGTAGCATGTACTTATCCTGCCTTCTGTTGACCTTGGTATGCTAATTGAATTTCACTTGTAAAATGCACCTAAAGCTTTCTTCTGGTGATACATGACAAGGGTTTTGGTCCCAACCTGCTGCATTGCTACATGAATATATAGCTGGTTCAGAATAATATAACTACCCACTGCATCAGTGTTTCTTCAGCAGCCTTGATTTTGTTAATCAGTCTTCCTTTCATCCTGGCCTTGTTTGCTGAGAGAACTACCTCAGAGAGAGCCTGACAGCACAGAGATAAAAATAACAACATGGGTTTCAGCAACATGCGGCATTTCATGCAAATTTTTTTTCCTGTTTGCATCTCCTGAATTTTCTGTTTTCTAATTAACTTAACTCTTGTGTAGAGGCCACCCCACTCCCACCCCCCAACATATTTAGGCTAGTGACAGACTCTCCCAAATAGCAGAGGAACATGGAGTTGGCTTCTCAAAGTAAATAAAAAGCATCTCAGCCTGAAGTACAAGTGCTAACAGGTGTTAGTATTTTATACAGAGGCAGTTCAGAAATAATATTATTGACTGGCAGAAAATGACATAAGCAGGCCAGAAGGAAAATCCAAAACAAACTAGCTCATCTCCACGGGCAGACTCTTTATTCCAGTACAGGACAGTGCTTGGTTGATCTGACAACCTTGGTACAAGCTTTGGTGTTGCAGAACAAACAAGACATAGCAAAGTGATAGGAAAGTAGCAATTTCCAGCAAATGACAAAACAGCTATTGTGGGAGATGCACCGGCATGCCCTACTTAATGCTCTGCGCATGGAGAGTGCTGCCATCTATGAAACAGCTTTAGGGGGTGGCATGGGGGAAGAGAATATTTCATCTCAGTGTGGGTTCATGCTGCCCATTTTGCTTTGAAGCCAGGTAGGGAAACAAAGGTCACAGCCCAGGGATTGCTGCAGGGATGGAGAATTCCAGGTGCTGGTGCTGATGTGGAACCAAGGGACTCCTAGAGCAGGGAGCCATGCTCTCAGCAGGCTCCTGCAGCCCCTTATTTGGGACCCACACCAGGCAGAGAGAAACATGAAGTACACCCCGCTGTGGCCACAGAAGCTGCAGCCTCCTGGTGGATTAGCCAGCCAGTCTACCAGTCTACCTGCAGGCTAATCACCCCCTTCCTCATTACCAAGGCTGTTGCTGCATTCTACCACACTGCAATGCCATCTACTGCAAAGCAGTAAGTGGCAACAGTTGTCCACCAGAAGGCTGGAGGGCTTGTTTCATCCCTGGTATCTCTTGTCGTGTGCGATAACATCTCCCTCACTGTCTGCAAGATGAAGCTGAAAGGATTGTTCTGCCCTGTCCTTCAAAGCCTTCTCCTACAATCCCTCCTCCAAAAAGGAAAAAAGGTTAATTTTTTTTCATCATGCTTCTTAGCAACAGCACCTACACGAAGATCTGAGAGTAAGATCTTCTGCCTACCCCCCTCCTCACCCCTTTCCACGCAATTAGCATGCTGAAGCACAGGCAGGAAACAGGATGGCAATGTCAAAACTGGCACACATGAAGTCTGCTGCCTTTTTGCAAGGGTTTGCACCATATGGACTGAACTGACTGAGAGCAGTTTCTGAATCTTTCTTCTCCCTGTGGAGATCTGCCTCCACAGCAGTTTCAGTAAGTGCCCCAAACCACCTGCTTTTTGTGATGGTAGTTGCTGCCCAGAAGGTCTCACATTTTCAAACCAAAAAACCTCCATCCCTGGGGACTGTTGTCTCCAGGCCTCTGATGGGGAAGGTGTGGAAAGAATTTAAAAGTAATGAGCTGGAGAAGCCCAGTCCAGCAGTAGTTAAACCCAAGCATTAATTAAATTAACTTAATTAATTAAATTAATAAAAAAGCATTTCATGTGAGAAAAGTGAAAGAGGCTACAGCAGTGTTGATCACCAGGGGTGTTCTTCCTTCTCACAGCCCTTGGAGGCAAATGCCAAGCAGAGCTCCAAGCTGCAGATCAGTGAAACTGGGTTGTTCAGAAACATCTGAGATGTGGAAAATGAAGGCTGCCTGTCTGAAGTTGCTCATCTTCTGGAACAGAGTGGAGCAGAGAAAAAATGCAGCTGGTGGCATATCCAGTGCAGAGCCAGTACTGGCTGAGCCTTGGTTCATCAGCCAAATTTTGAATTGATCTCAATCTGGTCTCTGAATCTTGATGGCAAATTTTCAGGTAAATTCAAGACTTAGAGGAGGCTAAAAGAGATGCAGGCCAAATAAATTCACACTGGGGTTTCCAGGTATGAGGAGGGGTGCCTGGGATACTGTGTTTGTGAGGCTGGGGACTGCTGTGGAACGTGGCCCTGTGTGCCCCTCCAGCACCGCATGCTTTCTGCATGGCATTCACACTTAGGGTGGACAGACAAAGACCTCCCCACTGAAACACAGTGTAGCTGGCCACAGACCAAGCCTGGGTACACGCATGAGCTGTTAGCCAGGACCTGTATCTTGAACACAGAATCAAGTGAATCCAATCCTTCTGCTTTTGCTGTGTTTTTCTTCCTAAAAGCAAAGACTGTGTATTATATATCACAAAGTCACAGAATCACAGAATTGTAGGTGTTGGAAGGGACCTCGAGAGATAATTGGGTCCAACCGCCCTGCCAAAGCAGGTTCCCTAGAGCAGGTTGCCCAGGTAGGCATCCAGATGGGCCTTGAATATCTCCAGAATATCTCTTGTGTATCTCCAGAGGAGACTCCACAACCTCCCTGGGCAACCTCTGTTCAAGTGCTCCGTCACCCTCACTGAGAAGAAGTTCTTTTGCATATTTTGTTATATTTCGCATATAACCCAGGAACAGGAGGAGCACTTCGCCCCAACTTGGTGTGGTCTGCAAACTTACTGAGGGTGCACTCAATTCCCTCATCCAAGTCATCAATAAAGATTTTAAAGAGGCTGGGCCCCAACACTGACCCCTGGGGAACTCCACCGATGACCCGTCGCCAGCTGGATTTCAATCCGTTCACCACCACTCTCTGGGCCCGGCCATCCAGCCAGTTTTTAACCCAGCAAAGAGTGTACCTGTCTGAGCCGTGGGCTGCCTGCTTCTCCAGGAGAATACTGTGGGAGACCATGTCAAAGGCTTTGCTGAAGTCTAGGTAGACTACATCAACAGGCTTTCCCTCCAGCCTGAATGACGATAAGAGGATAGTAGTCCTCTGGTTTAATGAGCTGCGACAGAGCCTTCCTAATGTCTGATGCACTCCAGGAAGACAACACACCTCCCTGGAGAGGTTATTGGGACAGCAATATATATATATATATCAAAACTGAACTCGCTAAAGAGGTTTTCTCTTCTTTCCTTCACATTTATTGAAATTCACCCTCTGAGTGCCTCATCTGACTGACAATCTGGCTTTTTTTTCTCCTCTTGCTCCACGAGGCTGGGAGGATGCATAATGCCAGCTCATCCCAACATCCCTTCCCAGAGTGCCCACTTATCCCTGAGCTGGGTCTGGGCCCTCGTGACTGATCAAAGTAAGACAAAGGATGCTGACTTTAAGATTTTAATACAACCCCCAAGAATCCCTGCTTACTTTAGCAGCTCGGTCAGCTTGCTGACCATTTGACCACCGCTGTGATGCAGGCCTACATCTCTCCGTGTGCCTGGGTAAGGCTCCTCCCATTTTCAAGGCCCAACCTCGACTTTTGAGACAGTCCGTAAGCCTGCAATTAAGCCGCTGGAGTAGATTATGTTTTAGAAGCTGCAGTAACATGTGGAATGAATCACCAAACTGGATGTTGCCAGTTTTTTTTTTTTTTTTTTTTTTTTTTTCCTTAGTGGTCAAGGTTAAGTATGAGAAGAAAGTAACTCAGTGTAGGAGGACCACAAAATATGTTAACAGCATAACAGCAATTGAAGGATTGACCCAGCCCTATGAATCTGTGGGTTTTACTTTCTTAATTGCTGTTCTCTCTCCAGGGAACTACTGGAATAGCAATACTCTGAGCTTTTAGCCCACGTTTTCCTATTCCTTCGTCTCACCCTGAGTCAAAGCCAAATGACTCCACCTGGCCTTAGCATACTTGAGCAAGCAGCCCTTGCTGGAGCCCTCTTGTTGAGAACAGGGAAGGCAGAGCAAAGCTGTTGCTTCATGGGACAGCCTCTGCCTTTCAGATCAGGTTTCCTAACACACAGTAGTGTCATTGAATCCATTAAACAAACCTCACAACCCAGAAGCAAAGAGCTCACCATAGAGGGTAGGAAAATAAGGGAGCTATGGCAGATGCCAGTCATGCCACCCGGGCTGTCCCTGGAAGGTTGTGTTTGTCATGGGCCTGAGCCCAGTCCCAAACCTCAGCAGAAAATGGTATTTAGCTCCATGCAGGCTTGCCTAGTGCCCGTTTCGCCTGAACTCGAGGAAAGCCTTTTAAGCAAAGATCTTTGTGTAAGAACAGTGGCCCATCCTGAAGATTGGGGTCATCTTTATTGACAATGCTCAGAAGCTCTGCTAATGGACACATTAGTGCTGTCTGTAGATAGCATGCCCTCAGTTACTTGGAGGAAAGGCATCACAAAGCAGAGCTGGGCACTTCTCTTGCCTGAGCTGTGTTTAAGATGATGTTTCCTGTGCTCTAAAAGAGAGATGTCCCCAAGAGCACATAAATACATTACAAAGCAGCAGAATGGTCAATAATTAATTTTCAGCAAGGACAAAATTTTATTTCAGCCAGAACAAAGTAAAAAGCATTTGGATTCTCACCACCTGTAAGTGAAAATCTGACACTATTCAATCCAAAGGCTGTCATGAAAGAGGCTAAGTCAACATGATCTGATCCCCACGCAGTGACGTCCTGGCTCTGTTCAGGAACAAATCCTATTTTCAGTGCTGTTTCTCAGTAATAGAAGTATCAAGCAGCAGATCCCCTTTCAGTCCTTTCATCTTACTTTGCTATTCGAAATGGTTTTGCAAAGTGCCAGAATTACACCAGCCCGGGGAATTGTGACACTCTTTTCCATCAGCAGTGAACTCTGCTAATTCCTGATGCTACTCCCTGCTCCTATATAGCACATTGGTACTTTGGGAAATTGAGTGTTTCAAGTCCATTAAGGCAAGGAGGGCTGATTTATTGTATCAGTGCTGCTTCAGATGTATTGTGAACAGCTAAATAATTCCTTTGATGAATTTTTGAGATACAAATGGAAGCTCATGGAGGACTCAGTCTGAGGATGAATGACTCAAATAACTCAGCTCCACTCAGGTAACTCTAGCTGAGGACAAATAACTCTTTTCATGTGCACTTTGAATGGCAGAAGGCAGAGAGGCAGTTATGCTTGTGTAAGAAGGATGAGGTGCCTATATGGCATAGCTAGCAGAAGAGAAGAACTAACAGAAGAGATTCTCTAAAGATGCAAGAAACCCACGTGAAGGAAACTGCTACAGTGCTAGCTATTTTTAGCATTTTTCTCAATAGGAAGGTGTATAAGACACTGACTGAATGACTTATAAACCACTTATATTAGTACTGGCAGTCATGCATGCACACTTACGGCACCCAAACATGTAGAAGCCATGCTTCTTCATGAGCATGCAGCAAAACCCAACAGCAGGCATATGAACAACACTATGCAGTGCATTAATGTAATTTTCTTTTGTGACCGGGTTTTATACCACTCTGACTCTGTTATTTTTTGTCATTGCTCGTAAATCTTGCCAGGGCAGTAGCTTGGCTTGTACAGCCCACAGGGCAGTATCTCCTTGTGATGCTTCCTTGGCTCTGCTCCACCTGAGGAGACGTGGGCAGAACTTGCAGAGGGGCAGCCCCAGATCCAGAAGCTGCAATGGCTGCACCAGCCCCAGGCTAGAGCCTGGTAATGCAAATAAAAGCCAGACACACCAGCTCCTGGTGTTACAGCTAAGGTTCAAGCCAGGAAGGTTTCCTGTGAGGTTGGTGTTTCCTTGCTGCTTTATCCAGAGGGTGTGGAAATTGGAGACAGGGAGGTTCATCTTTACTGAGAGTGCTGCAATTTCAGTGCAGTACCAAAGCCATAACTAGTGCATGACTGACAGCCAGCAACAGGGTTGCAGCCCTGCAGCAAGGACTTAAGTGGCTGCAGAAACAGGGTGCACTCATAACCACCTCCCAGCAGATTCAGCAGCAGCTCTACAACCAAGACGACAACCCCAGTGCTCCCAGAGGAAGGGCTGGCTGCCCCTTCTTGCCACCCGTAGTGATGTTATAATATCTTTGTCCACATTTCTAATTGCCCAGTGGCATTTCTTCTGGGAAAAAGCCATCTCTCCTTCGTACCGGCATTCTCTGAATTCTTATGGCAACAGAGCTCACCTCAACAAGTTTCCTCGGTCTTCCCCGGTCTGAAGTGCTGCGTGTTCCTATAATAAGGATGCCACTCGTAGCTAGGAGGTATTTTTCATACATTATTTATTCATGTCGTCTATGTGATGGATGTGGGAGGTGTGGTGAATCCATGATAAGAGACCTGGAAGTAGACTTGTTTGTTCATAGTACTGTGCGATTAAAAAGAAACTCTCTGCTTGCGTAGGCAAGGAAGGTATTGAGTTTCTCTTATCACCGAGATGGTAAAAAACTTGATTTCTTTAATTTCCTCCATCAAGGAAGCGATGACTGCCAGCACAAGCACACAGTGTGATCTGTTCAGAAGATACACAGTTGCTAGACTAGACCTGTTCTCATCACTTGCAAAATGAAGAGCCAGGAAGTTTGCAGTTAGGGGATAAAACTAAATATTTAGCAGATAAAATCTGCATAGAATGTAAAATGAAAGATTTAATCTAAGCCTTACCTTGGAGACCTGGGTCTGATTTCCTGTCTAGGATCTACTGCCCAAATCCAAATGAAATGTTAGAAGAGATTATGCTTGGGTTTAGGCAGGGTGCAGTTCAAATTCGCCTGCTTTGGTAGTGTTCTCACTCAAAGGCTTGTGACAGAAGTACAGACCATAACAAAGAAGGGAGAGGGTCAGAGGTTTCATGAAAGTTTAAAAGGGGGTAAGTGAAGACACATCCTTTTGGCTTCTTTATAGCCCTACAGATTCACCCCTTCCTTGCTGCAAAAGAACCCAAACCAAAAACAAACAAACAAAAACAACCACAAACCTCAGCAACTTGAAAAAAAAAAAAAAAAAATCAGCCCTTTCTGAAAGCAGGCATGTGGATGTCATTCAGGAAACCGCAGGGAGGACAGACACATCACAGTAACAGCACTGATGCTCCTCCGTGGGGGGTGGGGGGAGTGTAGGTACCTGCAGCCAGCACCAAGAGGTTTGTCCAGATGTGGAACAAAGAACAAAAAAGGTGGAGATGGTAAGAGCACAACCAGTAGCTCGAAGCTGCAGAGATGGGAGGAGCAGTTCGACGGGCATGCCGAAGGAGCCAGATGGCTGCCTTCTGAGGTAGAAGACAGCCCTTCTTCAGATGGCTGGTGGCGATGGTTGATGTGACGGTGGTTCAGCAGTCACTCATGGTGGCCTCGGAGACACCGGAGGTGTTACTGGGGAGGCTGCGTGGATGTACTGCTGGAAGCGTGGCAGAAACCTGCTTGGCTGGAAAACGCCCAGGGGCTTTCCCTCCACACTTCTCCCTGCTCACGCTCCACAGGTCAGCCATTGCCTCCCTTTGGCAGAAACCTGTTCCAAGAGCCAACTGCACAAAAGTTTTGCACAAAGCTTTCCTTTGCTCAGCTTGCCTGGTTTCACTTCCCATCGCGTTCGCAGTGTTCCCTCTGACGAACTGTTGCACTTTGTTTCCTAGTATGTAACCTGCTCTTTTGCTGAGTATCTAGTGCTGAAGGAAAGGCCTGGAACAGGGAGATCCAAGGGTACAACGTGTCCTTAATCTGGCAGCTCACTGAAAGCCAGGGAGCCTCCACACTGGGAGTCCCCTGCTGCATGGGAAGACCTGATATACCAAAAATCAATCCTGGCAGGTGGGTTAGGGGCCCGCAAGCCACCTATAAGCCAAAGAATCATCAGACACAAAACCCAGCAGACTGAAACCCATGCTCAAGCAAATATTCAAAAACCTATTCATGTATTTTCTTTGTTTTCCAGAAAAGAGGATAGCAGCCATCACCAGTCCCACCAACAGTAATGCACCTTACACACAGAGATCAGGACGCTGTTTTTGAGCTAGTCTGGTGTTTTTCTGAGGACAAGGAAACTGTTCTGGCACATGGCAGCACTGTGACACTGTCCTGATGTCCTGCTCTCAGCTTTGCCAGATCTTATCCTGGTGCTTACAGAGGCCATGCAGAGCACAGCTGGCGAACATCTCTCATCCAAAGGCTTTCAGCAAGGTCTTGGTGATGTTCCTTGGGACAGCCCAGTGGTTAAACGGTGCCTTGCGACAGCCCAGACAGCAGCGTGAAGCCTCGCCACCCTCAGCAGCGAGGAGCAGGCGAGGCTGCCAAGTGCTGGGGACAGATAATGATGCTATCAATCTCGGCATGTCCAGAGCAAGTTGTGAAAATTCAGAGCATCACACCCTCGACTGGAGCCTCCACAGCTGCTGGGTACAAAACAGCCTGGTGGTCAACCACAGGCTGAAGGTGGGTGGAGTAACAGCTTTTCCTGTTACGGCTCTCTTTATGTTGGGAGGGGAGGATGAAGAGCACAAAAAGGTGGGATATGTGTGCACTTAATCATCACAGAGCAACTGGGAAATGAAGTCTAGTCAGCCCTATTAAAATCAATGAAAGTTCAAGCTATATGTGAAATTAAAAAATATTGGTATAGCTTTTCAAGCACGTGTTTACTGATAACAAGGTCTCTCCCCTGCTGTTGAAATAGTGGGAGTTGGTTTTTGATTTCAGTGGCAGGAAATGGGATCCAAAGACAAATTTTCTATCGCTGTGCTTTAAAAGGATGTCAACAACAACAAAAATAAAAATTAACATACAACAATAAAAAGGACCCACAAAATATCCCTAGTGGAAATACATAGCTATACAATTTTTTTTCTATGCAGTTGACATTCTTATTTAAGGATACAAGACATTTTTTCTATTAAAAAAAAAAAAAATAGAGTCAAGTATGTAATACAATTCCAGTACACTGGAGGGTGAATGCAAACCCCATGAAATCAGCATGCTCTCGGGGCTGGGAGTTTGGCAAAGCTTTGCTGATGCCCCAGTGTGAGTGATGGCACCTCGGGTAGGGGCTACGAGCACTGGCAGCTCTGGCAGAGTCAAAGGCAGCTTACGTCATTTAACTTGTTAGCACTGCTGTCATGAAGACAATTTGTAAGTTATAGCCTAGTGATGGGGTTACTGAGCTGCACAAGGAGAGTGGTAGAGAGCCATGGGTACCAGAGCCACAGCATGGGTGACTCTCTGCTATATTTTTCCCCAAAGGAGAGGAATAAGAGAAAAGGGACAAGAAAGGGAAGAATTTGGGGAACTGGAATTTAGCCTCAGCTAAATATAAAGCCTCTGGCCCAGCTGAGACCCAGCAGCTGGGTGGGAGAGCCACTCCCTGCCAGAGAGCCTCAGAGAGCCACTCCCTGCCGGAAAGAGATGCCGAAATCCTACATGAAAGTTGAAGTTAACCTGAAGTTAAAAATCTCTTCAAGATGATCCCCAGCAACTTTCTCACAGGGCATTTTGCAAAACTGTCTCAGTGAAGTTACACAACTTCTGGTAGAGGCAGAATTGACCATCAGCTATGATTTCCATTCAATGTGAAAATTGTGGTCTTGGGGGGAAGGGTGTCTGTAAGGGTCCATTTCACCAGAAAACCCTCAGCAGCCACATAGCTCTTTCATAAACATTTGAGAGTTGACAAAGCTCAGGCACCAACTAGGAAAAAGACTACCCAAAGTCACCAACAAATCTGTGGGAAGTAAATGGAAGAGTTTGATGAAGCTGATTGGCAAAACGTCTTTTCAGAGCTGAACCTGACTGTGACCAAGTGTCAATGCAATCAGCAGGAGGACAGCAAACCCTCTGCCTCATGGCAAACACTCCTGATCAGGTCAACAATAAGCCAAAGCGCAGGAGAAATGTTGAAAGATAAAAAATAAAATAATTAGAAATTATTGATCCAACTTTGTTAGCTTTATGCAAATTCCCAGCCATGGAAACTCTGGGAACAGGCAGGACAGCCACCTCACCTCTCGGCCCCAGGACAGGACCTAGAAGTGACAGCAACCCAACGTGGACAGGGGACATCAGGTTAAGGACGGAGTTACAGAGGAGAAACCTAGAAGTTTAGAAAGAAAAATCATAGAAAAATAGGGCTGGAAGAGACCTCCAGAAGTTCATTCTCATGCTCCAAGGCAAGGCTACTCTTGTCAGATATCATCTCAGTCATTCCTTAAGATCTTTGGTGCTGGGGATCTGAGCTCTCCTGGGCAGCCTGTCCCACTGCTTCTTGGAGTCCACTGTTAGAAAAAAAATAACCTAAAGTCTAACTCAAATCTGTTCTGCTGCAGTTTAAGACCAAACAGCAATTCAACATTTACCTTTTAGCAAATAATTTATATTTATTTCTATTTTAAAGGAAATGTATTGATTAGGGATTTGTATTTTCCTCTCCTTCTCCTGAACAAGATATTTGGGAAGCCTTTATTCACAGCAGCCTCAAGCCTTTCCCCTGAATTCCTTGTTAGAAACAGTCAGCAGCCTGAGGGATGGTGCAAGAGCAGAGGTTGTTTCAGGAAACAAAAATGATGACCCCCGTGGGTGAGCAGACCCCTTGCCTTGTGAAACCAAGCCCGTGCTGGTGGCCTCCAGCCCCGCTCTGCCCCCAGCCCCCAGGAACTCGCCCCCGCCCCGGCGCCTGCTGCATGCCCTGCCAGGGGCTCCTCCTGCCCCGTCCTGCTCTGACCTCGCAGATGGCCTTGCACAAGCAAAATGAACCACACCTGATCTGTGCTGCTGCCAGGAGGGGAGGTTTCGGATGTTTAAGCGTGGCCACAGCCCGCGCACTTGGCTGTGGTTCAGTTCTGCTTGCTGCCGGCCACTCGTGCTAGCAAGCATCTGATAGTGCACGTACACGAGGTGCAACAGGGAACAAGCTGCCGGGAGGTACAGGGTGAGGTGGAGAGCAGACAGTCTGAGTGAAGCAGTCCCACGTTGGCTGAGGTGGGAAAACTCCTTCGGTACATGACAAAGACGGGCAAAGCTAGTGCTGCGTGTGGAGAGGAATGAGTGGGTTGATTCAGCTAAACCACATCCCCCATCATCTGTTGCTGGTCATTTTCACAAGCAAAGGAAATGCTTTGCATAAGCAAAGGATTATTAAAACCAGTAATCAAGCAAATGAAAGCTGGGGAGGTTCATATCTAAGTTAGGAATGTGCAATGCCCAGCTGCAAGCACCAGAGCTCTCCAGCCACCAGCACAAACAGATGATGCTGTGCTGTACTGCTCTCATTAACGGCTGCTTAGAAATGTCTCGCTGAGAAAATTAAGGAAAGTCATAAAATTGCAGCAAGTTGTTTATTTGCATGACTGTCCCAGCAGGAGAACACTGTTTTGCACAGGGTTTGAAATCCCAGGGAGCACAGGGCGTGAGCAAGGGAACGCTCACCCAAAATTGCAAAGCACGGACCAGCAACTCCAGCAGCCCCCCGAGGAGAAAAACCCTCCGAAGGAAAGGTTTTGCTTGCTTCCTCAGTATCACATGGGGGTTCTGACAGGAACAAACGCTTTCTGTGTGTTATCAAGATCATGAAAGAAGCAAAATGGTTATTAAAACTTCTCTAAAGTCACTCCTGGATATCAGCAGTAAGAGGCAGGACTTGGTGTCACTACTTGCATGTTTCTGGTGCTTACTTCACGAAGGTGTGATGCCCAGTTTTCTGGGGTTATGCGAATAGTTTTCCCTCACTAGCATATGATACGGTGGGGCTACTGATGTCCTGTTGTCAGTGAGTCTTTTCTTTAGCCTCTCATTCAGTGTCAGGTCGAGCATGCTGAGCTCGCCTAGCCATGGCCAAGCATTGTCATCACCCGGGAGCAGCGAGCTCAAATGCTTCCGAGGTGGATAAATGAAGCCCTCTGCTTTTAGTGCTTGCAAAGCTTTTGTCTGGGACCTTAGCACTTCACATTCCTGCCCGCTCCATGGGACAGAGGGGAGTGCCAAAGCTCTTCTCCTACAGATATTTTTTCATAGGTTTCCTCAGATATAGTTTGTGCCTCTACCCACTGCAGCACACTTCATGCATGATACACCATTTTTGTGGGTGAGGTGTTTCAGTTTCATTGATCTGAAATATGCGGTGGACCTTTCTAAAAAGCCATATTTGAGTTATGGTATCATTTAGGGATGCTACTCACAACTCAGAACTCCTTCCTTTTTATACCCGCACCAGTTAAAGTTAGGTGAGACAAAAACCTGCAGTTCAAACCGAAGCTGGAAAGCCTGTGTCTCTCCTCAAGCTGAGTTACGGGAACAGCCCAGCTGTGCTCTGCTCCATCTTCATTAACCATGGGAGCTCCACAACAGCACAGCCTGTGCTCACAGAGCTTGGCTGCAGTTGAGCGCAATCTCTGACTGCAATAAAGAATCTTTAACGATAAGATACACTATGGAAACATGAGGGAGATAAGATCAAAATAACTTGAAATTGGAACGCTCTAAAAATTGGCAGAAAATCCACCTAGAAAGTTTACATGGAAGGGAGGAGTGTGATCCCTCAAATGCTGGGGCTTAAATTTCCAAAATTGCAGCAGGGATATGCAATAACAACTCCATAATATTTTGATTTGGAAGGAAGCAAATAACATACTGCAGGATGCTGCTTCCATAGCACAGCCCATTGGCAACACCCTCTTCCAAGAAAAAAGTAAATTAAAATAACAAGGAAAAAAAGAAATCTTCCCATTGCTTGAAGATATGTGCTGGTAGAATTCAATGCTTAGAGAAGACATTTTTCAAGAATTCCTTCCCTTGCCACCATCTTCCTCCTTGAACCCATCAAACAGCAATCTGTGCTTACAGAAACCCAGTTGTAGCCAAGAAGAAAATCTCTTTAAGACCATCACAGCCAGTGATGGTTTCTTTGGGATTTAACTGGTCTGACAGGCTTTCCTCCTCTGCTTTTAA
The DNA here is from genome assembly GCF_011077185.1 of Oxyura jamaicensis. Classification (NCBI taxonomy): domain Eukaryota; kingdom Metazoa; phylum Chordata; class Aves; order Anseriformes; family Anatidae; genus Oxyura; species Oxyura jamaicensis. The sequence goes on along the minus strand of NC_048894.1, from coordinate 96,509,789 downwards.
ATAAATTCCCTTCTTTATTCTTCATTCCTGGTCAATCCCATTAAGTAGGCACACACCTCTTGCTGGCCCTGGGCTCTCAGACAGTGGCATGCAGTGGCCTCTAGGAGATGGGAGAGGACAACCTGCTTTTTAATGCTCCATTTCTGACACATCGATGTTCATGGCATTTGGGACTGATGTATAAGATTCAGCCATAGCAGGAACTCAGGAGCTATTCTTTCGTTGTGGGCTAGCTTGTTCTTGAAACCAGGTTATTGGGTGTTAAGTAGCACTATCAGTTCCTCTTTCTGGCTGCCCACGTAAAATAGAGAAGTGTCCCAAAGGCTGTGTGCATGTCCAGGGCACAGAAGGAAGGTAACGGGTTATTCTTCCCAATGCTGCAACAACTCTCCGTGCTTGAGTTCTGCTTTCATCCTGGAGGGACTTTCTTGCTGTATCTCATGACAGACCCTAAACCTAAAAAAATAAGATAGGCCTACCTACAAAATATTTATGATACTAGAGTGGAAATTAAAATTTCTAATTCTATTAATATTAAAAAATAATAAACGCATTAGGAAATTTGATTTCATAGCACATAATAATTCCCCTATCTTTTATCCCAGCTAATTCCTTTATAACCACCCCTCTCTTGCTGCCTCTATTAGAGGGGCCAATTAATTCCTCACCCTTTTTCTGTCTAGCATTCCCCACTAGTCACAAGCCACAGTTTTCTCTTGAGACATCTAAACCATTAACATTGTTGGGATAAGCTGCAGTTTTCTGAAGCTATTGCTTAACTTTGAGTGTGGTTGTCTTGGAGTTAAAGCCTGTTGCTTCCAACCTGAAGAGCTTCTGGGCCCCAGGACATGTCTTTTTATTTGCAGTTACCTCTGAATAAGAGAAGGTCCCCTTTGGTCTGGTCTCACTGCAACTATAAATCTGTTGGTTTCTCCAACAAATGTCAGAGGTTCTTGAGCTGTTGACTGAACAGTTTTACTGAGGAAAGCAGTGAGTGTGTATCTTAACAATACAGACTGCTGTGAGAAGTTTCATTTCAGGCAGAGCAACCACCTTGCAGTTAGAGAACAGACTTAGAAAATGCTGAAACACAGAACTGGGTTATATTCCTGACCCCTCCATTATACAATTTGTATAATTAGACATAATTGCAAAGTTACTACTTCATATGTGGCATCTGGTCCTCCCACAGACTCTGGTAACTTAATGCAGCTTCAGAGATTTCCCATGTTTTCCTCCCTAAGTGTTCCTAAATATTAAATGTCAGCAGTTAGCAAGTAAAACCACCCAAATCTAAATGGTATTCCAGCAGAATGTTTTCCAGTCCAAAACAAATCTTTGGCCTTATTCTTGATACTTTAAAAATGTCTTTTAACAACCACTGATCTACTTGTAGTGGGTCAGAAAACTTATGTAGAAAATACATAGGTTACCAGTGATGCTATCTTTACACCATTCTTCACATTGAAAGCAGCTCCAAAGTTAATTTTACCAATCCTGAATCCTTTGTGACTATTGTTACAATGACAAAAAACTTGCAGAGGGAAGAAAGAGAGAGGACATTATTTTTCAGAATTGTGTGTTTTTACAAACGTAAGTTTAGACACAACAAAAGACGGTGAGTGAAGTGCAGTGGAAATGTGTCAAAAGGGACTCAGAAAATGTGAAACTAGAATTCCATTGACTCTCTTGTGTGGTCCTGGTTGCTTATTCATAAAGGATAGGATAAAAACAACAAAAAAAAGGAAAAGTAAAAAGCATGCCCGAACCTAGAGTGCAACTTGGGTTGGACCGGGACACCTCAGTCCACCGATGGCATTGAGACCCAGTCTAGCCAAAACTCCTCGGCATCAAATATTCACCAGCAAGCACATGCATCTGAAATCTCACTACTGACTCCCAGAGAGGGTACCCCGAATATCTCAGCACCTCTCAGACCTGAGGCTGCTTTCAGTGCAGTGGCCAGGTGTCCCCAGGCAGCAGGAGGAAGATCCTTCACAGAATTAAGCCATTTATGTGGACCTTGAAGCATTGCCACCCAGCCTGGTGTTGATACCAGTACTCTTCTTTTCCCACCATGACCCCTCTGATGGTGCTCAGTCAAGAAAACGCAACCTACAAAAAATCCCCAGAGCAGCTGGGTCTCCTGGGTGTGCTCATGGTACTCCCAGCATGTGCACCAGCACGTGGTTTGGCACAGCACAAAGCAGCTGTGTCCCTTTATTATTCAAAATACACAATTGTCAGCGGTGCTGGCCACACCTAAATCCTCCTGTGGCTCTAGGCTTTAATTAGCAACATTTTCAAAATACTTTCAGTGTTCCTAAACAATAGCTATAGGTGTCTGCAGGCATGCCTGGTGGTGCCAGCAGCTCTGTCTAAAAGGCAAATGGAGATGAATGTTAATGAATGTCATGGATGCTTAGCATCACTCACACAAGTTACAGAATTAATTTCTATCAGCATCTTTATTTATAACATCTCTGTAAATTTCACAGAGAAACAACAGTGGCAAGTCATTTAAAAGGAAAAAAAAAGGTAGGAAAATAAGGTTTTTAGACCATTTAAAATGCATGAAACTATTGCGGCTGATTAATCTGAAATCAGGAACTGAAGGTAATGAGAACAAAGTCAGCTTCCTCCAAATCACCCCAAAGCTTTGTCACACTACTGATGAGAGACAAATCTAACAAACGTAGAGGAGCCCTAGTGCAAAAAACCCTCCAGCCACACACCTCAGTGCATGCACTTTACACCTTTGCAGAAAACTCTTCCCTGTGCACACTCGGGCCAGTGCTAACAGGAGGACCTTGACCCTCCTGCAGTATTTGGGGTTGTTCACTGCTGCAAGAAATTAACTCTGCTTCCCTCTTGTTTTTTTCTCTTTTTGCCACAGCCAGGAAAGTGTTTGGAAATGGGCATTGCTGAGCAGTGGTGGTGGGTATCACAGAGCATCCATGGTGCAGCTATCACCACACTTCTGCTCCAGCAGGGAGCTGCTGTCTTGTAAGGATCACAGCTCTCAGAAAAACATCTCACGTGGGATGAGAAATGCCTTCCTTACAGTCTGCCACATTATCCGTATTTGTTTTTCTTATCTTGCATTTTAGCTTTATGAGCTGCAACATCTCAGCATGACTGTTTCAGCTTCAGCCGATAATTTTGCTAATTTTTATTTCTAAATAAAGCCACATAACACTTAGGAGCAAAAAGCAGTCACATTACGATGTGTATTACAGAAATGTTGAATGAGTACTATGAGTAAATCCTTTTGTGATGACTGTCAGCTGCCTTGCTTGGAGCAAACAGGCATAAAGGCATTGTGAATGAGGCAGGCTTCTCTTTTCTCTGAAGAAAGAGGAAATTCTGTTCTACCTATGTCTTCTCTTTTTAAAATCTTCCTTTTTGGACAGATTTGGTAATGAAAGCTCCATTATTATTATTTTTTCGTGGCAATGCAAAACAAATTGGGTCTCGCCTCCCCCAGGCAAGACTTTCATGGAGTCACAACTGGCAGCGTACAACAGATCATAAATTTTTCAGGAAAGCTTCATGTGTCGCAAGCTCTGCCAGACATAGATTTGATCAGTTAGAGCTGCTAACTCTCTGAGCTCACTGCCTTCCCCACAACATGACACACTTTCTGGGGTTTTGCTGAGCCCACGGTAGGAGGTTGATGGGGAGCTGGTGGCCTCCTGGCACTCGAGTTGTGCTTGGTTGCCCAGGGACAGAGCTCCTGGGTGGAGGGAGCCAGGGACCATCCACCTGGGAAGAGCTGCTCAGAGGCTGTCTCTTGGGTAGACTGCTACTGACTTGTCCTTTTGTTTTCCCCAAACTACAGGAAGAATATCAGAGTGACAAAAAATACCTCTTTAAATTAAAAGTGAGGGCACAACATCTGTGAAAATGTGGGGACAAGTTTTGAGCCCAAGAGGGGGTGAGCCTGTAATGAAGGTGCTTTCTGTAGAAGCTAGACTTCGGTGATCTCTCTTAGACCTATGGCTAGAAGGAGAGTTTATGTGGGTTTTGAGAGAGAGCTTGTTTCCTTTTAATTACCCATTTAGTGTGGCTGCACAAGAGATGCACCCAGCTGAGTGTGGTGACCTTGGCAATAGCAGACTGCAGACCCAGTTGGTAGGGCCATTGCTAAGGAGGCCACTGTAAGCTTAACCTTAGGCAGATGAAATTTTAGTCCTTAGTCTAAGGACTTTTAGAAGGAAATGTTCCCTTGGGAGATTTTAGAATATTTCTGGATCTTTGATGAGCTGACTGCACAACCACTGGTGATCCTCAGACCCAGTGCCTGGGAGACGAGGAATGGGCCCTGTCTGGGGGGTGCAGGGTGGGCAGGACAGGCTGCAGGCAGTGCTCTGCACCTCTTTCTAGGGAAAGTAAGCAGTCACAGCCTCCCGTGGGACCCACGAGGACTGGAAGGAACAGGAGTCAAGTTTATCTCACAGGACACGGACCTCTCAATTTTTTGCTGTAATAAAAATGTGCCACCAAGAGTTGTGACCAAGGTACTTGGTCTATACTGTGTTAGTAATGCAAGTGGACCTACCGGGGTGTATAGACTTCTTAGGCACATCATTTATTGCCATTTCTTTAGACTTATCCTGCCTCCAGCTGGATACTTGCAGCACCAACCTGAGTATTTCTGTGGAGATGTACTTTGTTTCTGGATGATTGAGCAACCCTCATGAGGTAACATGAAAAAAAAGTCCCCTTGTTTTTGGCACTCTCTTTTAATGGAGAGCTTAATTAGTAGGGATTTGGCATGAGCCACTCAGTGTCTTTGCCACAGCCACATTGTAAGATCACCCTGCAAATGAGGTCATAAGTTGGACGCACATTTCTGCCTTCAAGGAATAAATTGCCGCCTAAATGCCATCTGCCACCAGAGCAAGCAGGTCTTAAGCTTCTGCTTTTCACTGACAGCAAGAGCAAAACCCACAAAAGAACAAAAGTCAGAGAAAGGCCTTCCAAGGCTGAGTCATGCTGCAGGATGAGTTGCTTGATGGAACAAAGAACAAATTCAGGAGAGGGGCTCTCTGGGGCCACGCACAAGTGCAGCTCTGCCATTCCCTTCCCATGCAGGTAAAGTGCACCCAGGGCCTGCTGACTGAGCATCCAACAGGCTCATGATGCTCTCATACACGTGGAGCCTGGAAGAAAACTTAAGCTTAGAAGATATAGCAAACTTGTTATCATTTTTTTTCTTGTTTGTTTTGTTTTGTTCTTTTGTTGCTGTTGCATTTTTTAAGTAAATTACCTTTAATGAAAATATCTGTACCTTGCCTTCATTTTAATTTGCAATGGTGGGTGTTAATACCAAAATAATTGTGTCATGGAACAAAAATAATGCACGCATTTTTCCATGCCAGAAAAATAAGATAATGGCCTCCAGTCATAGCTCCAGAAGAGACAATGCTTTACTCTAACTTTTACAATGCTTAATTCAACCTTCATGTGACAAAGAACTCTGTAGCTTCTGATGTATGGTGCCGCGTACCATGGCACGTAAAGATGCAGAAAGAGATCATAAAGGTCCCTTTTCTTAGAGTTTCATCACAATTAACCTTTAAGGTTATAATAATTAGCCTCAAATAATGTCATATTCCTCAGTTCCTTTTTGTTGTTGTTGTTTGTTTTTGTCTGTTTGTTTGTTTTTCCAAATCTTCATTGTATGTAAAAATATCATAATCTAATCTTGTTGGTATGGATTTTCTTTGCCTAGTGCCTTCATTTAGATACATCTTCCACCATTTACTAAGGGAAGCTCTTATATGACAAGACTGGTTTCCTGCAATTACTATTTTTTTTTTTTTTTAAGAAAAAAAAGAAAGTCACTTCCTCCACAAAAGCTAATTCATGCAGCATGACGCTTTGAATATATAGCCTAGCAATACACAAGTGTTGGAAGCGGCACAAAAGAACTCCAGAAAGACCTCTAATTGATTAATTCAGCAGGGTAGCACAGTGTAAATGATTGATTTCAGTCTACCAGGCCTCCCTCTGACCTTCTCTGAGGCTCTGTTGATAGGTACTTGAATAGACAAATTTGAATACAAATGGCATTATGACAATAGCATCCGAATTCTTTAAAGCAAAGTTTTTCCATCATTTTCTTGTATCAAAATGACTACAACAGGTTAAAGATGCCACCAAAGAGCAAGGCATTTTTTTTTAAAATGTATTTTTCAGTTAGTAAAAATACTAAGAGCAGCAGCAATGACTGATCCAGAAGGAGTGATCTGTTTGACAAAAAAGAGGTGATTGTGGTCTTCTTAGACAATGACGAGGCATAACAAACAGGGAGGAGGTAAGGGCTATTAGGAAGGGCAGATAAAACTACAGTAACAGACTTTTTTGAAGTTATCGTGTTGTTTTCCTATTTTAGCTGGATTCGAAGCAACCTTTGCAGACCCAATCACGACCATGCACATCCCCCAAACTTATTTAAACTACCCTCACATTGCCAGTCAACAGAAAAAATATTCTTTGCATGTGTTGATATTTCTGCTGCTCAGCCAGAATTTGGGAGGTGGGAGATAGCTGCACTGATGGCACCCAAAGTGAGAGATGGTTGTTGCAAACAGACCTATTAGCAGATACCTTTCCAGCTTCAGTCTAGCACCACATTTCTTGCATCAACACCTGCATCCAGGGACTTGCTGAATATTTTTCCTGAGCGTGGGACACAGATTATTATCACCTTGTTTCCACACCACGCCCAGAAGCTGGCCCTGCGTGGGAACCCCGGCTGGCAGCGAGTCCTGTCTTGGTCCTTCAGGGCTGCATGAGGGGGAAGCATGCAACCTCATGCTTACCAAAGTTGCCTTCTGCTGGTAGTTGCAAAGGGGGGTTGGGACTTTGATATATTCTGGGGGTCTAAACCTGCTAATGTGGTTTCACATGAGCACTAATGTGGCTTCCAGTGGTAGCCAGCTTCCATCAGCTCAGCTATATCTTCTGGCCAAGCCTGTGTCATCAGACCCTACAATCTCACTGAAGAAGTTACAAATGTTTTTCCAGATATTGCAGTTGGGACTTATTTAGGCTGGCTGGGATTCACTTTTACATACATTTCTTTGTCTTAAAATTTGTCAACTTGTTCTCTGGAATCTCAGCTCTTATTTATATCTACATTCAAAATCTCTTACCCTTGTAAAGTGAACTGTGGAGTTTTTTGCAGAGTGTAACCAAGCAGCAACATCAGCCCAAGATATCCACCCAACCTTGAGTGAGGGGTCAACACAGATGCTCCTGGTGGTCACCCGGTGATTCCCTCTCTGCTGCCCTGTGGCCTACAGCAACACACGGATGAGATGAGGAGATAACCTCTTCATATGTACCTAAAAATGCTTCCCAGTGAATGACTTAAACAGATGGCATTTCCCAATGGAGTGAGGAGCAGTAGCTCCTGGGGGAGCCCTGCCCTCCCCTCCTCTACCTGGGTCATCAGTCAAAGGGAAGGGCAGAAACCCTTGTTGGCTGGGGCTCAGGTGGTGCTGAGGAACCAGGGATCCCCCTGGGGGGCTCCTCCCTCACATCTGCTCCCTTCCCTACAGCTCTTCGTCACCTTGCAGTGGGGGTTTCTAATATAACGTTAATTTTATTTACAGATACGTCATCAGCTAAACCTCATTTCAACAACAAAAACTGCTGAAAAACTTGCTGAAGTACTTTGGTGCCTCTGGAAAATGTCTGGATGTATTAAAAAGAACCAATATACCTATGTAGGTAAAATATTAATTACTGAAGTTTTAAACCATAGTGACTTTATCCACCATTCTTGCACTAGGAAAGCAAATGAACTATAAGCAATTACAGGCAAACCAACTTGTTCTATGTTCTTAGAAGTTTTTTTTCTCTGTTTCAAGTCAATTTGACATTTTTGGGTTACACTTTAGAAACTCAGTGCGGGAGCCTGGCTTTGTACCACCGCTCCAAACAAGCAGTGATTTAATTAGGCACCAGCCCACCCCTTCCCCAAAACTAAACCCTCTCAGATCCCAAACTCCCTTCAGCACAGTTTTTAGATAGAAAGGATAAGTAGGGTAAGGCTGTTGTGGGAGCTACTTCATCTTCCATATTTTCCATCACACTGATTCCTCTACCTGGCTGGGCTCTCAGATCCCTGGCTGCTTTCTCCTGTTGGGAAATGCTGATCTCCACGTGTTGTGTGAATGACCACGAGTGGGAAATGGAGATGCTTCTGTATTGTGGAGCTTCTCTCCCTAACTGTGGGTCCATCCACTGCCGTGCTCTGATTTGGTGAAGGCAACAACCATTGTCTTAATACAAAGGTTCAAGTTTGATCTCAGGTTTTATATTAAATAATAGGGACCTGTTTTGCTGAACTGTGGTTGTTTAAAAGCATTACATGGCTCTATGGCCTTAGATATAACAGATACTCCTGCTAAGCAGTTTTGCAAACTTGGTGACATGATATTCTTTTATTGCACACTGTTTCCTTAATACTTGAAATACATTCATTTATTTTATTTTATTTTATTTTATTAGTTATAGTTTTAGTGGTCTAAAATCGGGATGTTACAAAATTGAAAATTTTCTTGTTCTTTTCTGAAATGCTAGCATGCATCCAAAGAACTTATCCCAGCAATTTCACTCAGATCAGAACAAGCGGTGTAAATTTTTTGAAAGTGCTGAGTTGTGCCTGTCACAAATCTGAAAGCATCTTCAGGTGGGTATGCTGGAGAACAACTGATATGAAATTTAAAAGTGAAAACTCACTTCAAAAAAAAATGGGCAACTCTAAGTAAAATACTTATTTCATTATTTCATGAAATTACTAGAGCGCAGCCATGGGCAACTACAGCCCATGCTGGTTTTTGAAAGTGACTTGCACAGAGGACTTCAGGATCCTGTGGCATCACAAGCTCTACAAGTGCAGCTGCTCCCTACAGGGACAGGATCTGCAAGGGGCTAAAAACCATTCCTTCATAAACACCATGCCTTAGAGTCTGCCATGATGACACATTTATCTTGCTTGGGTTTAAGTCTTCCTCTGACAAGATCTAAATTTGTTTCTTTTTGATTTTTTTTTTTAAATAAATTGCTTGTATCTGGACTTCTCAAACCATAGCTCAGGTTAGTATCCACTCCATGCCTGGTGACTACACGACTGCTTTTAGGCAGTAGTGTATTTTGCATTTCTTTGGCCCTGGCATCCTCCGCTCCGCTCAGACATAATCTGTTGTTCCTTTTCATCACTTTCTCTTTGCTTTCCAGCTTAGTTTTCCAACATGTCACTCCTTACTCAGATCAAAAGGATTAACAGAGCTAAAAAGCTTACGTAAGGCATTCGCTATATTTGGCGCGGGTTTGCGGTGCCTGCGTTGTGGACATTGTAACCACTCTGTTCAAATGGCCAGCTCCAGACCAGCTCATTATTTTCTTCAGCTGACTGCTAATCCCCTACCTATTTTGAAAAAAGTTAGGGTTGAAATCCTCTTTAGCAGGTCACTATGAGTGGGATTTACCTTGACTAATTTTATCCCTCTCAAAGTTTTCGGACAAGACTAAGCCTTCACTGTTCTCGGGGAGGAGAGTGGAGGAACCTGGGATCTTCAGCCCTTCCCCGTTACAGGGGATGATTTGTTTCCTGGAAAAGCCTGAGCTTGTCTTTCACTGTTGCTTACCAAAGGAGCACAAGTGAGCAGCGTAAAAGGGATACCCAGCAATTAGAGGGCTGAAGGAAAATGAACCAAATCCCTTTGCCTATTGCTGGACTCTGTGCTGGGCTCCTTCTGTCTGCTGTGGCAAGCCACGGCTGCACACCTGAATATCACTCAGGCACATCCAGCAGGCTATGCTCAGCAGAAGGCAGTGACACAGCCATGTAAATTGTCCAGACTGCTCCCCTCCCTTCATCTTCAGAGGAGGACATGAGGGGCCTTGTTACTCTCAGACCTGGAGGCCTTCTGCATGCCTCACTTGCCAGAAGATGATCTGAAGCTGTTCCCCCCCTGCATATCTCAAGGCTTCTGGTAGCCTACAGTAAGTGGGAACTAAGTGAGGCTGGCCCTCAGCCCACTGGGGGATTTAATTCCCTTGGATTTTATGTAAGCAGTTATCAAAGCTATTTATCCCAGGGCATTAGGTAATGTAACCTGCTGTGAAGAGGCTCGTGGGTTTTCCAAATGTTCAGCAGAACTGTCAAGTCCTCTCTTATGAATATAATGGTTTTACTGCTCCAGGCGTCCTCAGCCTCTCCTCTTGTTGCCTGCCTCTGGATGCTTTTAAGGACCTTTGCATCCTGGAGACTGTGGATCCCAGAACTGCACACTGGAGCCCAGAACTGTGGAGCCCAGAAATGCACACAGTACTCAAGATAAGGCTGCACAAATGCTAAATACAGTGGGAGAATCACCTCTTCTGTCTGGCTATGCTGTGTTTAATGCATCCCAAAAGACAGTTCTCCCTCCTGGCTGCGAGGACACGCTGCTGGCTTGTGCTGAGCCTGCTGCTGACCAGCACCCCCAGGCCCTCCTGCTGCCCTGCTCTCCAGCCACTCGGCTCCCAGTCTGTGCCTGGCACTGCTCTGCCCCAGGTGCAAAACCCAGCAGTTAGCTTTGTTGGACTTCACAACATTGCTGATTGATTGTCCAGTTTTCCAAGGTATTGAGATCCCTCTGCAAGGCCTCTCATCCCTCCAGAGAGTCAGCAGCACCTCCTGGTTTAGTATCACCAGCAAACTTACTGAGGATGCACCCCACTCCTGCATCCAGATCACTCATAAAAATGCTGAAGAGAACTGGCCCTAGAAGTGAGCCTAGATGAAACTCACTGTAGGTCACACACATGGTGGGAAATGCTGAGTGGCTGAGCTCCTTCCTTTAATTTGGTAGTTGCCTCCTAAGGCCAAGACATTTTTGAAAAGGCTTCAGAGGACATTGGCAAGCTTGTGTTGTATCAGAGTAAGGAACAACAGTGCCATCCCAACAAGGTAACTATTGCGACAACACTATACTTTCTAACTGAAGGAGAGAAGGAGGCCACTATTGCTCTGTGTGTGCATTTTCACACTTGCTGATAATTCATCTGAGAATTGCTGAAGCTTTGTTGCATCCAAAAGGATGAAATGGAGGGAGGTTTATATGCTAAGCCTAAAAACATGAAGAGGAGCATAACCCTCCAAAAGAGGGGAAAACAAAAGCAAACAAAACAACTGTTCCTACTACTTTAAGTTAGCAAAGTTTTTGTCTGTCTTGTTCAGGTCATTGCAATTATAACCTGTTTCCTAGGAACTCTTGATATTAGCATGTGTGAATTATTGCATTATACGAATGTAGCTAGTACATTTTCCTTGCCAGCTGTGCTATCAGGGGGCTGCTGCAGACTCGCCATTAATCTGTCAGAGCCCCTGGTTGCAACGAGTGAATAACAAAGCAGTTCCAGCTTTTCTGAAACACACCTAAACCTCTGAGTGGTGTTGAGGGTTGAGGTGATGTTAAGAAAAATAAATAAATAAATAGGGAAACGTCTTTAGGGTTGCATTCAAAGGCTTGTTGATGTGAAATTCTTAGCATGCTAATTTGGATTCAAAAGGTACCCAGAAGCCCACTGTGATGTGTCAGTTGGTGAAGAACCAAGTGCAAGCATCACATGGGTACCACACTAACAAAGGCTCGGTGGGAAGAGGTTTTGCACAGCAATGGCTGAGCATTAGTCATACTTGCATATTCTTCTTTCCACACGTTAAAGGTCTGCAAAGACAAAAAGCCGTGCCCTTGACGTTTCTGAAATCCATCAGTCTTAGTCGGTTCTCAATGGGCCCCTTGAAGTGGAAAGGCTTTTTGCCCACACACGTATCACAGTGCTGCATGGAGCGTCCCACTGCCGGGTACGTTACAGAATGCTTTCCAGAGAACATTTTCCCGAGGTAGCAGGCAAAATATAGCTCTTGTATCCAATACTGCTTAAAGCCTGCTTGTCTACAGGAAAGCAATCTCCTCCTCCCCTCCCAAAACAAAAACACCATTTAAAGCTGCATTATTGCCAGGAATGAGTAGGACAAACAGTGCACTCTTTTTTATTGCCATTTAAGGGTAGTTTAAAGTATGGCTCATCTATTAGCCTATAGAAGATTACTTCCATTTGTGAGCAAAACCAATATATCTGCACTGCTTTCTCTTGCACCATTGACTTCTATAACATTTTTTCTTTTTTTTTTTTTTTTTTTTTCCTATGAACTAACTACATGTACCATGAAATATAGCAAGTTTTGATATCATGTGAAGCTATGCAGATCGCATACAAATTGAGTTTTTGCCATTTTTTAGATGACTTTTTTTTTTTTTCTTCTTCTCCTGGTTTCTTGCTTTTCTCCATTTTTATTTTATTTTATCTTATTTTATTTAGCAATTGATTGGTGTAGGGTTTTTGTTTTTGTGATTTTGTTTGCTTGCTTGTTTGCCATTGAGAGGCAAATCAAAACCCAGTGTAGACATTTGACCAAAGATTTGAGAAAACTTGCCTGCCATCAGTTCATTTCCCTACAGGCTGTCCGAGCTGCATTAGCAGCAGAAGGGTGTAGATATTCTGGCATATATATATATATATATATATTCCATGTGCAAATGCTATGGTCGGCCCCCTGGTATGTGGCAATGCCCTAGGATGGGTTTACAGGGGTGGCAGGCAGTAACACCAAGGACGAGACATCCTATATGTGATTTTTTTTTTTTTTTTTTTTTTAATGCAAACCAAATCTGCTACATTTCAGGAAAAAAAAAAACAACAACAAAAAAAAAAACAAAACAAAAAAAAAACACAGAGAAACCTCCTCCCCAGGGTTTTGACATGCTTCGGTGGCCAGAAGCCAAGTACATATTGGGGAACAACAGCAAACAGCTGTTTTTCAGACTCTTCTTAATGCAGCTTTAAGACTTGTTCCACTCCTGCAGTGCATTATTAGCATTATTCAGTCTCAGCTTCCAATACTGACACGAGCAGAGCTTTTTAGCCTGTTTTCCTGAGGAAACATTGTACATGTGATGACACTATTCAGTCTTTCCGTCAATGTTTATGAACCCACTGGCCAGTTTCAGTCAAAGCAGTGGGCCAACAGCTTTGGAAACCTCAAGTTCCTACCGTGTTCCTGAACCACACGTGGCTGGGCAAGTGAAAACAAAAATAAATTAAAAAAAAAAAAAAACAAACATTCAACCTGGACAAGACCCCAGAGAGCCCACAGAGCGGGCGATGCTATAGATGACCCCCTCCAGGGAAGCTTTCCAGCAGTTTTTGTCTGCTTGGACACTGGTGCATCCAGCAGAAGAGCAGATGCCATTAGTTCCATTGTCATTTTTTACAGCACTATCATGAACTTACGCTTTCTTTCCAGTTTCTCCCATGTTAATGGAGTCAGCTCTTACTGCGAGGTGAAAACTGAGAGTAAGCTCTGTGAATGTCAGTGAGCTTCTCTGGCACGAGCTGCACTTGCTTTTCCTCAGCTGGAAGGCACAGCCAGATCCACCAGGACAGCGAGGAAAGCTTTACTCGTCATTTGAAAGCATGTCTTTGTTCAAAGAGGCATTTCTGCCATGAGCACACGTGCCTGCAGGGAGCTTCCTTCAGGGACTCAGCTGGAAAATGGGGCCACAGGGGCAGGCACAGAAGTACTGCAAAATCTTCCCTCTGTTCCTCTGAAAGACTGCTTTAACAAGAAAGTACAGTGACAGCCTGTGCTCACAAGGGACTACAGAAACCAGCCAGAAGTAGCTTCCTTACTAGATTTATTTTGTTTGTTTAATTCTAAAATGCACTTTTATAAGCAGAACAGTATCTCATCTTCTGGAACATCAGCAGTCCTGCTGCAGTGCCTCAGCAGAAGGCATCTAGGGAGGACAAGCAGAGTCCAGACACAAGGAGCTTGCGAGGGCCAGACCCTGGTGACTGGCCTCAGCAGAGGCCACAGCAGCTCACAGAAAGCCATGCTTCTTAAGACTGGTGCAGGCTAACGCAATCTAATTAAGGATGACAGAAATTATCGCCAGTAACAAAGCCAACAAGCATTCTTTCAACTAATTAATATTTTTCAGACATATGTCTCACTCTTTTTCTTTCTCTTTGGTACTGCACTGCAGCCCAAAGCTAGAGGCAAGACAAAAGAGGGGCTCTGGGAGATGTGCAGAGACAGCACCATTGTCAACCAAAGAAACCTCCTTCAATTATTCAGTGTCTGCCGTTCTCGGATTTCCCATTCTTACTACAGCTTGAGCTAAGTGGTGCTGCACGCCTTTGGCAGCAGTTCTTGTTAACTCAGAGGACAGCCAGAGTAAGGTACATATGTATTCATAGGATATTTAAAGTTTCAAGATCAATGTTGTGGTAACAAGTTTTCCATATACATTCCCAAACTATCTGCCAAATACATATTTGTCAAGAGTAGGGATCCTCATATGGAAAAGGTAAATATAATCCTAAGCAGACATGAGGCAGAACTGCTTTTTTTTTTTTTTTTTTTTTTTTCTACTTTATTAACAACCAGAAAATTGATCCTTAAGCTGTGGCACACCAAAGTACGTGCAAAGAAATAAACATTGAAAACCAGTGAGCAAATGAGTGCAACCAACCAACAACTAAGAAAATCAGTCTTTCTGACATCTACCAACAATATTTTGAATCTGAAAAATGATCTGGAGCTGAATTCACGACAAAACAATATTTAAGAAGATAACGTGATACCTGTGCTGCAATGCTAAGAGACTGGAAGATTCAAACCAATTTGGTATCTCCAGATAACATGGCTAAACTAGGGAAGGGAAATGACATGAGCTCTAGGCAGAGGTGTTGGCAGGCAGCATACTCGTTTTATCATATTTTTATTTTGGCAGTGCTTTGAATGGCATCCTTTTTCCTAATCCCTTTTACAATCTACCTCCCATTTGATATGAGAGTGGATGCTTCTCTTTGCTAGCCAACATGCCTCTTTCTCCTGATCCACTGTGCTGCCTCCCTTTCTGACAGACTAGACACTACAACTGCCTGAACCAAAGAAATCCCCTCTCTTTTCCCCATTTGTCAGGGATGTGTTGCCCTTGCTGAGTCTCTACAGAACCACAGGCAGCATTTCTGTCCAAGACACCAGCTGACAGGAGCCTGAGTACACCAGCGAGAAGTGCATAGCTCTCTGCACCACAGCACCCACAGCAGTCTACAAGATCTGCCACGGAAGGCAAACGAGATATCTCCAGTAAAACCACGATGAAATGAGGAATAACGTATTGCAGCAACTTTCAGCAAAGATATATATATGTTATCTGAGTGATGTGCACAGCTTCTGCCAGCTGAAGAAGAGGGAAAGCTCAGGACATTGTCTCTACATTGTCTCACAAGCCACCAATCTGGTTATGCTCCCTTCAATCCAACCTGTTTGATTCATGCAGCTGACTAAAAGATGAGGGTGGTGGTATCATTCTTCATTTTTTATATTCTCACCCACCCCCACACCGTCCCCTCTTAACACTCTGTTAGAAATGTGAAGAAGCACCTATCCATTAAGAAGGAACCCTTCCAAGCCACCCTCTCCCGAAGGCGACCCATCGGGCAGAGCAGGGAAGGGTGCGAGGAGGGATCGGATGCCACACTTACTGCAGAGCCGCCGCCGCCGGGCCCCGCGTCGACAGAGCCGCGTCCGCACCCACTGCAGGCACGGGGCCAGGTCCATGGCTCCGGGCAGTGCCCGTCCCCGGAGCCCCCCGGGACCCCCTGCTCCCAGCCGGGCAGACCGGCGGCAGCCCCAGGAGAAGTCCCAGGCAGAGGGGAGGATGCGGTGGGCAGCTGCTGAGGCCCTGCCATCCCAGCGTCGTCGTCGCGCCATGTTTTATGCATGAAGGCGACGGGGCGTAATTTCATCCCAATTCTCTGCGCCCGCTGTGTACGTGAGCTCCTGCGACGACGCAGAGGAGAAAGAGCATCAGCCGGCGCCTCGGTCCCCTGAGGGGCCATGCAGTGCTCCCACGGTGGGGAAGGAACCCATTGGAGAATGAATGGGTCCATTCTGGGGCCACTCAGCTGAAGTTCATCCAAAACCCGAGGTATCAGGATGCCATACAGAAACCTGCATCACAAAAGTGTGTATTAGGATGCTATACAGAAACCTGCATCACAAAAGCATGGTCTGTGTTTGAGGCCCCGCTGCTGCACTTCCTTGGCAATGTGTGGAAGCAGGAACTCTTGTTTGTACCACAACAAAATGGCCTCTGCACCAGTGAGGTTACAACTTAAGCACATGATCTCATACCTATAAGCTTTCCATCAACAAATATGTTTTTGTTTCTTACCATAAATGTTCCCTAGATCACAAGAAAGAAGACACCATTCACACACACCAGCACATCCTAATAGCAAAGCTAAGAAGCAGGTCTGGAGTGCACGAGCTGTGTTGCAGGCCCACAGGCAGTTTTCTCCCCATAGGACCTCTGGAACCTCTCCTGAATGAAGGTCCTGCTGTGAGACTACTGAACAGTGGCCAGGAGGGCTGCAAGCTGTGCCAAATGCACCCAGTGTAACCGGAGAGTGGTGACCGGGTGAGTTTCAGGTGTCATCAAAATGTGAATCTCGTCATGGGGTCACCCAAAGGGCCATGGACGAGTTTTTGGTCTGATGTAACCAGGTGAATCTTGCACTTTCATTGCAATGATAGACAGTAGCCAGCAGATGCCTTTGAGCTTCATTTTAAAGTTCATTGGATTCATCCCAGTCTGGGCTAAAAGTGCTATTCTGAATCCCCATTGGGAACATGAAAATCTCAGTGATATTTGCACCAGAAATTTGCATTAAAGACCATGTGTACCTCATTCGCACTACGAATTCACACAGGATTCAGAGTGACAACCCAGAACAGTCTGGAAGATTTAAAAAAATAAAAACCCAAATCACTGTCAAGGGAAGCTATAAAATTCTGCAGGCTTCCATTTAATTTTGTCAGACATCAGTCACATCAGATTATTCATTCAGTGTTGATCAGAAATGAAGGTAATGGGTAGTGTAAAAACACTTCTGAAACCATGAAGAATTTGCTCCAAGTCTTGAGTTATTGTGCAGTAACTTCATCTTGAGACCAGTCAGAGTGAATTAGCCACATACTGTGGTGGACAGCACCGCTGGCATCACAGGGAGTAGCTAACCTAGATTATTTTCTTCACCAACATGCTTCTGATATTTGAATGGGCACCATCATCTATTCCTGTTCCCATCAAGAAGGGCTGACCATCCTGTTTTGGCTCTGCAGAAATCATTGATATACCAGACTGGAAGGGATTCCTGGGACAGCATGTTTTAGGCAATCCCAGAATATTTCCAGCCTTAAATAAACTATGTCTCAGATTTAGCCATCCTGCCCTTCTTGCCCATTCTTTGCTTGAGGAATAAGGAAGTAGTGTTTGAGGTGACTTTAAGTGGTGCAGAGTCACTTTGGGATTAGAATTCAGCACAGCTGTGATCTCAGTTTCATGCGTTCCTTGCAGTGATTCTGATGCACATAATTTAGAGCAATAAATGAGATATAACAGCAGGTATGTGTGGGCTGGAGATAGCAATTAGATCTGAAATGAGAAAGGTATGACAGGTCTGGTGCACTTTATGCTTAAATGGTGCTTATAATTGTATTTTTATAATCATACAGACGAATAAATAAGAATAATGTTACAGAGTAGCTATGTAGCATTCAATTTTGCTTGTTTAAGGAAAATACGTTACAATGACAATATATTTGTGCTGGTGATAGCTTGTTTTCTTGAATATTTGATGTTTGTCCTCCTTTTTGTTCTTTTATTTGTTTTAAATCAGAAACTCATCTAAACTTAGAATAAGGTACTTGTAGACCTATTTTTACCCTTGAGGAGGCAGAAGCCAACATTTTTACGCTTGATTGGTTCCAATTCATTGTTATTTTCATCACAACATTTGGGGCAATTTACATGCCGTCTTGTGGCACCTAAGTGCAAAAGAGAAATTCAGAAAAGCTTAACTATGCAAGTCATTTTTCTCCAGCCCATTTTCTGTAAATGAATGTTGACTTGTCAGAGTCACACGGCGGAGCACCCAGTGCATATATTCCTGCATTTAACTTGAAAACCTTTGTGGAGAGGAAGAGACATGCAGTTACAGAGTAGAAGTAGGAACTGCTGAGCCAGTTTACACCCAGTCATGTTGCTCCTGTAACTCCAGTCAGCAAGAGCCACTCTGGAGTACAATGGGACAACAGCCTCCAGTCATGACAGAGTTTCCAAAATTAAAAGTAATCACTCAAGACAGTGTTCATCCTTGACCTCTCAGCACAATGTATTTTTCTAGTGGCTCCCATTCCTCTAGAGAGTCCCCCTGCAAATGGCAATGGCCAGAAATTGGTGCCTTAAGCCCTAACATGTGGGCCTGCTACCTTTTTCCTAGCATGCTGCTGACAGACAAACATAGTTAATGAACCTTTTCTATTAGCAGACAGGGCCTATTGTGCACTTATATTTCCCCCACTTCTCTTGCAGTCTTTAAGATGCTCTCATGGCAATTCAAACAATATTTTTTCAGGCTAACAAAGCACAAGCCTGCTAAAAAGAGCATTGCACTTTGACATGTCAGACGTCTATTTTGATGTACAGTGGAAATCAACCTTATTTAATGCTTGAAAGCAGGTAATAAGGTATAGTGATGTTAGTCGATGTCAAGAGCACACTACTCTCAGGGATGCAGTAGCTATTGTTTAGAGGAGAATTTCCACTTACTCTGTGGACTTCACTGCAATGATTTTTTAGTTAGTTAAATCACTAGGTAATAGGGTTTATAAAATACTTTATAAAATACTCAGGGGGAAAAAAGTCCGCATTAATGGCACCGAATAAACCCAGTCGCTCAGCTGCAGCCAAGTCCCGTGCTGTTCTTGTGCCACCTACTGACCAGTTCCTTGCAACTTCTAATTCATCACCTCCCTAAATGGAATATTTTTTTCAGTTTATTTTTAAATCCAAATACTTTATTTTTTCCCCCCAGTTTTTTTGCTACTTAATACAGTCGGTCTTTGTGTCATGGCAATAATCTTTAGCGCTGAATTACCCTGTTCTGTGCTCACTGACTCAGCACAAGAACTGGATGTGGTCAGTGTTATCCAGCATGTCAGACGTGACAGTGCTTTCTGTCCTTAAATTTGGAATTCCTGACTGAAATCGTTCTGATTGCACAGATGTTCAAAAGCAGGAACCACATGGACAGTACGGTCTCTGTCTGTAGGAGCTTTTCCTGATACAGCTGAGCTACAGAGAAGGGTTGACCTCATGTTCCTTCACCAGGAGGAGGTACTGAAATGTTGGCTGCAGGTCCTCACCCGCTGGGTGTGCTAATGAATGGAGAAGTGCTTTTCTTTCAGCTTTTCAACCCCATAAAAGCAGGAACTACCCTGCACAATTAAGAAAAATATTTTCAACTTTGTTACTGAAAGTCAGGGAGATCACTAAATGGATGTGTGCACCCACCCTGGGACATTCCTGAAGCTCATATAAGGTGGAAAGCCCAATTTTAGCTCTAAAGCTACCTGTTTGCACCTATTGTGAGTAGGTAAAACACAGACTGGCAGCCTAGCCTGACACTGTGAGGTGGTCTGCCAGTGGCCTGTTTCACCAGTAAAGAGTGGCACATGAATGTAGCAAGCCTGGGACTAGGAGTCTTAAATAGCTCTGGCACCGATCAAGAATTTCTCCAGATTAACAGCATCACTGGACCATACAGGCTGCTCAGGAAGCAGGTGGTGCTTCCCGAGCTTCTTGTAAGGAAGATGAAATAGGCTGCAATGGAAGAGGCTGCCCAGAGAGGCTGCGGGGTCTCCTCCTTGGAGATCTCCAGAAGCCTCCTGGACGTGGCCCTGGGCGGCCTGCTCTGGGTGTCCCTGCTGGAGCAGGGCTGGGACCAGGGGGCCTCCAGAGGGCCCTGCCAGCCTCAGCCATGCTGTGAATCTGAGGAAAGGGTGATCGGAACAGAACCCTTTTCTACACATGGTCTTAAGCGGTCACTTTGCTCTGCAGCCAAAGCAGCCTTCATCAGGCCAAAGTGTGACATTGAGAAATCACTTCCTCCAGAACGTGGTCGCGACCTCCTGCTGGTGCTCCCTACCTGCAAGCTTCAGTGGGGCTATGATCTCCTTGTGTACTTCTGAAAATATGTTCAAAACAAGCTTTCAGCTTTCTTCCTTGCTAATGGTCTGCTTCTTATGACTCTTTATTTGGTAGAAAGGTAAAAATGGGAATAAAGGATGACAGCCTTCTTCACACTAATATAAAACAAAGTAGAGATTTTATATACTCTTTCAAAGGGATGACAAAATCAAAAGGGAACATGCATAAATTTTGTGTTTGGGATCACAGTGTTTTATTTTAAGTTATTAAATAAGAGCACATACTGAACTTTATTTTTTTCTTGCATTTAACTTGAAAATATCCAGCTTCTCAGTATTTTATTCTAAAATTAGCTGGATTAATCATTCTAGAAATATTGATGTGATGGCTAAGTATCTACTAAATATTTTTAGAAACAATTTCAGAGGTTGAAAAACATGAGGATTATCTTAACAATAAACTTGGCATAGCATTGTATTGGGAAAAAAAAGTTTCTTAAGTAACTGATAGCTTTTTTTTTTTTTTTTTTTTTTTTTTCTGTACTCAACTGTCCCACCGGTAGCTGCTCTAGAGAGAATCTGCCATAAAGCATCAAGTAGTTAGGATTTAGAGGTAAACCAACTCTATCTGCTTGCATACGTACATTTGAGTCAGAAACACTGCCGGAAGGTCACCTCTGACCAATAAATAAATAAATAAAATAAAAATATTTCAGAATCTATTGCTGGGCCAGAATAACAGCAGGAGAAATAAAAGCCATACTTCTTAAAATATTTATTTTAGAATTTTCCCATCAAACATTGAAAATACAGCTGCAACACTTATGGGTCAACAAACAGATACTGTACTTCAGGCATGGCTCTGTTGTTTCCTTAATATTTTCCTAAACCTCCATATCCTCACTTGCAGACAGCTACCTTATGCAGTAAAGCCAGTTCAGTGAAGGCAAGCTTTCAGGCAATCTAAACTTAAACGGGTGTAAGAGCTAAACCACCTGCTAACCCCTTTCAGATGGATCAACTCAGGCTGAATAGGACTGTCCTTCTGTAAAGGAGAAAGCCTAAAATGGGATATGCTGTGAAAGCAGAGCTTGTGTAGAAGCTCCCTGTGTGGCTTTGGAGTAATATTCCTCCTTGAAAAGATGCACTCAAGCAAAACACCAAAAAGCGCATAGAAGATTTGTATCTGGTAAGAATGTTTTACTGTGATGTTGTAGCTATGCTTTAATTAGATAAGAAGTAAGCTTCACTATAAAAACCTCTTAATCAAGAATAAGTATGCTTTTTAAGTTATATTGCTTCTCAGATTTGCTGAGCTGCTTTTTATCTCTTCCTTTCAAGCCTACTTCCATTGCTTACTTAAAATAGTGCTTCTGATAGTCCTCTTAATCATCTTTTTTTTATTAACTTAATCTCATTTTTCTGAGTACTAACAACACTCAATATCCTTCTAAATATTTTTTTCTCTTATTCTTTTTAACACATGTAGTTGTGCTAATGTACATCGCTATTTTTCATGGCCAAGCACAACACCCCAAGAGCTTTGCTAGGGCTACAAAGGCTGGAACACTATCTCCTGTTGTGTCATTATGCGTTTACAGGCCCCTTGATACATAGCCCCATATTACAAGGCAAGGTTATATCCTGTTTGTTTTTTCAATGTTTGCAACTGGCTTTCTGTAAGCAAATTTATTTCCTAGGATTCTGATTTCATATTTATATGAAAGTGATTATTATTGTGCTTCAATAACTTTAATAGCACTTCATAGAACAAACAATGGTTAGATGCGTCACAGACCTATCTTAACTCATACCAGAAAAAGAGGTAACACTTAAACTAGCAATAATTTTTTTTAAGGTGAGTTAAAACTTATCTTAAAGGCTAGAGGAGATTAAATAATTCCTTCTGATAAATTTGTTGGAATGTATGGATCATGTCCTGGAATGGATATAAAAAAGAACTGTTATTATTGTAACTAATATAACATAGAGTTCTCTTCAGTCACTTGGTTTCATGATTTCTGACTTCCTAAAACTGCTAGTGACCCTAATGGCATGATTCAAAGCCAAAGAAAAATGTTAAACTGTATACTAAAATATTGTGTTCTCTGAACAGTACACAAGAAATCTGGTAGGAGAGAGAGAGATGAGGCTCATATTACTCTATGGGCTGATACAAAAGTTCTCTTCCACTCATTGATGCTTTTACTTGTTGACCATCTTAGGAAGGCATGTCTGAAGAAACCTTTCTGGGCATAGTTTCTCCCCCCCCTCCCAAACTACTGATTGTTTTGTTGTTGTTGTTGTCGTTGTTGTTTTTAAAAAAATATATATATATCTTTTGGGCATACTCCAGAGACTTACAGAGAATCAAAGACTTTAATTAAGACTCTAATCAAAGACTGCATCAGTTGTCATCTGATAAATAAAAAATAATAATAGTTAAAAAAAAGTCTGCAAAGTCATATTTCAAAATATTTTTCCTCAATCACATAAGCCATAGGTTCCTTCACTTTCTTCTAAGATTCTGATATTTTAATGCTTCAAAGCTGAAACTTGAAAATTATATCCTAAATATTTGTTATAAAACTGCAAAAGAGGACATCCTGTATTTCCAGTTGAGCTGTGGTATTTAGACCATGAGAGACCAAGGCTGCACAATGTAAATAAACTGTGAGCTAGGCTAGAGCTTCACTTTGAAGTGAAGGCCCTGATCATGGCTTTCTGAAAACATTTCTATTCTGAGGCTTGATTTGACATCTTACAATGATTTCTGGGGTAACCATAACGCAGAGAATCAGGAAAATAGAGGTTGGAAGGGACTTCAGCACATGGCATTCCTGGGAATTAGTGTAATTTAAATAATAAAAACACATCTCCACATAGGAGGAAATGCTGGGGTCAGTGAGAGGTGTTTCAAGCCTGTTACATTTCCACTCTCATGCCTCTCTCATGTATTTCTTTTACTTCCAAGCCTGAAGTCTGGTCTCAAATGGGTAGGGACCCATGGCTGACAGTCACAGCAATTTCCAGACAGATCATGCCACATGTGCTTGCCCACTTCTTGCAAATATTTTCAGTGGAGTTAAAATATTTTTCAAAGTTCAGCAAAGGACTGGGAGCAAAGTCTCCTGGTGAAATGACTCTTGAGCTGTCCCTTTTCTAAAGGATATTCTGGCTGGAGAAGAAATCCCCTATCTGGCTGTAGGAGGAGCAAATCATCCAAAGGTTTTTCTTTCCCTGGAAGAAAGGAGGTTCAATCATACTCAACCATATAAAAGCACTCAGGAAAGAGCACAAAACCACCTTAGTCTGATATTTTGGTGGCTCTCTAAAAACCTAAACAAACAATGGTTTAACAAACAAACAAACAAAAACTTTGGTCTCTGGGAAATCTCCAGATGATCCAAATGTAAGAGGATTATTTTTTCTCTAACACTTTCTGGCCACAAGGTGTCAATCCTTACTCACAAGAAGAACTAATGGCTGGTACATTTCTCTGAAGTAGGACTGTAGCAAGTTTTAAGCTCTTCCAGGAGCAATGGCAAGTGGGGAAACAGAAAATGAAAAGGCAGTAGATTCAAAGGATGAATATAGCCCTCAACTGCAAAATCTCCCTTTATCTTGTAAGGACATCACATATATGCTTTGTGGTATTAAGCACTATATAATATTTAGTACTGTAAGTTCTACATATCAAATATGCAGCTTCACCTACATAGCTAATAAATGGAATTGAGTTTTGTCTTAATCTATTATTATATTTTTGCAAGGAGATATTAAAAAGCTGTACTCTCCTGAACACACTTCTATTTAAAAAAGATGTGAAAAATACCAGCAAAAAGGAGAACTTTAGAGACATGCCCAGAAACCCCTAACACTTCTGAATAACAAGTCACAGAACAAAACAATGAGGAAAAAAAATAAAAGGGAAAGCAAGGCCTTTAAAAAGTTTGGCACCATCTAAATGTCTCATAGCCAGGTTTTCAACAGCGCTTTAATAATGAAATACCTTTTTTTGCCAACTGATGCTGTATAAACAGCATTTTGTCTTCAGAAATCCTAAAGGAGCAACTGAAATATATCAAACATATTTTCCAATTCTACCGTAGCTAATGGACACTGAATTCCCTGCAGGTTCATGTGGTGAGCATCATTTGATCTGAGTAGCGGTCCTGCATGCACGTGCTCACCCTGAGTGCTAGCGTGGGAGAGCAGCACTGATTTGCCCAAGAGGGAAAACACGCATTACACACCATGTGTAATTCAGTGTTGGTTTGAACTGCTCATTTCTATTCTGCTGTATTTTTTGACTGTAAGTGTGTGTGATTTGAGTAGTGTGTGACTATGCATGAACTTACACTCTGTGGTGTCACATTGCTTTCTGGGGTGTAGGGAGGCATTTTTGTCTCTCCGGGGATTCTTTCCTGGGTTGGCAAAAAATGTAAAGGGAAGAAAACTCTTCCTGTCCAGTCCACTGCAGAATAGTCCCCTTGCTGAGAGCATCAGCTGATGGCCGCACAACCAGGATCTGGAGCTTGCCCGCAGGACCCTCGAGTGCCAGTGATGACGCATAAGGCGGAAGAAATCCAGCTCAGCTGCTGGAGACTGGGCTGAGTTGGCAGATCAAGAAAAACTCTCTCCTTGAACCCAAGCCTGTTTCATGTGGAAATCATCACTAGACGGTAAACACTGCAAACTCTGACGGGTCTCTGGGGAGCACAGAGCTGCAGTTCAGCAAGGGAAATAACAAAAACTAGATGGGTCTTCCAAGGCAATGAGGGGAAAAAATATATATATAATTTAGTGTCATTGGAAAAAGCAAGGAGGTTCCTAAATCTGGTGAAGCAAAAAGCTGCTGGGGTAATTTGCGTAAACGTTATGGTGAGTGCAAAGGGCTTCACCAGGCAACTTCCAGCCCCTGACATTTCCCTCTTCCCCTATCCAGCCACATCTGTGCTTGAAGGGTTGAGTGTCTCCTGCTGCCAAACAGCTCAGCAGCCCTGGCACATACTGAATGCATTGCATTAAAAGCTGTGGCACATATTGCATTAAATGCTCTGGTGTGTTGCATCTCCCCAAGCTAACTCATGTGCGTTGTGTGCTGTCGCCTGAGCGATTCCCCTTCCTGCATGTGGCAAGGACGTCTGGCACGCTTTCCCCAACACAGAGGCGAAGGTTTTGTGGCTGAACATCCTTGTTTTGGAAATAGTGCATCACGGGGGCCCAATTCCTTTGCTGAGAAAGGAAATGAGTCGTTTGGGTGTGTGCAACTGGGAAGAGTGAGGAGGAGTGACTCTTTTGTGTCTGTGGATGTTTTTCCCCTCTTTTTGTTGAATCGGAGCAGAATAAATAAAGCTGTCCAGGACAGACATAGGATAAAATCTGAAGAGTGCCTCTATGCACAGATAAAGCATAACTAGGATCTGCTAAAGGTCTACGTGTGTCTGTGTTCACACTGAGATGCTGACAACGCTCATTTTGCCGCTTATTAAAGAACATTAATTTCAGATGCCATCTGATGCAAAACTGAAAATAGCTACAGCTACTCCCAGAGCAGCAGCAATAAAATGCAGGCTGGTGGAGCTGCTAGCTTGCTGGGGAGCGTGCCTACAGCACTGCCCTCGGACAGGTCTGCACAGCAGCCAGCCTATTTCATGACTGGGTCCTGCTGCTTCTGCTCCCCTGGGTTGGGAGGAAGCCGTAGTGGTCTTGTGGCTGCTCTTTTTACAGCTGGGGTGGAGGAATGTTGCATCTCCTCAATGTTTTCTATATATATATATATATATATATTTTCCTGATATGCAAACTGTCTCAATCTGTAATAAGCAGCCCACCTTTTACCACAAACAAACGGGTTTCTCTTTTCCAAATCCCGTCCTTGGGGCATCCTGCTGTCACTGCTGCAGAGCCCAGGTGCCCTGCTGGTTTCTCCAACAGGGCCCTGACTGTGCTGAGCTGAATGCCGAATTAGCTTCTCAACTTTTATTTCTAGCCAAAACCACAGAATGCTACCTCTGCTTCCTTCCAGCCCCCCGTGCAAATATTGCAGTATGTATATTGTACCACCGGCTTACTGGTTGGGCTATTTTTAACAAGATTGTTTCCAGCTGTCACTCTCCAGATTTTGCTTTTGAGTTATTGCAAGCTTTACCCTTTGTGTTTAAATGTGCCGCAGTTGAAAGAGTGGTAGGAAAAACACGGGACCATCTGTCTGCTTGCAGTACACGAAGCACCACTGCTGCTTCCTTCACGCTGCCTTGAATGGAGCAGGTCAGCACAGCTCCGCTCCGATGCACGGGGACCTTGGTGGCAGCCAGCACGGACCCTCGTTTCCTTTGGACCCCTCAGTCTGCCACATGCTTACAGTCAGATTTGTAATCTGTGCGTATACCCATCAGAAACACACCAAGTAATCGAATGGAGGTAGCATGACCAAGATTTTAGGCTTCAGTCATGCTGATCGTAAATGAGGGTGTGCGTAATGCTGACCCAGCTGTCCTACAAAGAAGTAAATTCTTTGTAGAAGCCTACAGGAACGTCTAGCTATTGCTTTTTTTTTTAAAGGTAATAAAATGATCTCAGGAGCCTCCATGTGCACAGAGACAAAGAGGCTTTCTTAAGAGTAGGCTAAATAATAATAAACTGGCCGTGGACAGTGGTAAACCACAATCCTCTCTAGGAAATGCTCTCTGCTGCCTGACTCATTTGGTATCTCGCAGCAAGCTCCTCTTTTGCTGCGTGTTAACTGAGGTAACAGCCTAGGTATTTGACATTGGGGAGCAATGGAACTTTCCAAAGCACAAAATTTAATGGGTTGTTACAAAACAAAAATCGCTTTTGACCTCTTGCTGAAGAATGTGGAGCTAATGCTTTCTATCAGCAGAGAGCTGTTAACGCGCTGAAAAGATGACGCTGATTCCTTGATGGGGCTGCAAATGAATTAGAATGAGGGGAAGAAAATTGTCATCTCGTACTGAGCACCTCATAATTTTGCTGTCACTTGAAGAGCTAAGATTACTGCCAGCAGCAGATAATACACAGCAAAAGGAACCAAAAGAAACAAGTTGGAGAGGGGAAAAAAAAAAGGAGGAGCACTTGTGCAGTGAGGCAGGGAAGGAAGAAAGGGTAATAAAAACCTGTTCTGAGCAGTAAATTAACCACTTGGGGTGGACTGAAGGCTGCTAAACTCTACTGGATCCTTTCTGTAGAAATGAAGATGAAAAAAAAAATTATATCCAAAGTCATCCTCAACGCTCCTTTGTTTTACTGTACATAATCATAATAAAGTGATATATTTGTGCTTTGAGAAATGGCGTTAGAGGAAATTACAGCCAAGGCTGGTGACTGGGGAAAATGCTTCCAAAAATCTCTAATCAAATCCATGAGCAGATTTTGAGTCCACCATGGGAGTAACCATTCCGTAATTGTTTTCAGAGATCATTTGAGCACTTGAACTTGATTAGAACTGGTGCTCGTATGCTAAAAGCAAACTTCAGGCTGATTGTGAAATACACTGTTCTTGTTGTGCTGCTTTATTATGCAAATCGTCCGGAGGGGAGCAGAAATGACATGATTTGACCTATGTCACTGACTGAAAACTGCGGATAGCAAATTGTGAATGTAACCGCCAGCTATAGGGTTCTGTATTTGCCATCTTTATGTCCTGACCTAAATAATACAGGCTTGTTTCTGCTGCCCTAGCTGGAGGTGTCTGTAACAGATCAAAATGTGAGATGGAGATTATAAACTGCAAATACTTATTCTTAAAATCGTATTTTGCAATTCACTGATGATTTTCTGGAGAAGTAGTTCTTTTTTTAACAGCCTATATGTTCAGTATGTTTGTGATCTTTTCAAAGGTAGTTTGAGACTTAGAGGAATGAAAGTGAATGAAAATTAAGAGTGTTTCTGCTGGTGGGGTAGCAGGGAGCTGCAACACAGGCTTCCCTTCTGGGACTTTGTCATATTTGTGGCTTATCTCAGGAATTTTACAAGTGTTTTTCCTTCTGCTGTTCTCAAAGAGCTCCTTTGGCACCTCTGCCTTGGTGTTGTTGCCTCTCTGGCAAAATGTCCAATGATTTCATTGCACTGGAGAAGTCCTGTGAGCACCCTATATCAACCTGAAATAAACCATGTCAGCAACTGCACCCAGCCCCTGAAAAGCAAACATCTGCACTAAAAAGCTGTTCCACTGGTGTGATGAACTTCTCCCCATCTTCCTTCTCTGAAGAGCACAACACCTAACTGGAGCACAAGGTGAGGAAAATTGCTAAATTGCTTCCTGCTGTACCCTGAAGGGCCACGATGAATGGCAAGGACAGTTTCTGGCCCTCTTTGGCAAGCCAGAACCTCTCACGGCATTTGGCTCAGTGATGCCATTTGCCCCCAAATACTGGTCAGTTTTAGGTATTAGACATGGGGCTTGGAATTAACAGCCTGAAGACGTTTTTTCAGTCAGACCGAGCAAACGGCTTTAGGCAAAGGTAAATCTACTCAGAGGAACTGAGTAGTACCAACTACACTGGTGAAAGTAAGTTGTGTGTGCTAGCGATTATCCTATTCCATGTGAGATTTTTTAGATCTGAAAAGTGATTATTTGAACCTCATGTAGCACTTTTTAAAAATAATTTGCCCCAGATTATTGATGACATATTTGTGTCCAGAAAACTGGTGTGACCTCAACCTTACTGTGCTAGTAAAAGTCCTTATGTTAGCATCCTGTTATAGCCAGGCCCAGAAACAGCAATCACATTTTGCCAGTAAATTCCTATTATGTGGTAATATCAGATCTGAGCTGTTTTATATTAGGGACATGCAGGTATGGTGTTCTGTTTGCTCATATCACTTTCCCTGATTGCTGATTCCTCTACATGGTTGTAAAACTTTCATAAGTTGTCCGTATGACAAGATGACTGATTTTCCTTACTTTATTTTATAACACATCTAGGACAATTTTGGACACTACAGAAATGGCACAGATCCTCCTAGAAAGATCTTGTTCTCACATGGAGCTCTCCTGAAGCCAATAAGGCACCCAAGGATTCTACAAAATTCAGAAGGCTCAGTGTATTTAGAAAAGTTTTTAATACTTAAAATTAACCTGTAATTGCTCTGTCTTCTCTTTTCAACATAAAGTTTTTCTGCTCCCAGTGCAGAATTGTTCAAGAAAATTTTTTATCCACACTTTTCACCCTCTCTTCCCTGTCTCTAGGGCCACCACATTGTGAGCTAGAGGTTTATTTGTCAACCCATCTAGGCTTAGCATACGCATTTAAAGGCTCTTGTTGACAAACTGCATCGTCAACGACCTCTCCAAAATGTACTGCTTAGAGCTAAAGAACATATTTTTTTCAGCAGCGGTTTTTAGGTTGAATGAACGGTATTGGTATTGATAGAAAGGCTGTTAGTACCTTCTGTCGAGGAAGAAATAAGGATAGTAAAGGTGGAGAGCGAAGCTCAAACTTTTAAAAGGGAGAGAAAGAATCGTGTTCAGTTTGAAATTTAGGTCAGAACTACTCCAGATTTATTTTTGTACAGGTTCATTTTCACCTGCTTCACTGGCCATGAAGAAAATCTGTCTTCTTTTTCAGTTATTTCAGACAGTACAAATAATGTGTATGGAGCATGTTTCACCACCTTGATTCCAAGGGGTTGTTAATCTCGCAGGGCTGACGGAAACCCAATCAAGGCGTGTTGTTTGATTAAGTTGGAGTCAACAGTAAGAAAAAGGAGCTTGCTGAGACACTGGATGCGTGAAGGCCCGTACTGGAGGAGAAATGGGATTTCACAAAAATGGGGCGCTTTGACATAGTGACAGATGAGCTGAGGAGCTGCAACGCTCACAGACCTGTTTTAAATGGATTAAAATGTTTTCTTTCCATTGAGGATCTTGCTAAGTGTATCCCAGGCATCACTAGTTATGCCTGCTGCAGAACAGAGAAAGCTAGGACTCCGTTTTAGGCTCTGTGTTTAAGAATCATTTGCTTTTGCTCTCCAGTTCCACATCTGAAGTCATAAAAATTGTAACAGTTTCTAACTAAATGTCATGGGATATGCAAAGGATTAGGCGTTCACGTGAGAGCTAAGTAGCAGAAGCAGATGAGCTCTTAAGAAACAATGATCCCGGTTTTATGCAAATAGGCCTGCTAAAAGCGAATGAGGGGAGAGGAATATGGAAATAGATGATAATAATAATACAGTAGAGTAACCAGAATTATTCTGAATAGATTTCTCTATTAAGATTTTCACGAGGCATCAGCTGCTCTTTCTAATTCTTTTCTTCACATTACCATCAAAGTATGCCTTATCAAAATATACATATTTCCCGCTGCATTTATAGTCACCTTATTTAAAGGCACAATACTTTTTGGTGCAGGGTACTGAAACAATTGTAAGAACGTACAGCATGGCAGCACAGAGTAAAGGGTTTGAAAAGACTTAGTCACAGGTAACAACAGGAGACTCCTTACAAGTGTGTCATTTCCTTTAATTGATGGAGGATGTGCGTTTTTCCCTATCGATTTTGCCACAACTAGTGAAATCAAAACTGGGCATCCAATCATTCAGCAATATAAGAGACCTTTATTATCTTGCAATTGGCTAGCAACTTGTTTTCTGCCATTTTATTTTATTATTTTATTTATTTTATTTATTCTAATGAACATTTCATTTCAAAATATTCCTAAATCCTGGATTATCTACAGGTTTCTGAACAGATGTGGTCAACATCCAGGGCTCAAATATCACATTTAATAATGCCACTAAACATAGGCAATGAATGCAAAGATTATTATTGGACAAAAGAATTAAAACCAAATAGCTGGAGAGAGCCCCAAACTGGAAGTGTTATAAATCATTTTTAGGCTGTGTGGAAATAAAGTTGGCATGGATGGGTAGACTTCATGAACTTCTGAGCTCACACAATTGGAAGCACGTGACTTAATTGTACTTCCTTTACTTCCATACAGTTGCAGGTTAGCTGCCTCTTGGTCTTTGAAACGCCCACAATAATTCCAGTGATTGGAAAAGTAACACTTCTTTAAACAATGCTGCTCTTGGCAATGCCTGACTGGCCAGGATGGTGCCAGCTGACACCACGTGGCCCAAGTTGACTGCATTCACCCAGTGCAGTATACAATATTTGTGGAGTTGCGAGGGCATAGCTGGGGAAGAACCCTCCCCTTTTAGTTTATTCTTAGAAATGCAACTAGCAAGGCTGGATCATCTCTATCTAGAGCTGTTTTTTGCCCTGTTTTTCATAGACATGAGCTTGTGCTGCACATTGCGAGGCAGCTTTGCAAATCAGATTTGATCACCTGATTCCTCCTACCACGATGCTGCTCTGCAGCAGGATGACTCTGTGGTGTGACTCGAATGTCAGCCTGACACCCGCTGTCGGCAGCAGAAATCTTTCCACCAGTTTCAGCAGGAATAGGATCGTGCTACAGATCGCATCGTAATATTGTTCACATCATGCTCCTAAGGAAAAAAGATTGAGATTCGTCAGTGCTAAAGCCCTAGTCCAAGTGGCAGAGAAGATAGCAGGGAGGACATTGAGCAGCTGAGACTACGAGTAGCCTACCTTATGGCAGCGTGTGCGGCTTGGCACCAGCTCACCTTGACATCTGCCTGATCTGCAGGAGAAGACAGGATTTCAGCTGAGAAGTAGGATGAAGGCAGCAGAAAGGCTGGAAAATAGGAATACAACAGAGTACGTGTCAACACAGGGTGTGAGGTGCCCTGCTAATATAGAGACCTGTGAGAGGTGGTCAGAAGTTCTTTGCGAGCTACTTCATGTAATTTACGGTTAATCTGATACATGAACACTGCAGTTCTGAGGACATCCTCCTCTCCCCAGCCATCACCTTTTCTGTCTCAAACAGAAAATGCTAAATGTCTTCTGATATCTCTAGTTCCCTCCCGCTCTGTTACTGTCAGTTAAGTGTAAGCTGTGGATGCTGCTCTGCTCCCTGCAGCAATTTAACTGGTGCACGATCCAACCCACTTTTCTCGTCAGCATTTTTGTCACACCAGAAACTACAGTAGCTTGAACAATTTTTAGAGGAAAAAAAAAAAAAGTCTACAGGCAAACCACAGAGATCCCATTTCTGTGGCAGGCAAGTTGGTTATCCTCTGAATGACTTATTCTAAAATGACTTCCTGGGTCTGCTCTGGTGGAAGAAAATGTAACCTCCTTCCTTTTCAGTGGGCCTGCTGCATGCACGATATGCAAATGCTACGTGACTCCTGTAGTGCGATCCTAGCTAGGACACCAAGCTGTGATCATTTTCACCATTGCAGGTAACGTGAGATCAGGAGAGCCCACTAACAGACAGCAATAACTGCTCAGGAGCAGCTTGGGACAAGAGCTGCACCTGAGGGTTACAGGAATACCACTGAGCCCAGACAGAACCCCAGCTCTGTCTGCCTCAGTCGCCCCAGTTCCACTTGAGCACCTCTGTTCTCAGCTGTGCTGATGTGCCTGTCGGGGGTGGCGTGGCTTTTCCTTTAAGCTGCAGAGGAGAATCTCCGTTTGGGAAGCTCTGGGAGCCAAATGTTTGGGACCCCTGGGGAGGTGGTCCAGGCTTCTCTGCCCTGGGAGGTGGAAACAGCCTTCTTTTCACAGGGCTTGCTGATGTTGCAATAGCGCCAGCATCCAGGCGTTACTACAGCTGCAGCTTGCCTAAACGACCATTTCCTGCCTCCTCCCTGGGGAATAAGGAATGGGAAACGATGCAATCTGCTGATTGAATCTGACCTTGGGGGCATTAATCCACCCAGATTTTGTCTGTACCTTCCCTCCCTTGAACCAGGTCCAGCCTTCTGGGCTCCCAAAAAGGAATTATACAGTAGCCTTGGCAGTGCTACAGGCTCATTAGCCTGTTAGGCTGGTGATTAAACAACAAAACAGAACAGAGAAACACTGCCTGCTACCACCATTCTTTTTGTCGTTTTTGTCTTTATTTTTCTGTACATATCCTGGCTTTGCTGTGCTGGCTGTCTCGTGTGAAAGGAAGCAGGGATGGAGGGGTGCTCGCAGTACCCAGCAGCGTGCTGCAGGCAGGCGGGCCTGGAAGGAGCACATCGCTTCTGCAGCTGGTGCACACCGAGAGGCCTGTGGTTGTGTGGCAGGAGCCAGGGAAGCAAGGTCCGTGCTTCAAATACTGTTTCAGATAGAAATGAGGCAATGAAACTGCCCCTGCTTCATGTATGAGCTGTAGTAGATCGAAAAATGTACATTTTTGCAGTGCAAGTGAATAGTCACGGAAGAGAAGGTATCATTTTTGGAAGTTTTAGTCAAACACAGGGCGTTAGACTCAATACAGAAGTAACTGCATGAAATTACATAGCCTTTCTTATGCAGACCTAGTAATCTGGTTTTTCCCTCTTAGAAGAGATGTGAACAACTGAATTCCTTATTTTGTTTTCTGCCCAAAGATGCCCATATTCCTCAGTGGAGTAAGCTTGCTTACGCACAGCAAGCAAGAAATGCAGCTTTAATGCTGAGCTATGAGGAAAGACTGTCAGGGAGGAAGAATTCAGCAGGTATTCTGCAGAGGAAGGAAAAGGATGCAGATACAGTGAAGAAGAGGGAGCAGAGGACCATCAACAAACAGGTATAGAGCTCTCTTTCTATACACATATATGTCCAGGTAAGGTTTGACTGGCAGTGCTGTGTGTTACAAGCACATGGCTTCTTTTACTAATATACCCTTTATTTACTGTTTGTTTAAAGAATGTCCCTATTTGCTTCATGTAGTTAAACAACAAAAAGGAAAGGCAGCAAATCTGTAGCTATTTCTGTAGTAATTGTATCTATGTTGGTAAGATAATCGCTAAAATTATTCAGAGAGCTGGTTGGTTCTGTGGGGAATCATAAAATTGTTTCACGAGTACCAACAATTTCAAACTGCTAGTGATATTTCTTTTGAAGAGCAGGGCATGTGTAGTCCCTGAGATGCACAGAACAACAGCACAGCGTTTTACCAGGAAAATAAGTCATCTTCTTGGATTTGTGCCGTTGCTCTCATTGAATGCATTTCAGGGGTCTTAAATAGGCATAAATGACTTTGATCTTCCAGATCCGTCACTCACTTGTAGAGTGCCTGAAATATGAGGTTTATGCAGTAATCCACCCCTTCAGGATGCAGGACGACCAATCACAGTCCTGCTGCAGTGAAAATGATCTTCTCATTGAAACTGTGCATCGCTACCAGAAGCAAGCCTAAGTATTTCCAGAGCTGTCTAGCCTCTTCCTCTCCTCTCATCCAATGAGCTTCTTTCTGTCCTTATTTTTATAGGCGCAATTAGGCAGCTCACGTGCTGTGTTTCTATAACGCGTCTGTTACACATAACAAAAATGCTCAACAGCACAGTGCAACAAGCAAAACACTGCTGTTTGTGGGGTTTTCTTTGATCCTGGGGAAGGAGGCATACTTCTGGTTTCCTTCAGTCTAGCATAAGCCCAGATACTTGCCTTTCCCCTCATAAGGCATTTGCTAAACCACCTATAACAAGGGCATCACCTCAGAACAGGTGATGTCCCTGTGGAGACAAGGTGGGGGAGTGCAGAAAAGACAGAGGAGCTATGGATCAGAGGCTATCCTTCGCCAGGGTTTAAAGCGAACCAGCCTTGGCAATCTCTTTCCCAGGCAGCAGGAGACGAGGGCTGACCTGGTGGTTACAACCACTCCCTTTACAGCATCAATCTTTTAAGAAACACATGAGAAGGAGAACTCCTGTGGGGCAAGGCCAGAGAGTGCATCTGCTGAGGATGAGGACCTGTTGAGGAGGGCCAACATCGAGATCTTGAGACCTCGTTGCCGTAGGTGGTTGTGCACAGCTCCTGCGCTGAGTGATGCTGGCTGGAGAGGCCACGTCCATGGAGCACCACCACGTCCTGCGGGACCTCACAAGTGCAGGCTGCAAACATCTGCACTTGGCGTTGATGTGGTGTTGCAATGCTTCCTCTTGGCGCTCAGGGTTTGTCAAAAGCCAGCACCAGCACAGCCAAACTGTGGAAAAGGAGACGGATCATCCATGCGAGAGGTTTCCAGCGAGCCAAGGACTGAGCAGCTCAGCCCTCATGCCGCTGGCGCTGTCGCAGTTATTTATTTACCTGCACTCGGGTCGTGCCCGGGCTGTCACCACGACCCCCCGAGCCCCTCAGTAGGGCCAGGGCCTCAGTGGCGACCCCCCTCAGGCCCCAGACCCTCCCTGGAAAGCGAAGGAGGCGAAGAGCGGGGACCAAAGCAGAGCCTGGGGGCAGGAGGCCCTTGGGGGCCGCACCATGGCCGCTCTCCCCGGGGGCCGTGGCGGCGGGTGGGACCGGCGGCGGCCGGCAGGTGGCCCCCGTGGCCGCCCTCCCCTCACCCGGGGGGCTACCGGGGGGCTGGGGGGGCTGCCTTCCCCTGCCCTGCATGGCTCCCCTCTTGGGAGGTGCGGAGGCCGGGGGAGGGCACCCTCCCTCCATCCATCCATCCCTCCTTCTCCATCTCCCTGCCTGCCGCGGCGGCGGCGAGAGGGAAGGAGGGCGGGCAGCCCCCGCCCGGCTCCCTCCTTCTCCTCCCTCCTTCCCTCCCTCCCTCCGTCCCTGCCTGCCTGCCTCGGGGCTGGCTTCCTCCCCGGGAAATGCCCCTCCCGGCCGATCTCTGAAGATTCCCCCCCCTTTTCCCTCCGCCCTCGCACGGCACCCCGGCGCAGGGCCGGCCCTCCTCCTCCTCCTCCTCCTCCTCCTTCTCCCCCGCCCCGCGGCTCGCATGCTCGCCCGGCCCTGCGGAGGGGCGACCAGCCGCTGAAGCAGCCCCGCCGCCCGGCATGGCCGAGGAGAGCTCCGAGCTCCCCCGGGAGCTGATAGGTGAGGGCCGGAGCCTGCCGGGGGGGCTCTGGGGGGGCTGCGGGCTCCCCGGGGGACGGGAGGGCCGGGGGGCGAGGCCCCGCTGCTGCCTGCGGGGACCCGAGCCGTGGGGGACTCCGGGGGGGTTCTCCAGTGGGGGTGCAGGGTGTTGGGCATCCTGGGGGGTCGTGGGGGTCCCCCGGGGCAGGGACACGCGTGGGGAAGGGCCGGTAGCAGCCCTGCTGTCAGCCGGGGCCGAGGCTCCGAGCTGCGCCCCGGAGGGGGGGGGGGGGTTTCCCAGGGTGGGCCCCCCCCCCCCCCCCCCGCCCCATGTTCCACGGTCTTCGCTTAAGCAATGCCGGCTGATGGCGAGGACCTCCTGAAAATGCTGTCATCGCTACTTGGGAGCTTTCAGTAAACGGTGCTACGGGCTGCTGGCAACCGGTGTCATGTGGGGATAACAGGGCTGATGCTTTAGGATCCAGCTGCTCTGCTCAGGCCAGGCGTCCTCTGGGTTTAGATGCCGGGTCGCCTGTTGAAGGGCAACGCGAAGCTCGCACCTACGCCGGAATTAATTTAAAGTATTGCCTTAACGACAGATGGAAACAGATTTGTCATGCAACCAGGTACATGCTGCACTGAATACAGTTCTTACAAACATCACCTGGTTTCATTTACACTGTTGCTTTGCCTTTGATCGCTTCAGGCAGTGCTTTTGCTGGGAATTAGTTTAAATGTTTATAAAATATTGGTAAAAATCTGGATGGCAAGTTGCATTTGTCACAGATTTTTTTTCCTCTATGTAGAAAAAAAAAATGCTTGATTCTGTGGTCTTTTAATGTGCAAACCGTGGGGGGTTACTAGCGTTAGCATATAGGCTGGCTACTGAGAAGCGATGAGCTGTGGCCAAAACCGTGATTTTTTTTCTTCTTATTATTACATTTGAGATACTAATACATGATAGTAATTGAGCATCTGCACTGTACCGTACTGTACCATAGGTGGGGTGTAGTGCATATTAAGGAGAAAGGCAAAGCTGAACGTCCCAACGCATCCCCTCCTCTGGCGGCTTTGGACAGTTTTAAGAAATGCCTTCCCCCCTCCCCACTCCTGGCGCCCTGTGCCCACACGCTGCGCTCTGTCACAGCTCCCTGGGGGCTTGTGGGCCTGTTCACCTGGGCTGGCTTGATTTCTCCCAGCATTTGGGTGTTCACGTGTTAAAATGTAACCTGGTGAACAGACTTTTTGGAATAACCCTATGCTTTGAGAACAGGACGGAAGGATGTGCCTTAAACCGTAGTGATTACAGTGTGGAGATTAAACCGGGAGTGAGAACTGTCAGAACTGCAGGTTTTTGTTGTTACTCACTTCCTGCATGACCTTTGCTAGGTCAGGGAGCTTGTAGTCTTTAAAAAAAAAAATAAAAAACCCAAAAACCTATATTAATGTTGGCTTACCTGGATCTGTACCCCCAAGGTGCTGGTGTTTGAATGTAGGCAGCCATAGCCACAGGTATTAAAAAGGAGTACGTGGGAATTAGAGCCTTAACTTTGTGCTCCTTAATCTGACAAACTACTTTGCAAGTCCACCTGCGGCCAGTGTGTGCGGAGGAGCCCTCAGTCACACGGGAGGGACCTGTGAAGCCGAGACCCTAACTTTGTGCAGAAACGTCCCCGGCCCTTTCAGGCAGGTGCAGCCATGGGGTGAGCTGGCGTCCGGGTGCCTGGCCGAGCCGCACGTCCCAGGCCTCTCCCCAGCCGTGCTGGAGCTGCCGACCTGCGGTCCTTGTCATCGCTGCTGCGTGGCACCTGTGGGACGGTGAGGGAAGTGGGTCTCTCTTCCAAGAGGAGGAAATCCCCTGCTTGCCAGAGAGGAGAAACCAAAAGGCAGAGGCTGGGGGTGGAGGTGCAGGAGCAGCGACCACCGCAGCACCTTTCCTTCCGCGAGGAGTTCGGACTTTCCTTTATGAAAAGGGCTGTGTGGTCAGCTTGCTCCTCAGCTCCCACCCAGGGTCGGAAAGAGCAGGACTGGGCGTTATTCGTGCGAGAGGAAGCCTTGGAAAAACAGCTCGCCTCGGGAGGGAGGACGGGGCTGGACTTTCCCCCGGGCGCTGCGTACCTGGCTGCTCGGGGAGCTGGCTGCCTGGCTCCCTACCAAGCAGTTGCCCTGGGAGCCGGGCGCGCTGGCAGCCTGCCACAGGGCTGCCGCCGCTCGGGGCGGCCTTCGCCGGGCTCGCTCGCTGCTGCCGAGGAGCTTTTGTTTCCTGAGAGGAAAACTGAAATTCCTGGGGGAAAAAAAAAAAAAAAAAAAGGAAAAAAAAAAACAAAAACATTCTGATTTTGCAGAAGGAACGCTTTCTGGCGGAGAGTCGCGCTGACCGGGCGTATCTGTGACCCGTGCGCCCTTCTGCCTTGCAGGCAGAGCTCCTAGGCTGGAGAAATGATGCATTGCCTGAACGAACACATTCGGGCGAACGGATGAAAATGGTGTGGAAAAACTAGCGTTCTGTAATTAAAAGCCTTACGAAGAGCCTATTATCTTTGGTTTTAGCCTTTAAACTTCAGTCTGCACAAGGGCAAAGTGTGTGTGTCTGGGGAGGGTGGAGACTTGCCATTTAAAGGTTCCAGTAGTGGTGCGGGAAATAGGTTAATGTGTTTAAAAGATTTCTTCTGCAGCCTTTGTCTGGGGGAGCTGGGGAGTGAAATGTGCGGAAGGTGCCAAATTGGCTCGTCCAGATGAGCGCCTCTGTTTATCTACGGCTTACATCAGTTGTATAAGCTTTCTGACACGATTCCATGTGTGTATGTTCCCTTCAGGACAGGATTCAAGCCTTTAGGGGAAAGGCTGGTTCATTTGGTGCTTGGCAGAGACTAAGTGTGTGTATGCCTGTACATACAAAAAAAATTATGGCAATTAATGCAACTTTGGCACTGGGAGGTGCCTACAGCGACTTGGGCTGAGATTAGCGCTCCCTTCCACAGCATCCGCTGCATAGCTGTCAGGTGTTAGCGGCTGGAAGTCGGACCCGTTGGCTTTGCATCTTGAATGTGCAAGTACAAAATGTGCAAACTCTAGGTTTTCCATCATTAGATTTAGCCCCCCTTCCCCCGGTAACAATAAAAGGTGAGCATCTTTGCAGTACAAGGAGTTAATTGGCTTTAGCAAGCTTTTCAGGTACAAATAATAGCAAGTGAGGAATTTGCTCTCTTTTCCTTGAGCAGAGCTAAGCGGTGCTGGGGCTTGTCTTGGGAATGCTTTTGATGTGTGACTAGCACTGGAAAGAAATATAAGATTATGTTTAGAATGCTGGCATATGAAAACTCTAACCCCACCATAATAGAAGTAAATTATTGTGTGGATGGTGTACTTCTTACAAAAGTTGTGTTAGTTGGTGTTTAGTACTGTTACGTGTGCATGAGACTTCTCTGAGTGCAAGCAGTTGAGCAACATAGCCGTGAGTCTTTCTGAAAACAGGACTGTGGTGTTTCCTTCTCATGTTGACGCCAAAAGTATTTAATCAAGGTGTTTTCTTTTATTTCAGAAAGTGTCAGGGATGTTATTGGGAGGAAAATCAAAATTTCGGTCAAGAAGAAAGTAAAGCTGGAAACGAAGGGAGATAAAGTGGAGAACAAAATATTGGTGAGTACAGTAGACTGAGTGATTCAATTTGTGGAGGAAAAGCCAATATCTTTTCAGGAGGCGTCAGTTCTCCTCTTGAAAGATTCTTTGAACTTCTGTTGTACCATAATATTCGCATACCACTTACTTTCTTACTTTCTTGCTTGCCTGCATAGCATGTTGGTGTGTGGTATGCACGTGTATGCACACATGTTGATCACTGAGTTATTCTTCAAGGTTTAGGGTATGGTGTTGTGGATTGATGCTAAGACTAGCTATTATTAGAACCTGTTCTACAATAATTTGCTGCCTTTGCTGGTGAGGTTTCCCATCTACGTCAATAGGAATTTGAGTGGACAAGAAATGCAAAATGAAGCATGTAGAATTATTTATCTTTTGAGAATCTCTTGAAGCTGTTACGTGGTGAAGAATAATTGTAAAGCTGTTGTACTTTTAAAACTCAAATGACTATTTGTACTTTTTAGTATTCTCTGAGTCATTATCTGCGTTTTAAAAGAAATGCTTACTGTGTGGGATCTTCCATTGTCATTCCTAAAACTGTAGTGGGGGAAAGTGTCAAATTAATCTCACTGAAGTATGCTTTCCTGTTTTCTCAAGAATAGTTTTGCTGGCCTCTTTTGATAAGAAGAGAGTTGCAGTAATGAGCTGGTATGCGTGCATACTATCTTGAATACTTGGGTATGCAAAAAGAGATGGAACTTCATTTCTTCTTTCCTTTGATACCTCTCTATCAGGAGAATAACAAATGCAAATAACTACAATGCTGCTATAATATTTTGCAAGATGTTTGAAATTTGGTGCTTTGTATCAGTAAGAATGCTATTGTATGTTTGAAAGCTTCATCACCAAGACTTTGTTTGAGATTTTAGGTACCTTCCCCATGTCAATATTCTGTTTTCTTATTAAAAAACACAACTGATTAATCAGTTTTGTATTATCTTCAAAAAGTACATGTTGCTTATCCTAGGGCAGTAAGACTGTTGATAATGGTCTATCTTTCAGTGAGAGCAGCTACTTATGGAATTTGAAATATTTTCTGCATAATATCTACCCATTTTATTTATAGCTCCTGGGTTAACAGTTTGTTTCTCTACTGGAAATAGGTTGAGTGTTTCAATGTTGATTGATCATCTCTATTTATTTGAAAGCCATGTGTAGAGGGAAGGCTGACAGTTTCAGTGAAGCAGTAACACTTGATTGACTTTTTGGCTTATCCTGAATCATTACTGATACCAATAGTGAAATACACTGTGGAAATACTGTAGTGCTGTTCTGATCTGATGGAACCAAAAGAATGTCAAGCTCTGAATCCTCAGTGAAGCTTCTGAGGGATGTACTGCTCAGCAGTAAAATGCCTAAAAGTAACGACTCAGATCATTTTTCTCAGTCATCTTCTAAGCTCTCAGGTGGCGGACTTTAAGCTTTTATGGCTGGAAAGATACTGAAGGGAAAGGAACCTCTTTCAGGGGTTCACAAGTTTTTTGAGCAGTTCTTGTGTGCTTGCATGCTGCCTCCTGTGGACAGGATGAGTCTTTCAAGAATATGAAGGGGGTTGTTGTCCAGTAGAACCATTTGTTCTCTGATACAACCATGCAGAGGACTTGCGTTGCAAGGAAAAAGAGAATGGTTTCATGGTTAGCAAAATTGACACTTGACTGCTGGGGTTGGATTTCATGTTTTCTTCTGCTACAGAGCCCCTTTGTGAAGCTGTACGAATCACTAATTTAATTTTTTTTACGGTGTTTCTTTGACTGCATGTGTGCATCTTTATTTTATGTGGTTTTCTTTGCAGAAGTGCTGAGTGTTCTCTGCAGTGGCTGAGGCCAGTAGAGGCTATGGTTTCTTTTGAGAACAGAGTTCTCTTAGATGCAGAGCACTCTGAAAAAATGACATCAGTGACACCTTAAGTTGGGTAACTCAAATTAGTGGAGACTTTCAGGCCTTACTGTGTCTATAGACTGTCATTCCTTGCCTGTGACACAGAGATGAACCCTCCTATCCTCAAAAGTTTCTGAAAATAAATGACCTTACTTCAAAAATATAGGGGTGCTTAATGCTAAACACCACTGGAAAGCACCTATCAAAGCTAGAAATTTGTAATTCAAGCTAGGATTTAACAGTACTCAGCAAATAACACATATGGCCTGCGTTATGCAGCAGGTAAAAGTGACTACTGAATGCTGTGCCTTGACCAAGCATAAAAACTG
This sequence comes from Oxyura jamaicensis, assembly GCF_011077185.1. NCBI lineage: Eukaryota > Metazoa > Chordata > Aves > Anseriformes > Anatidae > Oxyura > Oxyura jamaicensis. Next base: position 96,467,974 of record NC_048894.1, on the reverse strand, counting down.
AATGCTGAATAAAACACTGGCAGCAAAGGCACTTCCACGATTAAATACTATATCCTTAAGTGCATGCACCAGAAGGCTCAAATGTGATTCCATGGCCAGCCTTTGTGCCAGTACTGCTTGATACCTGGAAAAGTACTTCTGAATTGTTAATATTCTTCTGAGCATGGCCTCTTGAGTTCACGTGTAGCAATTAATTGTTTTAAGATTTAGATTTAAGTTGTATTAGTAGCTGTGTGTTTACAAGCAAATTGGTTAGCATGCATTGGGTCCAGCACTTAATAAGTAGAAAATGCTAGTTGCTCTTGGTCTAGCTAACCCTAGCGTTGTTTTGGAAGATTTTAGAAGAGGATGATCGTAGAGGTTGAGTGATCTCTTCTCCTTTCTTCCTAGGAAACTCCAGCAAAATCGCTGACACTTTGAGATTATTTAAAAATTGATGGTCCTTGCAGGTACCTGTAAAAACACTTGACCTCTGGCCCTGTTGTTCATGGTGCATTCAAGATGCAAAGTCCTAGAATATGGATATAACCATCCAGTCAAGGCACTCTACTCTAGCAAATTCGTCTGATAATTAAGATGGAAATTAGAATCTGAGGCTAAAGAGAAAAGTGGAAAAGGAAAATTGACGTTGTTTAAAATGAGGTTCCTACGTTAAGACAATGACATTGGTGGATAAAGTCCATGCATGCCTTAAGGAAGCTTTGGGATCTCAGCTTTGGGTGCCAGAGTCTGGAATTTTATGACTTCGGAGTTTTGAAGATTTATCACTGCACAACAAGCTTGTTGGCTCAGTAATCTCAATTTGCAGTTATTTACTTTTTCAGTTAGTCATAATGATACAAACCAATAAACATGGCGGGCAGCTTAACTGACTCTGATCTGCGGCGTTGTGTCTGGCCACAGGTGTGCAGGCCGCAAACTAGAGTCCAACCCTGAAAAGTCAATAACCAACTTGAAAAACCAACAACCACCTTGAATGGGCTTCAGATCAGTCTCCAAGCAATTAGGGTGAAACCCCAGCCCTCTACAAGTCTTCTTTATATTGCTCTGGTAGAGCAAAGCTGCCCAGAGGGAGGATCAAGAAATAACCCATGTGGCCTTGTGTGTCAGGCTGAGCACTGCTGCAAGGGCAGCCATCGCTCCTTCTGGGTCAATAGGGTTCTTGCAAAGTAGGCTTACTGGGTTAAAATCAATAATGTCTTGTGATCAGGTTGATGATTGCTTTGGTTTTGTGGGATTTTTGTTTTCCGCTTGTTTAAACATGGTTTCTCTGAGAACAAAGCTTAAGGCATCGTGTCGAGTGACTGATGTGTTTCTCTTCACACTGACAACTTCTGGGCATTGTGGCTGGTTTCAGCTGAAGCTGGTAGATGTGTAGAGGTCTAAGTTGTGATAATAACACTGTGGGTTTTGTGGAAAAAAGCAGTCAGAAAAAGAAGAGAAACTTCACACTTATTTACCCTGAGGGCCCCATGTTTTGGCACCCTAAGGGATCTTGCAGAGTGCCCTGTCCATAAGAAAAAGTTTGAGTGTTGTGTTGTTTTTTAATCCAGAGGCTTTGGTTTTTATCGGATTATCACCCACAGACAAACTCTGGTAGGAAATGGGGCTTCTTAATTTTACTGCTCGTGGTGCTACTCTTTTACTCCTCAATACCAAAGGTATCTGTACAGTGTTTTGCTGGATATGTCCCATTGCAGTTTGTTCCTGTCACATTTACTGTAATTAATAGCAATCATTGAGAAGTTGGAATTGTAAGATAAAGGCAGTATGTTAAATACATCTGATCAGCTCATTATAAAATATTTTCATTTTTAGGAAGGATTCATAACAGGTAAAAATTCCAGGGTCCCTTTTACTTTTTCTTTCTTTATTATTAATAAAAGGGAACAATTGTAGCATAGTTTCCTCTTAGATTTGTTTTCCTTTCCAAAATAAAATTATTTTAGATATTAAAGATGAAGAAATATTGTCATTTCATATGTACTGCAAATGACCATGCTCCCTACGTGGCTGATCTGTTGTATATGTGCTTGTGTTTTTATTTATTTATTTATTTTTATTTTATTTTTATTTTCTTTTCTTTTTTTCAGTGTTTTCCTAACCTTAAGGTCAGAGTAGTGTGATGTGATGTAGTTACCAAGAGCACTTTATTAGGAAATCCCACTGAGGAGTCTCAGTTACACTGCTGCCCCAGGTCATTTACATTCTCCTTGTTAAAATATCACAGTGCTACTTCTGGAACCATGACAGTTGTCTTGGCAGGTGGCTCTCCTTGAAATGTTCTGTATGCCCAACATGGATTTACCGGGAGTAATTTGTACGCCCTTGTCGCTTTCTTTGGGGCATATGTTGGCATGGACTTCTAAAGCAAAATTTCTAGTTGAATCCTGTCAAATAGGTTTATATTTATTGTGTGCACAGGACCTAAGATTTCACGTTCTATTTCTAAAGTCTCACTGGTACAGAGTGAAATTCTATTTAAAAAAAAGATGTACCTGTATTTACTTTTAAAGGAGCAATTATGGGCATCTTGTGCACCATCCGTGTGGCTGCTTGAACAACTTGGCTGACTTTACTGAAGTAGCTGAGAAAAGCTGAACAGGCACAGCAGCTCATACAAGCTATAAGGATAGCAATCTCTGCGTGGAGGCAGTAATGTTTTGCACTGCCAAAACTATTTTGGGATGAAAAGCTCTGGCGTTTGTTTCCCATTGCTCATCTTTTTGTCTTGATCCATCAATGATAATTTATTTGAATAGAAATTCTCTATCTGTCTAGGTGTATTGCCTTTAAAATATTCATTCATATTAAATCACTAAGAGCATGAAGCTTGCAGGGTTGTCCAAGGTTAGTTTTACATAAAATGTGTGCGATCTCGCACGTTATATCATGACAGCTGGTGTGTGATAATGATCTTAACTATGGACATTCTTGAAGAATAATGGTGTTTCCTCTTCTGTGCCCAGAACACTGAGTGTTATGACATATCTTAAGTGTGTTTTTATGAAGATGACATGAAATAGGTGTTGGTACATCCCTTACGCCAGAAAATCTAAATAAAATGAGGTAGAATAATACGTATACATTGTACACCGATCTGTAGTGTCCATTTTTAACCTTTAGGAGGTTTTACAGACATAACATTCTCATGCTGTGATAGTGCATGCAAATGTTCAGATCATCTTTCTTGAGTTGTTTCCACTTGTAGGAAGGGAAATTGACCAGTCAATGCAATTAACCAAGTGGAGAGGAATGCTGATTTTTTCTTTGGGTTGGTGAGGCTGGGAATTGCATTTATCTCCTCAGTTTCTGCTTATGATTCCTACTTCTAGGTTTGTTCCCTTCCTTATTGCTAGCCTCTCCCCCACCGAAAACACACACTGCAGGTGGAACAGTGTGTCTTGCATTTAAATCAGTGTTGTCACACTCTAGTTTATTATACTTTAGGATAGTAACAATACGAATAAAATGTGAGGCAGTGCTTGGACATTCTACTCCTTTCCCTCAGGTCTGTCTGCCTTAAGGGTAAGGTGCAGTCAACTCTTTTAATTAAATTGGCCTTTGACCAAACTGAAACAGTGCTTTTTCTTTGGCCACCCAAGCGAAAATGTGGATTTCTACAGTCCTGGCACTTCTGTGTCCTTTTGAGTACAGCTCTGCCTAGAGTTGTATGCTTTCTTTGAGGCTGGTTCAAGTATAGATTTCTTGCACATGGAGGTTACAGTGTATTCTTATATTCCCTGTAGCACACACTTTGGGAGGATAGTGTTACGACTATATCAGAAGAGCAGCTTACTTGCACTCATCGTCTTTAATGTTGGACAACTGGTACATATAGGGAAAGGTAAGAAAAGGTGACTCAGCTTTCACTGCCTGGAAAGCAGCTGCCTTTGTTCTGTCTCAGGTACTTTGTGCTCACCTGCAGGCATATGCCCTTATCTGTGTCCTGGAAGGAGGATCACCTCACTTTTAGTGGCTTCTGGTTTTCAGTTCACAGCTCTACCAGCTGTCAGGAAAATAGGAGTGTTGCGAAGCACGACTCCACTATGGCTCTGAATGGTTCATAGGATCTTTTCTTCTATCAATTTTTCATAATCCAATAAACCAATGTGATTTTTAAACCATCATACTCTTTCTACTTCTTTTACTGAATATATAATGTACCAAAGTGGTTTGCTAATGTACTTTTGTTTCTAGAGTGCCTGACTCCCTGCCACCATTATTTATGAAATGGAATCTTTCTAAGCAAGGATTTGCATTGAAATCTGTGCATAAAAGTGGCAGAAGAGTGAATATTACATATAATTTCCAAAAAGCTGGAAATGAAAAAATAGAAAATGAGCACTAGGGTCAACTTCTTGTCTCTGTCACTCTTCTCTACTGATGGCTGCTTTTTCAAGAAAGAAAAGCCTTGGAAGGGGACAGAATGTATGTTATTAGATGGACTAGTACAAATGCAAAAAGCTTGTCTGTGGTGTGTGTGTATATTTAAATACCTCATGGCTTGTTTAGTCTGCCTGGAGATACTTATTCAAAGAAAAGTGCATCTCGCACATGCAATGTGGTTCATTTTACTCTAAGTGGAGTGGAGGAGGATGCAGTAAACTTGAAAAAGGCTAGAAAGACTGCTAATTGAAAAGCTAGTGCACCATGTGGTGAAAAATACTTCCTGTTGGTCTGAGCCCCTCTCTTCAGTCGCTGTTGCGGTGGAAGAATTGGTGAACATCACCAATTTTTCTGGTTATTAAAATATTTACTTTGGATCACCTACAATTCTGCTTCATATATTTTTTTTTTTTTTCCTCACAGTGATGGTAATTTAATTCTGTGTTAAATAATTACAGGCCCAGGATGTAAAATTATTTGTTAAATATAATTGCTGCTAAATGCGCTCCGTATTGCTGCCACGGTCCCCACGCTGATTTTTGCCCTTTCTAATCGCTCTCTATCTCCATAACACCCACTCTGCCATAATGTGTGAGTGGTATCTTTTGGTTAATGATAGGTTCCTTAATTCGAATAGTTAAGATGACAAGCTATTGCTATGAAAATTTAATTACAAAAGCTAGGGCCTGATAACCCAGCACTCCTGAAATAGGCTTAGCAAAATTAATTGGCCTGCTCAGGTCTGGGGAGCCAGGGTAGCAGAATAAGGTCCAGATATCTGCAGGTTGGGATTTTAACGTTAGCGAATGAAGCAAGTTTCTGCTGGTTGGTGCAAAACAAGGAGAAAAGGTCACAGCCTGCAGGATGGGAACCAAAAGCAAGTGAGGAACAGCTCTTACTTGAATGGGTTACATTTCTGGGTCTTAGAGTCATGGAATCATTAAGGCTGGAAGAATCCTACAAGATCATCTGGTCCAACCATCCCCCTACCACCAATGACACCCACTGAACCATGTCCCTAAGCGCCAGGTCCAACCTTTCCTTGAACACCCCCAGGGATGGTGATGCCACCACCTCCCTGGGCAACCTGTCCCAATGCCTGACTGCTCCTTCTGAGAAGAAATGTCTCCTCATTTCCAACCTGAACCTCCCCATGTGTCTTCTCTGCATAGTGACTTTGGTAAAACAAACAAGCAAACAAACAAACAAACAAAAAAACATAATAATAATTGAAAACCGTGTGCTTGGATGTTCTATACCCTATTCCCTGTGTGACATGTGGCATTTGTGTCCCTGCATGTAGTAGAAGGCCTGTGTGACAGGAGGGTGAGCTTAGAAGAGTGTGCATATAGGGATGGAAAACAACAGCATAAAGGTTGGGCCTGGGCCTGCTTTCCCTTTAGGAGTTCTGTCCTGCATTGTTTTTGTTTGTTTGTTTGCTTGTTTTTCCACGAGGTGCCTATGCTTTGCTTTTTAGATAAGTCAATAACCACATTTTACTTTTTCCCCTTTGTGCACTTAGCACAGTGGTTAGCACCAGGCGGCCTGCAAGGGCGTTTAGGGTTGCTGGAAGGGTCTCTAAAAGCTGCTGCTTAGGAGGTTGAGGTCACCTGGAGCAAGCCATTTCCATGTCATACTCCTGAATGCCTGGATGAAGCGTGCCCGAGGCAGATATTTATGAAATAAGCAGTTCAGGTATGTACCTCTTCCTCTAAACACATCGTCGGATCTCTGAACAGCATCCCGCACTTGTGCGTAACATTTTGCCAATCCACAGCTTTTGTAGTGCTTCATGAAACGTTGTGGATTAGAGCTCAGCTATCAATACCTACTTCTTCCTGGGGCCCTGGGAGGAAAACAGGAAGGTAATATAGTTGCTACAGAGCAAGTTTCTACTCGGATCTGATTAGGGGAAATGAATGGCTGTTGACCCTTATCTGAATCGGGAGACAGGGCACTGCTGTGTTTGTTCAGGGTTGACCTCTGAATGAAAAGGCTTCTCTCTGTCTCCAAGGCCATTAGCAAGACTGAAACTATTCATACAGAGCTATTGATAAAGGGGAAACCTTTCAAAGGCTCATCCCTTAACAAGCACTTGAGTCTGGTGCTTAAGAATGATACTGTCTTAAAGCCAGTGAGCTTCTGCAGAGGCAGAGGTGGCAGGGCCTTAGGTGTGGAGCAGTGAAGGTAGGACAGTGTTTGGGATGGTTTTGCAGCAAACCGCAGCTGAAGATCTTTTTTTTCTCTGATGTTTACAATGCTGCCAGTAAATATTTGAGGAATTGCTGACTTTGTAAGGCGCTGATGCATCATTGAGAAATAATTTCTGACATCTCGGTAAGTTTATTCATACTCCAAAACTAAATTACACGTTTTATATTATTATTATTTTAAAAATGTGTGACATGGAAAATGTATTTTAAATATAAAAACAGGTTTTTTGACTGCATCACTGTTCACGACTGTACCTTGCAAGTATCAGAAAAGCAGTGTTTGGGCTCATGGCTTTCTGTTCTCTCATCTCACAAAGGTGCTGGAATGCCTGCAGATTTTGTGAAGCATATCACTGTATGCTGCGTACGCTTGCTGCATTCACTACGGTTATCTTTATGCTCCCTTTCCATCTCCCTCTTTGCTGTCCTTCCGTCTCTGCTTCAGCAAGTCCCTGAAAATTTTTATATGTGTAGATTGCTCTCAGGGCTCATGTTTGCTTTTTAGCCTTCCACTTCACTTACACTAGCATCACCATTTTCCCAGCAGTGTATTTCCCCACTTCTGTTTCCTTTCCTTACAGGGATAATGCTGGGGTCACAGAGATACTGATAGTGCCACAGCAGTCTGAAATATTGTAAAATAGTTTTAAAATGGTTTCCTCTGTGAGTAGAGTGTTGAGATATCCAATTTTTATAGTTCTTTCTTTGCTTTGGGAAGACATTTTTCTAAATTTTTTTGACAATGAATTTAAGTGCACCTTATGCAGTCTGTACCATTTCCCTCACCAAGGATCTCACAGCCACTTTTCTGCCACTTACTTGCTTGGCTGCACCATGTAGGCAAACTGCAAGAGCTGCTGAATGCCACTCAGACTTCTTATAGGTATGTCAACCGTACTGGAAAAGCTGGTTATCTGGGGAAGAGTGGTGCTCAGTCTTTAGCCAAATGCTAAGAAAAGGCTTCAGAAATGGCCAACAGAGACATATGTTTTGTTTCAGTTGGAAACTGCTGCTGGTTTTTTGCCTGCTCTGAATACTGTTGAAAATGGTAAGAGGCACAGGACTCAGCTCTTCACATCTGCATATTCAAATCAGATCTTAGGTGGCTGCAGGATTATTGCCAACACCGAAAACACCTTGCCTTTTTGACCTCTCATTGTTAAACTGTGATCTTTATCAGCAGACAAAGATTTATTAAACTTAGTAGATGCTTTTTGTAAGCTTTTAGAATATGTTTTCTTTGTTAAATAATTTGAAAACAACCCAAAATACAACAGCTGAAGATTGAGTTAGTGTCATGAGCTATTTCCAGTGTAACAATACCCTTTCACTGCATTTTTTTCCTAAGTACTTCCCATAACATGATTAGATCGATCTGCTGTTGTTTATATGTGCGTGAAATTGTGTGAAATTAAAATCCTGCAGGTTTTTGTACGGTATTAATTTATCACAAATATAGCCCTAATGCAATTTTAGTAGGTCTTTGTTCAACCGGAACGGTTAACAAGTTTACCCAAATTATTGTTCTTTTGTTTGTCTTTTTTTTTTTTTTTTCTATTTTTCTCTTGCATTTTTTATTTTAGGGTATTCATTATGTTGCTTTTCTTTTGGGGGGACCTTTTCACTCTTTCCATAAAGGAAACGTTGCAGATCATTGTTTAAAATCAAGACTGGCTTTAAGGACATATGTCTGATTTAAGGAAACGCTGGCAAGCCAGCTACTCTGCCTCCTTTTTCACCTCTACCAGTGTTACAGTTTTCCCCAGCTCCTCAGGATGTGATTTGCATGGTGCTGATGGTGCATCTCCCTTCTGCCACAAGCAGCATTGAGCTTGCTGAAAAGGAGGTCGGTGCAGTTGTGCTTGACACTGAGCATTAAGGACCACATTTCCTTGCCTTCCCTGGTGCTGTAGCCAGAGCTGCCCGGTGCTCTCCAGCTGAGTAAATGCAGCGTGGTGTCAGGGTTGCTCAGATCCTAGTGAGAGAAGTTCTGCCATCACTCTTATACCTCGAGATGTGCTACAAAGGAAGCTTTGCTGTGGAGTGACCCACATATCGTAAGTTCACAGCTATTCCTTGTGTAACCTTGTCTGTGTGCCAGAGCCCAGGGGAGGTGGAAGAGACGGGGCCGTGCAGAAGGAGGAGGTGTCTCTGCTTGCACAATTCCTTCCATAACGCTGCTAGACATCTCTCTTGCCAGATGCACGAATCTGCACGGTGCTGCCTGACTTCAGGGCTGGATGGGAACGAGGCATTCGCTAGCGGGGCTGCTTTTTCAGAGCACCAAAGAATTAAGTCAGGGAGTTTTATCAGAAGGGCTGCATTTTCTCACCATCCATTTCATTATGCATACCCTATGGGAACCAACATCAGAAGTGTTTTGCCAGATAATCTTCATCTGAATTTATTTCACTAAGTTCTATCAGTAATTTATATTTTTTTGGGGGGAAAAACAAGTCTCAGTTTGTGCAAAAGGGGATATACAGCCTGACAGAACTGGCAAAAAGAAGAGGAATAACTTTCTCTGCCTCCCTGTGTCACTGTTTCTGAAGTGGTAATAGCAGCTTTTCCTGGAACACAGGGGAAGAGCTGGCAGAGACATCAGACTTTCAGGCTGGCAGGAATTAAGCAAGTCGCCTCAGTTGTTCTTGTGTTTTTGTGCGCTCTAGAAATACGTTTTTCCATGGATTAGGCAAAGGGACTGGTTCTAAATAACATACCATCCTCACAGGGCTTTAGTTCTCAGTAAAGTAATTTGAAATCCATTGATAAAAGGCTGTTATTTCTATACCTTTATATATTTACACCATCACTGTCACCTTTGGAAGAAAAGTTTTTGTGGGTGTGATGAACTGCATGGCCTTTGTTTCTGTAGGAATGCCACTGTGGTAAATAGAGGAAATTGAGAGAGGATTGCAGAACCACTCAAAATACATGAGAGACCCACTACAGTGCTGCTCCTCCCTCCCCCCAAACTGTTTGAAGCTGGGCATTAACTTTGAGGTCCTGCTCTCTGCATTAAGTCTTGAATCATAGAATCATTAAGGTTGGAAGAGACCTCCAAGATCATCTGGTCCAACCATCAGCCTACTACCAATATCACCCACTAAACCATGTCCCTAAGCACCAGCTCCAACCTTTCCTTGAACACCCCCCAAATAACAAATCTGTTATTTTTTATTTACTAAAATAACAAAGTATGCTGAGAAAATCCCTAAACCGCGTGGGGTCTAGATGCATCTTTGGGTAGTTACCTGAGTTGTATGGGACAGCACAGTTCCACAGTTCTTGCCACCTCGTATCTTTAAGGACACTGAGTAAGTTTACAGCTTTACAGTCACTGCTATCAGATGGCCCTCCCTTGGCTCCATTGGGAAGCAGGGGTTTTCATAATTGACCTTTGGGTAATCTGATTGCTTTGTCTGAGAGAACAAACCAAAAAAAAAAAAAAAAAAAAAAAAAGGTCACGTGGAATTTGTCCGGCCATCGTTTAAACTTGGGCAGTGGAAATCCATTAAATGCTGATCTTCCGCCTTTCTGCAGTTTCTGAATAACCCATCTGATCAGGTAGGTTGAACAGCATCTGCTCAAGATGCTTCCAAAACCTGCTTCTGGTTTCTGAGCTCTGATCTCTCCTGGTCTAAGTCTAGAGCACTCCCAGGTGGCGTTTGGAGCCCGGAGTTGCAGGGCGAGGAGTGGATCGGATTGCTCTGTTCAGGGTTTTGTGCGCAGCCGGAGGATTAGTGGATCTGTTGGTGCATGGTGGAGCCAAGCCAGTTGGACTCGGCATTAGGTTAATGCTTAGGGCACTGTGGCTGCATTGACAGGAGGAAATTTAGTATCTGGGTTACAGTAGCTTCTGGCAGTAGCGTTAAGCTGCTAGTGTAAGAATATACTCCTTTTCCATTTATTTTATTTTTTTTTAAATCCCTTGTAATGGAAAATGTATCCTGAGCTGATTTTAGCATTACACGGAGGTAAAAATACCTAACGGTTTGCTGTTATCAGTCTATCACCGTGTGGCAAGGTTGCTTTCAAGCATCTGAAATGGGGATATTGATGTTTTTCCCCTCCTGTAGGCAGAGTTCATGCGTAAAATTAATGTTGAGCTTCTAAGTGTGCTTAATAACCACCCCTCCCGTGAAGATATACCAATGCACGTAATGTTATGCAAACTGGTGTTTTAGATTGCACGGTGTCTTAAAGAGCCAGTTTATTATAGATTAGCCAACAAACACCCAAAGATTATACACATTTCAAAGATTGTTACACTCTTATTTTATTTTCAGATCAATAGAGTAACTGAAATAAAAGGCAATAAAATAAAATATTCTGAGCCCAGCATGTTGCCTCTTGCATGAAGATGACGTTTGGTTGCTACACGTGTGGTTTCCACAGACAGCGAGCGTGTCAGCAGGTTCTGGATTGCCCATTTGTTTCAGCCGGCGCACAGCCCCCTGTCACCACATGCTGTGAAATCCCGTAGCCTGGCTCACCTTCTGTGCTGCTGACTTCTTGTAGCTCTATCTGCTTCGTTTATTCATTATTGAACACATGCTTTCTGCTTGACAAGTGCTATAAAATCCCTTTCACTCTGGCTGAACCCAAGAACCTCCACTGAGAGTCTGGAAGGGTTGTTATTATTATTTTTTTGTTAATGCAAATACTGTGTATTTCTGCTTTCCGCTGAAGTGCTCTTCATAGCAGACTACTTAAAAGGCTGGCAGAGTGGCTCTGCCCCATCCTTTAAGCAGTGGGTTTATGTAAACATGAAGTCCTAGATTTTTCCAGATTTCTGTTAAGCACAGGAACACGAATACCTCGTGTTTGAAAATGTTCCTAGAGGTCTGATAATATATTGGCTCTGTATGATAAATGAGGGTTCACACTATGTAGTGTGTGTTGGTGTATGTAATTCTGTATGAAGGTAGCTCGTATGCAATCCCCATTAAGACAGCACTGCATATAACTAAAGGGCGTGCTTTACTGACATGAGCTACAAAGGTCTGAGCTTTCTGAAATTTTAATTTTGAAGTACTCAGTTTAGACATCCAGTGTTACAGTTTTTTGGTTTATTTTAACCTTTATGATTGTTTGAGAACAACAAACAAACGGAGGCTTTGTATTTCCTTCCTAAATTCTATCTTGTGTAAGCCCTGGCTTGTCTTTCTGTTTTTACTGAGCATGTTCTGACTCATTTTTCTTGCATTATACAGAGTCTTTTTATTTGTTCTTCCTTAGATGAACATTCCAGTGTTTGGGAGCAATGACCATACCTGATGCTAATCTATGGCACCAGCTTTTGATCTAAAGGGTTAACAGGGTTAATCATTAATCTATGAGAAGATCCCTTTCTAAATATAGACCTTTTGGTGCTGATTTTTCTTGGAAAATACAGCCATGGTAAATGTAGCTCAGTCTTCACGTGCATGTTTGTATTTGCCTTTAAAATGTCCCAGTTGAGACCTTTTTGTAAGATTCTTCTCTTGGGTCAGGAGAGGCAGCCTCAGGACTTCTCACGCAGTTGGATGTAACACCAGCAGTGGCCTGAGACAGCAGTTTTGCTGTCGGAATATCTAGCAGTGGAAAAGCTGACTCCTCCCCCAGAAAAGAGCAAAGAAGCAGATGGGAGGCTGTCTGGAGAATATTTCAAAAAAAGGCCAAGGAAAAGGAGATCAAGGCCAGAGGAATTACTCACAGTAGAGCCAGTCTCCCTCATGTTTTCTGTACTTGACAGACTGTAGCTGTGAACCTTGTCCTTCTCCACGCAGCCGGGATGGAGAGGCATACTTTCCCTTTTTCAGAGTAGGGGTCAACTAGTGTCTCTCTAATTGGGCTAACAGAAGCTGAAAAGATGATGGAGCTCAAGCGGCTTTGGTGACCTTGATCAGGCTACATGCTAAACGTTTTTATGGCCCTTATTAGTAAAGAGGTGCAAGGAATGAAGTCTACCCATGCCTCAAACATGGGTTTTATCCAGTCTCCACTGTGTTCATCGTTGCTGTGCCATGGCTTCATTCTTACCTGGCTGAGTCCTGGTGAAATAGCTGATGAAATAGCCACAGGCTAGGCCATGAGCATGGCAGGTGGTGTGCTGGTGGTCTCCTCAAAATGCTGTAACCCAAGCTGGACACCAGGAAATGGTTTCTTTTCCTGAATGGTAAACTTCTGGTCCCCCACCCAGTGTTGAAGCTGTTGGGTGGTTCCTTCTGGGTCAGCTTCTGGGTGATGATGTCTCCTTAGAGAAGAGATGTGGGGTTCCTGGGTAAGTGTGTAGCTAAGGTCCCTGGCTTTTGGTAGGCACCAGATCTACCACTGCCTCTGTCTACTAAGGAATACTGGGTCTTAAGCACAGTTATTGAGTGCAGGCTCTTTTCTCTTTCCTAGATCTACTGGAAAGCCTTGCTTCCAAGGCATAGGATCAAACTTTCCTTTTTGTTTTAGTGCTGCAAGAGCTATGCAAGGTTTGGGAGCTCTAACTGGAACTGTGTGCGCCATCTGCATTGGATAAAGGATTGGATAGACGTGTAGCCTTCCTCCAGCTGGTTATGTGTTTACAGAAATGCCACGGTGTTTGTTTTTCAGGTGGATTTAACACCTCTTCCTTGGAAATCTCAGACATATGTGCAGAACCCACTGTTCAGATGCCTGACTGCGACTGATTGGATAATTGTCTGAACTTCGTTTCCACACCCAAACTTGACGCTGGAAGCATTTCTGGTGTGAATATTAGTGTTCGTCTCCTGTGAAGGCTCATATGGGCAAAGCCCCACTGCCATTTCTGCCAGTACTTCTTCAGTGAATACTGTTTCTCAAAGATTTGTGGAAGGAGTGTGGGCTTGTGTGAGAATACCAGCCTGTATGGCTGTTGATACTTGCTGAGAATGGTGTGTGGTTGTTGGCTTAGCCTTGTTCTCTAAAAATGAGCCTTTGCTGAGATTTTTGCTGCTTTTCTTCTGTTCTCTCTGCCTTTTTTTTTTTTTTTTTTTTTTCACATGGTGGGAAATGATCGTGAACAAATTGAAAGTTGAAAAAAACACCCAACCTTTTTTCTATTTTTGTGCTTCTGATGCTGTTATGTCAGAGTACGTGAGGATGGCATTAACTCTTGAGTTATACTGCATTTTAGCTGTTGTGTATGGGTGAAGATTTAGGAAGCCAGGACCTGTCATGTGCTCATTTATAATGTCTGTTTCTAGTGACAGAAAGCCAGAAGGATAATCTGTTACCTCAGGTCATATTGGCAGTCGTGTCTGCTGTTGCACTCATTTCTTTGGATTTAATGGTAGTAAAAATGCCTGAACATAAGCTCTGAGAAGTATATTGATAAAGGAGAGGATGATAAGTAAGATTATTTAATAGCATTAAATACTTACGTGAAGATGTATATATCTACAAATACATATATATATATTCACAAAAATCTCTAGCCAGCAGCATCCAATAATCAAGTGGGGCTGTCAGTTTACCGTAGCCATCACATAAATCCTCTTATACCCATTCATGCTGGGCGTATACCTTGGGTCTTTCCCCACATTCCCAAACAAACAAACAAAAATATATATTTTTTTGTGGTTGCTGGCTTTTTTTCCATGCCAGATTCAAAACATGATTAGGTAGATGGAGTGAGGAGGATGGTTTAATGGCAAGGGGATAAGATCTTCACTCCTAGAGACATAAATGATACTGGGAACTTTCAGCAGCTGTTTATTTTCATAAGAAGGCAGACTCTTTTGGAAAGGCTCTTACTGTGCAGCTGGGAAAACACATATCAAGCAAAAATGCAGTTTGAGTTGGGCTTGACAAGCCAACTCTTTTTTTAAATACCCCTCTTTCAACACTAAGTCTGTGCTCTCATCACGTAGGTGACTGTGGTGTAGCTCAGTACTTCCCCGTCTGTGCTTCCCCAGTGAAGCCCGTGTGATAAGCCCCGTGTTTTCTCTTTGCAGGGAAGCTTCAAGTGTCTGTGCGCTGTCCTGACGAGCTGTGATATCCTGGGGTGTTCAAGGCAGACATACCCACTGACGGGGACAAATAAATAATCTATAGTTAAATATTTTTTTCTCTTATGCTAGTGTAGGATTTTCCTCTGTTTTCAAAATGCTAACATTTCTTATCAGATCTATATGATTTGATTGCACATGATATCAAACTTCATATTTTGCAATATACTTGTTTTTCAAAAAAATCAACCAGAAATGAATTGTCTCAGAGCGTCTGACTCTAGGGAATATCACCTGCAACTGAGATGTAAAAGTCTTCCCTGAAGTACTCCATGCAGATTTATTGTTATTAAGTAGCGAAAAAAACATATTGTGAGGCACAAGCATTTAACAGGTTTTAATAAATAAACAGTATGCAAGGACAGGAAAAAATATTTATAGCACTACAGGTCTGCTAGTTTTTCAAATGACCTTGAAAAGCTGTTCTTGTTAAACTACCAGTAAATAATCCTTTATTAGAAAAACTTGAGTCTGGGGGCTGGCTCAGATCCTTGCAAGTAAAAATCCTGGAAGTAGTGACTGGTGACCTTAGCATCTGGTTGCACCGAGCTGGAAAGAACTAGGGTTTTGAAGCAGACTTTAGGATGATGTTTTAGGATTTGGGAACCATCCCCGAGTATTTATCTGGTCTTGACCGATCAGAGAGAGGAAGGGATATCATTGCCAAGAAAGCGTCATGAAAGCAACACTGCAGCGTCTGAAGAAGCATCCATTGCTCCCTCATAATTAAGCAGTGAATATGAGCTACTAAAATTGTTGTTGGAGAAACTGCATGTTTTCTAACTTCGTAGCCCCAGGGTAGTTTTGGGATTGATTCCTGAAATGGAAGAGGTCTGCGATGGAGGCTACCAACTTCATTTGGTGTAATTCAGTAGAAAGAAAAGGCAATATTTATGTGCCTAGAAAGGACTTTGCCACCAGGTGAGGGTAGAGAAGGACTATACGGGATGGTCATCAGTGCTGAAGGGTTTAATTTCTTTGCACATCTCGGTTGTCTGTGTGCGTATTGAATAACCTGACTGACCTTAAATCTTATGTGTGATTGTGTAAGAAGAGATTGTTCAGTTATGACTTGTTGAATACTGAGCAGCATTAAAGTTTTACTCAGTCTGGAAACTTTTCCCATATATGGAGGAACATGTAGTATAATTCCTTCTCTAAAAGTTTCAATTTAAAAGGTCATTAGTGTTTAAAAATGTATTTGGAAAATTGTTTGCCACTAACTGTGGGAAGTTGTATGCCATTGGAGTTGTTCTGCTGAGCGTGGCTAAACCAAATTCCCTGGGCTCTCTGGCAGTTTTATCTTTTCAGTGTAATATAGTGAAGAAACTGCTTCACCTGATTTATTCTCTTCTGTTGGGGAATCCATTGATCCCCTGAAAAGTTGGTGCAATGATCATGTTTCTTTGTGTAAAGAACAATTCCCTTTGCACTTCCCTTCATCTGCTTAATTGCAATTTCTGAATACACCATCCCTTCTAGCAAGGCATTGCCCTCAGATTCAAAATTGTCAGGATGCTTTATTCAGGAGAAAAAGCATGTGGTATTGGTGCTGAGGTGGGTATTTTTTCAAGTGAATGATGAGTGACCTAATGTCAAGCCACACTTGGCTTTTGCAGGTTTTCACTTACCTGTTTAAAAAATGAAAAGTGCTAATCTTTTTGTAATCCCACCATGAGAGAGAGATGCAACAACCAGTGGATGTTTTTGAAAGAATAAAACCACTGAAGTGTGAGTATGAACCCTCTCCTTACCCTGTAAGTTCCTTTTTAGTTATTTCTAGCCCTGTGCAAGACACCTGGCTGCTTGTGGTGGGCTTTCATTGGAAATCAGAAGAGGGCAGGGGGAAAAGGTTTTCCAGTTGGAGTAGCTGCCCGTTCCTGTGGCCTGCTCTGCTTTCCTGAGCGGGATTTCATGATGAGAGGAGGGACGGACAGTGAGCGAGCTGACTAAACCAAGACTACTGCAGGGCAGTCTGACGTGCCTGTGTAGACTAAAGCCAGGTAGGAAATCAGAACATGGTGGAATAGCTCTTGCAAGCTGGAACTAGTGGGCCTCATGGTGCCAAGAAGGAAAAAAAAAAAAAAAAAAAAAAAAAAAACAGATTGAAATGTTCAAATATGTTTCCTCCCTCCCCTCCACGTCTCTTGGATCTTTTATTTCAGCTAGTAATGGAAGCCTGTGTACTGAGTTTTGAATGAACGGCTTACACTGTGCTAGTGTGAAGTACCTAATGAGCCTCGTTTCTAAGAGATCTTTCAGTCTGCCTCAGTTAACCCAGCTGCTTTTTTTAGAAATACTTGCTTTGGCAGAGGCTTCTCTGTGTGTATGAAGAATGCGCAAATAAACCATTGCACAATTTGCAATTAAAAAGGAGGATGTAGGGAATGGGAGGTTTTTAAACCAGGAGATTGCCGAGCCAAGTAAAACAATTGCTTGGCACCATGTTTATGTTAGACCCCTGTCTCAACAAGACCTGGGTGCCTGCATTTCATGGCGAGGAATGGAAGTGTGAGCCCAAGCTGGGAGAGTTCTGGACCGCCTGTCAGGATCAGGCTTTAAAGAGGGACCCAGTGCTTCTCTTCTTTGCATAGGGGTCTTGAACACCTGTTTCCTGGGTATGCTTCTGTTTTGAAAATAGTTTTTCTTTCAGAATGATCAGGAATGTCAAGGCATAACTCTGCAGGTTAAAAATGCCAGCTATGGTCTACACAAACAATCGCCTATGCTACATTTCTAGAAGAGCTGCTACAGCTGGTATTCTCCTTCGTGCCTGCTCTTACTCTGTGACAAGTCCTCGGTGACCTCCTCAGTCCAGTGGTCAGCCTTTCGTTCCTCCTGTGGTGCTGGGCAGATGTGCCATTGCACATGGATTGTGTGCTGTGCCCAGATTCCTGAGGCAGTCTTGTAGCGTGCACTGTTAGCTTACATCTCCGTCTGGATGAAGAGACCACGGCTCAGCTCTTTGCTAGTCAAGAAATAAAGACTAGTCAAATCTGCTATACGTATAGCTGCCTCAAAGCAAAGGGTGTCATTTGAGCTGTGTAAATCACAAACCTGAGCAAGGTGGGGTGAGTCACTCTCTATCTATAGAGGGACTGAAGGGGACATCTAGACTCAGTCTATGCTAAACGCCTGGCTTTTAGGTGACTCAAGTTGAACAAAACGGTTGTTCAACTTGCTTCTATGTGCTTTGCTTTTATGCTTGTGAAACGGAAGGATTGCTCTGCGCTGCCCTGGGGAATAACAATTCTTTTGCCTCCCATGGTTTATCCTGCTTGCTCACAGGATGCCTTATTGCAGCAGATGTCCATGGATGTGCGATACTCGACTGTGCTGTTCATCTCTCCATTCATCTTGCCGTGGCATGTTGTAATTGTGGCTTCTGGTCTTCTGCTGAAGGCTTCCCCATCCACCATTACAGGCTTCTGTGGCCTGTGGCCATGTAGTTAGCAGATGTTTTGTGGAGTCTGCTAGACACCCCTTTCACCTCCTAGTGATCCCTCAAGTGTGTCCAGCACTGCTTGTCTCTCTCCATAGCTCAGAGGCAAGCAGGAACAAGTTGGTCACATGAGTTAAACACATTCAGAGGCCTAGTGCAGGCATAGTATAGCACTAGAGTACAGCAGTACGGATCCCAGCCCAGATAAAAGGAATGATGCCTCATTGGTAGTGAGGACAAGAAATATGGTTGGGAAATGCTGTAGAAACAGCCTTATAAAACCTGAATTGATAAAGAACAGGAGGCATTTTAAGACTTGGGTAGGAGGTGAGTGGCTGGCCACGGAGCGTGGCTCAGGGTAGAAAGCAAGATATTGTGTGAGGATCATGTACAGCAATCAAACTGCTTTTAGAAGAGCCAAGGTAAATTCTTCTAAATCAGAGATGAACAGAGAGAAATGTCGTCTAATTCATCACCCAAACGCAGTTTTACTGGAATAGCAAGAGTCGCGAGGGGACAGCCTCGCAAGAGCAGGTAGGCTGGTTCAGGGAACAGCCTATGTTTGCCATCGTCTTTCCTCGTGAAGTCATTTCTTGTCTCGGTGCTGGTAGCAGGCAAGCCTCTCGAAATGCAGCCCCTGAACTGGTGACTGGCTTCGCTCTGAGTTAGCGTTATACTGGCAGTTTTTGAAAGTCCAGCTGTGAGTCTGCTTTATTAACCGTGGGATCCTATTTTGTATTCACCGAATGTTTGCTTAAATGTAATATCCTGGAAAGGCTAATAATCTATTGTAAATATGATGTAGCCATTGAATACCTTACTTAATGGAGTTCTTAGTCTTTCTCCCTTCCCCCAAGAACTTTAATTATTTTTCTGGGCTCCTCATGCAGTTACTGTCTGTAAACATGTGGATTTATTTCAGTATTCTCTCCCTCCTTTTGAACCTCCTGCTGTTCGTTGCACTGCAATGTCCAGTCTGGAATGCTGAAAGCTGTGGGGTGTGATGTTGATTTTCAAGCAGGACAGTGTACTCTGAGCCCTGAAGGGGTTTGTAGGTGCTGTGTGAGTGGAAATAATAATAAAATGTGATGTGTTTGTGGTGATGTGTTTAGTTTGGGATATAAAAAAAGAGAGAAGTTTAATGACTAACTGTTGAAAAATCCTAACATTGCAAAAACTCAGAAATGTCTGGAATCCAGAGCATTTTTTTCTTGTATATGACATTTCTTGCGTATATTTCATCAACACTAAAAAATAGGCTTTAAGCTTTGCTGTTGTCTAAGACGTTTGGCAGATGTGGTGGTGACAGAATACCACAGTCCTTGGGTGAATGGGGCAACTGTGGTCATTCATCAGACAATTGGCAATCCCTTGGGGCGATCGGGGTGACAGCAAAGCGGGCTGGAAAGTCTGCAGGGTCAAGGGTGATGCTTTCTGTCTGCATGAGGCACCTGAGCAATGATCCTTCTTCCCACGGATGGATGTTGTCAGCAAGGGTGCCACATACATAGGCCATTGATATGTCAGATTGCTTCTGAGTGCTTCAGATGTATGTCTGTTCCTATGTAAGTACCGATAAGCAGCCTTCAAATGTTTTCTTGTATATATGTGTTGGTCACAGAAAAGTTTATTACTGCATCATTAGGCTGTTAAGACTGTTTTTTGTTTGTTTGCTTGCTTTTTCTTTACTTTTTTCTATTTTATTTTTTTATTTTTTTCTGCCACTTATGTGGCAGATAGCACTATTCCTTTCTCTTTTTCTATCTCAGCAGTATCATATACGTCTCAAATGTGGTATCTCAGTGTTCCAATACTTTGTCTCGCTTTCCAGAGAGGATTTGGGTTAGAAACAGCAGGTATCAAAACCAACCAACCCAACAAAAACTCAGTACCCCACAAGCAAATGAAAACCACTAAAAAAGCCACTCCAAGCCCTACAAGACCCTTGCTGAGAAAGAGCATGTAGTTTGCATGCAGGATTCATGGCTGCTTCTGCCTGGCCTTTGACCTAACCAGACTGCAGTCAGATAAGAAGCTGTTGGTTTGCTTTTCTCCTTTTCTTTTGGAGAATGACTTCTTAAGGGTAGATGTGTAGTGGCTTGTTTATTCCCTCTCGTGAGGCTGCCTAGGGTGATTTGATCTTTAGATGCCTTTTCACAACATTTTTCCTCTTTCTCCGTATTTCTTGTCTGTTACATAGTTTTTGAACAGACATAAGCAGCAAGTGGTGCTTGGTGTGGTTTAGTAGGAATTGTAGCCAGTTCCAAATGGAAATAATGATGAACTATTTTCATCCAAGTATAAAGTGTAAGCACTTGGAGATATTAACTCCATAGGAATGAGCCTTGGGTACCCCCCTTCAGCATGGTTACAAACATACTGGGCCTCTCTGTGGGCAGGTCAGCTCTGACAATTCCTAATCCCGTGTTTGTATTCCTGTTACGTGTTAACCTATTTCAAGCAGGACAGGTGTTGAGGAAGTGTGTTGGCGTGGCTGGGTGAGAGAAGGAAGCTCGCTGCACCAAACAGCAACGGCAAATGGAGCTTTTGCTAAAATCTCCATCAGATGCATTGAGCGTCCAGCGGCCCTGTTACAGGTAGAGCCAAGGTGGCTAAATGAGCTAGGGGTTATTGGCATGGGAGTGCAACTTGGGGCAAGGATTGGGGCTGTTACACAATGCTAAATTAATATATATGTATATATACATATGTATGTACGTATACAGGGTTAGTGGGGCTCATGTCTGCTCAAGTGTGTGTAGTGCCATACAGTCCCACCTCCTGTTGGCTTCAGTGATGACAAATTTCATCTTTCAAGGCTGTATACAAAACGGCTGTTTTTAAACTCAGGTTAGAAACATAGTACAGACCTCCCATTTTGTTTTAATTCTGGGATTTCTCACAGGAGGAAACCTGTCAGAAGAGAATACGTCTGTGTCCTCGGAAAAGCACAGCTAGGAGCTAAATAATAGAGAAATAATTTAATGCCACATCTTCCATTAAATTGTCAACATTCGCCCCATGGGAAGGTCTTAAAAGTGTTTTCTTGTTTGTCACCTTATCTCTAACTGCTGGTTGAATCCTACTTTTCCAATTTATTGACATATTTCCAAGAGGTACATATATTAGGTTTATTGTATACCATAGTACAGCAAACAAAGAAAGTCACTTTCTTTTTTGTAGAAAACAAAAGGCTGCTAACTAAGTGGTATTAGCTAGATGTGGTTAAGTGTGGATATGACTGATAATAATTCCATGTTTCTTGCTGATTTAATTATTTAATACAAGGGTGAGATTTTCAGGCTCTTAAAGTAAAGGGCGTCATGGACCTAACTTGCCTAGATCTTTTGAAAATCCAGCTTGGTTCATGGCTGCATTTATAAGCCTCTGAATACCTTTGGAAACCTGCTTGATAGCTTGTAACTACTAGAAAATTAGAGTAGAAAATCCATTTGTTTGCATTATTTGTGAGATTCAATAATGTGAAAAGTTTGGGGGGGAAACATCACAAAAGGATGCTTGCAATTAATGGTTCTGGACTTGAAAACCAAAACTTTTTATTATCAGTTACCTGACTTTTTGACTTACGGCGAAAATCTAGTACATCCTTCTGAAAAATATTGCAAGTGTAGTAATAAAGCTGCTGTCTCAACCTGAAGCATAGAAGTGCTTGTGTTTGTGATAACCAAAAATCAGAAGAGAAAATGAATGTATTTGTGACTGAAGGCTAGAGCAGGAGGGTGAATAAAGTCACTCAAATTGATCTCGTGAGGCTCCCTCTCTTATCAATGTATAGATGGCCTGAAAAGCAAGGACTTGGAAGGGGTGACGTGGTCTGGGAGCGGATACACCAAGCACACTCATCTACCACCACAGAAGTTAAGGTACAGTGTGAGGAATAGGTGCAAACATTTCCTACGGTGTCAAAGGCAGGGGCTTTAAACTTCTCTTGGAATGCTTTGCCTTGACAGTTCATCAGTTGTATTGCTCCAGGTTTGGCAGAAACCCAGGCAGCGTACATGTCGGTGTGGTAATGAAGACTCTATTCGTTACTCTTAGAATAAAAAGCTATCTGTGTAATTTAAGTGGTGTACGTCGGTACGCGTGGTTCTCAGTCTCTGAAACTGCCTGGTGGATCCGTGTAAATCTCTCTCATTAAGTTGTTACAGAAGTGTGTCTTTTGCACGCCGTTCAGCATTGCTTTCAGAAGGAATCTGTTGTTCCAAATCTGTGCTGGAGTACAGGTCCTCTCCAGGAAACGCTGCGAGGGGCCACGCGTGGGTTTGTCACGCGCTGCACCTAGAGGTGATGAAATAGTCACTTGTCAGTATACTGCTGGGTGATTGCACCGGAGAGGAATGCCGCTGCACGGCAGGGGGGAGGTTATTCACTAACTAACAGGGGCAGAAATGTAGGATTTTCAGAGTAGAAGAAGAATAGGTGACTCTTGTATCCCATTTTCGTGTGTGTTGTGTTAAAAATTGAAGTACTAGTCCCCAAACAGCATAGAGTATATAATGTATCTTCTTAGCATATTAAATACTGTTTTTTCCCTACTACTTTATTATATATTTTTTATTTTTTACAATTTAAAAAGTAAACAGCATTAACTGTCTCAGTGGATTTATAATGAAAAAAAATAATAGCTAGATAGGCCCTTGTTTAATATTCATAGTATGGTATTTTCTAGGAAATGAGATTAAGCTGTTAAAGCATCCAAAATCTCCCCCACCCCCCCTTTTTTTTTCCTTCCCTGGGACCTGCGTTCACATTTAATTATGTATTTTTATCCTTACCAATGAGCATGCCATGTATCTTTGGCCTTAAACTGCATTGCACAAAAGATTATTTACTGTTTCGTGGCTGATGAAATTAACAGAGGCAGGTTCTGTCTGGTTGTAGGAAGGTGGTGGAGCTCCCCGTGTTGTATAAATCAAGGAGACTTCCCTAATGATGACACGAGGAGCAGCACAGCCCTAATGCATTCAGGCCAGTATTTTCCAGCATCCCCTGTAGACCCTGCACACTACTGCCAGACTAAAGGGGAGAGCCCTGCAAAAGCAGCGTCTTGCAAAGAGTTTTATCACGGTCCAAAGGTATGAGAGGGGTTCGTATGTCTGTGCTTTAAGAGAAAATTTGCTGGGACACTCTTAGTCGCTGAGCTCTAGCAGAGCCACCAAGAGCTGGAGGAGATCCTCAGTTGCCAGAGCAGTCCCCTATAGTCTTCCAAACCCAGGTATTTTAAAAAGCTGTGCTGTAGGATGTATCCAGAAATCTTTGTGCCTTTTCCAGAAGGATGGGTTCTGCCCCTTGCAGCTCCAGAGTCTTCCTGCCTCTACAGCAGGACCTGTGGGGTACAGAGTCCCCGCAATTAATTTTGTCCCTGGACTGGGCGGTTTGTGTGCTGCTGCATCCTCTATTCGTAGGGGCTATGCACAGGATGGCATCACGCTGGGTTGCTACAGTGCATGTTGCAGAGGAATTTTTCTTGTTTTGCAGCTGAGATGCTTGTCTTTGTCAGGCGTGGTAGCTGTTGCTTCCATCTGATAAAGGCTGTCTGGAACTGAAGGGTTTGCAGCTTTTTGAGGGTGATGCTTTTGATTATTTTTTTCTTTCCATATTTTCATAGTTATAGGTAAGCCTTGAAACAGTACACATTTCTAGACTAGAGAAGTTAATAAAATGGGGGGAAATCATGATAAACGAGAACAATAAAAAATGTGCTTTCAGGAGGTGGAGTAGGTGATAGCTTGGAAATAGCAGCGGGTTTCCACATGGTGGGCATGGCTGAAAACAGGTTGGAGTATTGCAGTTATCCCAAAGGACAGGGTGTTAGCAGCAGCTCTGGAATCATTCGGTTAGCCTGGGGACAGCAGCGTGCTGTGAAGGGGACTGGATGCACCATGGATAGAAACAGGGAGAGTTTTTGCATGGTCTCTGCCCACGGCTGTTTTACCTGTGCAGGGAGAAAGAGCATGTGCTTAAAATGTGTTACCATTGTGGTTTTTATTCATCTGACTAGAGAAAAGTTGGATATTGGTCATTAAAAGGAATATGATGCAGTTGCCACTGGTTCCCAAGGCTTTGCCCTTTCTAATTTGTGTGAATAACTGCTAAGCCAGCCGGCTTCCTGGCAGACCTTCAGTTCTGCGTCTCTTGTTTAACAGCACATTTCTCAGTTTACTGTGGAGAAATAATCAAGACTGTAAGGCTTTGTTTACAAGATGTTAGCAAAAAAAAAAAAAAAAGTGTCATGCTATCAAGAATTCCTCAAGGCTCGTCCTACAAGGACAATTTCTTATCGTGATTATTAATTACAAGGATAAGTTATGCTATCCAGGAATTCTGTGATTATTTTTTCAGTTGATATCAAGGCCGACAGTAACGCTAAATATCTGAGGCTTGTGCAGAACTGCCTACTACAAATGGGTTGTTTAATGTGACTCTTGTCTTACACCTGTCTGACTGGCTTGCATTTTGTAGGGTTACTGGCTTGTATTCAGCAGGAGGTTCTTTTTGCCCTGTGTTGGTACTACAAGACTTCTGGAAAAGATGTTTGTTCAGCAGTTTGCATGGGTTGTGTTAGTACCTGTGAATTTGTGCGCAAGAGGTGTATGGTGCAAGGTACCACCATATGGTTACATGTATGCAAAGATTCAAAAGAGTCTCATCTTGGAAGAGCTGCACAGGTGAGGATTATACATATCAGCAGACCTGACCCCTCTTTCCTTACTATTAAAAGCTAGTGAATTGGTTACTCTGAAGGCTTTTGTTTTGGGGTGAAAATAATTCCCCAAATCACGTCTGCTCATGTTTGTCCAGCTCTCCCCCTAGCCGTGCACAGAAATGCCGTCTCCGCTGCCGCAGCACGCGAGTGGCCAGGAAGTGACGCAGGTCTGTGAATATCATCGGGCTGCCAGAACAGGACGTTCAGATCATGAAGGAACACTAACTTGCCTACTTTTTTGGGTTTTATCCTCTATTGTTTAAAACTGACCTACTACTTTATTAGCCAGTGTCATTTTCTAGATGAATGTGAATTCCGTCACTGTAACTTTCCATCTAAGAAACAAGTAGTTCTAGCAGTTTCACGATGACGAATCCAAACGCTTTGTTCAGAGGACGAATTTTGCCCCAACAAGGGAGCAAAATGTATCAGTAAGGTGGACACTAATTTATTCACTGCCAGGTAAATGAGCTGAATGCAGGTCTCTATTCATGCTTTGTCTTCATATTGCTGAATTGGCTCCTGATTTTCCTACCTTTTGCTTGTTTGTACGTTAAGCCAAGCGACTCTACTCTTTCTTTGGCAGTCAACTCTCTATTTTCCATACCTTTGGAATATGGATGCATGGTGCTCTTACAAAAAGCCTGTTTCAAAGCTATTTCAAGTGATTTTCCCATTTTTAATGAATATTGCAGTGAAAATCACTACTTACTTATTTGCAACTGCTGTTCAACAGTAGCCACTACTTTCCTCTTAGAAAGTAATGCATATTTTTATGGCTTTGCACTTTGTATGTTTGCAGTTGCCTCATTAAATATTTCTGGAATACACGTAAAAATCACCAAGTGAAAATAAACTTCTGTGTGTTTTCTAATGCTCACTGGCTTCATATCTCAAATGGGACTCAGGGAGAAGTTCATTTTTGCTTCATTTTAGCACTACCAAGACCATTTTTTTTGGTAACTAATATAGCAGGACTAAAGTGATAGCATTGCTTTACTTCTGAGAAACTGCAGTCATTCAACAGTAAATTTCTAAAGTGAAAGTCATAAGTTTATGAACTTCTTAAATCACAACTTAAAGCTAAAACCAATGGCATAACCTAAAGCAGTGCAACATGCCCCTTCCTAGCTTTGCACAGTATGTGATTTCTCTGCCCCCTTTTAAATTGTATGGGAATCTAACCCATGTAAGTAGTATGGCTGCTGCCACTTCACCATGACTCAGGCTGGTTGCCTGGTGGGGCAGGCAGATGTTGTTGGGGCATGAACTGCACCCGAGAGGTTAAATGAGTTGCCCAGGAATGAGCTGGCAGAGCAGGATTCGGGCATCAAGACCAGGTCAACAAGTAGAAGGTGTGACCGGAAGGCATCGGTTTGTGCCTCGACAGAGCAAACTGTTGTGAAATGGGGAAGGATGAGTGTCCCTCTTGCAGATGGGAATTGTGGCACGAGTAAGTGACTCGTCCACTGTTACAAAGGAGGCAGCCTGAGTCAGTTCTGTATTTTGAACTGATGTCTTAATCCCTGCTATCTGGACTCCTGACTTCGATACAATACATATGAAGTATTTTTCCTGTTTTGTCTGTATAGAAAGATAGTTTCCCCACTTTTTTTTCCGACAGAATATTATTTATTGGCAAGCCTTGCAGGCACAGAAACCACTATCATAACTGCTTGTCACCACTGAGCATTGTTGCAGAAGAAGTAGCAACCTAAGTCAGAAATGGAGCTTTGCAAACTGGGTATTAATGCCAAAAGTCAGGTCTCTCTGCGCTGGACTCGATTGCTCTGCAGCTCTGTTCCTGTGGGCCCTCCACCTCCTCATGCACGTGCATTCTCCAGCAGTACGTAGTTTGTATCCTAGCCAAAATTCATCTCATAACCTGGCAGGAATTCCTAAAGGAAAGGCTCCCAATGGAGGACAGTGCTTTCTCATTATTAACACAATCAACTCTTATTCAAGTGAGAGGCTGTATTGTAATAAACATTTAGAAGACTTCAGCAGAAATAGTGTCAGCTCAAAAGCAATAGGAAAAGCTGATTGCTTAAATTGTCAGAGCCCTTAAAACAGAATGGGGAGTTACTTGTGTCCTACAGCAGGAGCAGATTTTACAGCCTGGCAGGGAGAGAGAGAGAGACGAATACAGCAAATGAGGCTCATTTGAAATAGATCAGTGTGAGTATTCCCTCCTAATACACGGGGAGTTTCTGCTTTTGCAGTCTGAAATCTTATTAAAATAGAAAATGTGTACATTTTAATAAAAAATGAAAAGTAGAACTGCTTTGATTTACCGTTTCTGCTAGTCTTAGAGCAAACACAGTTATGCCCTGGGCTTGCAAATGTCATGTACATTAGAAGAGGGTCTGAAATAAGCCAATGACAGCAAATAAAGTCTGTACTGACACTGCCTACTATTAATTAGGCTTTACCTAGCAGGCACAATTGTAGCGTTCTGCATTGTGCTGCAGTTTTGTCAGCAAGCGTGTTGGGAAGGTTAAGATCAACTTACTGCTAGCCTTAGAGATGGACAAGCAGCTTGAGGAGCCAGAGTGGCAGTTTGCTGGGTGTCAGACTTCTTTCAGAGTCATTAGGCTGCTGACAGAGTTACAGGGACGTGGTGCTGCCTCTTGGAGAGCGTGATGAGTTCATGGCCATCCTGGCTTCACAGGTTTGTTGGCAGTTTTTGCTGGAGCAGCAGTGCTCACTTCCTATCCTCAGCTCTTGCAGTGAGCTGCTGAACAAAGTGCTGTGTTTTCAGAGGAATCTGCATGTCCATGAGGAAGCACAGCTTCTACATGTTTGAGTCCCAAATCTGAACACACACAACTTCCCAAACTAATACACTGAGCTCCTGTGGAGCTGTGCGTGCGTGCTGTGTTCATGCGTATGTGGTACGTACAAAATAAATGGTTAAATGTCTTCCAGGATTTGATCCTTAGGTAGTTAATCATTTTGCAATGTACTCAATAAGTGTACAAGGCATTTATTTGCCTATGATGTGAGACAGGGTAATGATGAAGTCATTCTTTGAAAGCCCAGACGCTCAGCATCCTGCCTGTGTGCTTTGTAAGTGATTGGGATGGAGAGCTTAGAAAAGGCTTTGTAAGTCTGTGAGGCAGCTTGAGAAGCTACAGTGTCAGCGAGTTTTAAATCCGTACAATCAAGAAATGACTTTGATGAATATACTTCAATTGGTTCTGAGGTATTTGGGGAAAACAGCTGTTTTTTTTTCACTCAGAAAGATACAGCTATATAGCAGTGTTGTACATGAATGTTTTCAAGTTGTTTTTTAGATACAGGTATGCTGTAGTTTAGTGTTTGGAAAACAAAACTAAACAGCTCATTTTCTGACAGGGTACTGATAACTATATCATCCCATTAACTGCTTAGCTAACATAGAGTATTTCCTAGAGAGGAAAGGTTTAAACACATAAATATCTTCCTTAACTGTAGAAAACAAAGAAGCATCTGTAAAGGAAACAAATGCCATGGACATACAGGCAGAAACTGAAAACGTATACAAGTTATTTTAAGGTTCAGACAGCCAAGTCATGTCCAGGAATAGGGCTTCCATAAGAGTTTTACAAAGCACTTCCTACATGAAGCGCTTCAGCCTTCTTAGGGTGCTGCTACTTCTCTTTGGAGGGTCTGGAAATCTGGTCCCTTTCCATTCATTTTTGAGATCATATTTTTTTCTGGATTAAACTCAGACACATTATTTGGATGCCTATTCAGTAAACTCTTAGCACACTTATTCCAGCACACACATTCCAGAACTCCTATACTATAGGAGCAGGCACTGTGTTGAGGGATCCAGGGCTTTGGTGGATTACATGACTGGTGGTATCACTCATTGAAACTTTAATCTTCTGTTTTGAAGCTGGAATAAAGCAAAGGAAGACGAAGCTTACACTAATGACTTATTTTTAATTCTATTTTCTGGCATAGAGAGGGTGCTGTGCTAAATTCTATGCATAGCTACAGTTTGGGTGTTTTTGAGCAGAAAAATGCATATGGCAAGGTTAAAGAAAGCTTGTTATTGAGAAGATATGGTTGTAATATTACAACTTGGAGGAAGAATTTGGAGGAATTTTGGCAAAGAGCTATGACAAATGGTTTTTGTTCTGTACATTTATCTTTGTCGTGTGACAAAACTGAACATACTTCTTAAAATAATGCGGATGCTTTTGCAGCATAACAAAAGTGAAGGGAGATGAAATATTCCTGCAGAAGGTGAGGATATGAGAGAGAGCATTCCAAACGTCAGGGAAGAGTGGTTATAGGATATAATTGCTGTATGTGTTTAATACAAGCTAAAACACAGATGAAAGAAGTTTCCTCGGCTCCATTCTTGCAGTTACAAGCCTGATGTCTCAATCTTGCTTCCTCTTTATCCCCTGGGAGTCTGAATTTTGGCTGGAAAATAAGAGCAAAGCCTAGGAGGCTGGTTTCAGGAGCCTGGGCTAAGCAGGATGAGAGAGAGCAAGCAGTGTGCTTCAGCTGACATGGAGAAAGTGGCTCAGGGGCTGGAGAGAACTCAAGAGAGCAAAAAATGTGAGGCCGAGGCTTTTAATCCACTCTGGCATATCTGACTGTATCCTTTTTTTTTTTTTTTTTCCCTGATACAAAGTTTAATTTTATTCCGCAGCCACCTAGTTAAAGATCCTGACTTTTTCATTTTTCTCAGTTTTAGAGCAAATGGTGTGTTTCGTTCTCCTTTTCCCTCAGTAACAGAAAGCCGAGGGCTTTGGGAGCATTCAGGAAGCGGGCAGAGAATCGCTGCCTTTGTGTCTGCTTGGGCTGCCAGCCCCAGGGTGGCAGAACTGGGTTCCCATTGTCTGCTGAGAAACATTCACCAAAAATACCTCTTATGGAAAGTAAACAAACAGGGCTTGCAGGCACGTGGATCTGTTTCTAGAGAGTTTACTGTTTGAGCTCGAGTCTTATGTCCGTGGCAATGCTGATTCGACAAACTCAAAGGGCTGCCTGTGCAAGTTTATTCCACTGTAAATCTTCATTGCAGCTGACAGCGAGGGCTGGGGCTCGGCTGTGGGGTTGTGTTACTGGGGCTTGCTTCACGCCTCTGTGACAAGAGTGACAAGGAAATGCTTTCCAGGGCAGTGACGAGGATACCAAGGTTAGGCTGAGACATGGTAACCTCATGCAGTTATATTACTGTATGAGACAAATCCCTGATGAAGAATCACAGTCACAGAATATCCCAACTTGGAAGGTACCCATAAGGACCATTGAGTCCAACTCCTGGCTCCATGCAGGACTGCACAAAAACCAAACCCTACATCTGAGAGCGTTGTGCAAGCGCTTCTTGAACTCCAGCAGGCTCGGTGCCATGACCACGTCCCTGAGGAGCCTGTCCCAGTGCCTGACCACCCTCAGTGCAGAACCTTTCCCTAACCCCCAGCCTGACCCTCCCCTGTCCCAGCTCCATGCCGTTCCCTCGGGTCCTGTCGCTGTCCCCAGAGAGCAGAGCTCAGCGCCTGCCCCTCCGCTCCCCTGTGAGGGAGCTGCAGGCCGCCATGAGGCCTCCCCTCGGCCTGCTCTGCTCGGGGCTGAGCAAACCAAGGGACCTCTGCTACTCCTCATGTGTCTTGCCCTCTAGGCCCTTCACCATCTTCATAGCCCTCCTTTGGATGCTCTCTAATAGATTTATGTCCTTTTTATGCTGTGGTGCCCCAAACCACACACGATAGGTAAGGTGAAGCCACACCAGCGCAAGATAGAGTGGGACAATCACTTAAGAAACATAGAAGAACAATGCACTTGAAGGGGCTGGAGGAGCTTCTGTTGTCCTTCTCCATTGGAGCAGAACATGCCAGCCCATGGGACTCCTCAGCTTCCTCCCTTCACATGTCCCTGCTGCCCCTCCGGTGTGCTGACCAGAACAGGTTTCAGTCCCGTTTACATTAGTTTGTGCTATGGTTTTGCTGAGTTCTCGTGTGTGATGTGGAGCAAGGAGCACCAAGAAGCACTGAGGGGCAAGCCTGCCTCTGAGGGGGCTGTTACATTTTATTGGTGTCGCCAGAGGCTCTGAATGCCTCTCTGAACAAAGCCAAGATAAGCGTTCTTGTAATAAAGTGAGATGAAATTTGTTTAGGTACTGCCTCTACTTGTCCCTTCTGAATGTGTAAAATAAACCTTGTAAAGATTAACAGTACAATAAACACCAAAACACTTATTTCCCGGTATCTCTGCAGCAAATTCTGTGGTAGCTGTAGTACTTGATGGCAACATGCTGGAGGCCGGAGTTAGCACAGAAATGAGCTTCCAGTTGGTGCTGTAAATGTGCCTTGTCTTGGCTTCTGCCATTCATAATCTACCTTTTATTTTCTTTAGCAGTTCATTTTCAAATCTCACATCAAATTGTTAGTTTTGAGAACCAGTTTCTTTTTATGTGTGCATAATACATCCACCGATACCTAGCATTGCTTAAAAACCCAAGCATATTTCTGTGAAGTATATCTAAGCTATGTGGGAAAGACATGTGGGTAACTCACTTATTTATTTATTTTTAAATAATCTTGTGCTTGGACTTATGTGTTTAACTGACCTTTTTGTAGTTACTGCCACTTTATTAGTCATTACTAGAAGGCTTTTAAAATATCATATTAATATTTTTTTCATAATAGAAAGTTTTTTCTCAAAGACTTTGCGTGCATTTATGCCTTATGGAGGACACAAAATGAGATTAGCAAACCTTGTAGAGTGTTGCTGTAGCGTAAAAGATTTCAAGTTTTAATTGCAATGAAGAATTAGTTTCTGTAAAGCACAATTAAAGAGTTTCTGAGAGTTCAAATTAAGATTTGCATTAGCCTTAAAATTAGTTTGATAGAAATCAAACAAATTAGACATGTCAGCAATTAAAAAAGAAACGACTGCGATCAAATTTGTCAGATGCACAAGAAGATATTTTCCAAGTTTATCAACTAGACAGTGACTTTGAAAATTGTCCTATAAAATGTTGATATATTAAGGGGTAAAAAAGCAATGCTGTGTGAAATAGTGTGTGCTTTTTTTGTACTTTTTTTTTTTTCTTTTTTCTTGACATAAGCCTAATATGTGCCACTTGCTGAAAAAATGAAATGGTTTTGTTGCTTTAGTTTGCCAGGTCTGTCTGAAGCTTTTCTTGACAGAAATTTTCTGGAAATTGTCAGCCTTGTGCAGTGGTTGAGGTCCATCTGTTAGATGCTTCCCGTCTCCTGGTTGTGAAATAGCATTTGTTTCTGCTCTGTGATTACCCTGGAGTCCTTTCTTCCCTTTGTAATTTACTGTAGTGGTACTTTTTCTCCTCCCCTTTGGGATTAAGACATAAGCCTTTCTATTAATTTCCATTGTATCGGAAGTTCCTCATGAACGTTATTTGATCCTTTTGACTTCATTGCAAAGAAAGAATATTTTGCAAATTGGCAAGTCACCATTCCTTTACATCAAAGAAAAGACCTCTTCAACCCCGTGAGCTGATGACAGTACTATCCAGCCTTCCTGGGTGTCTCTCATGATCATTATAATGCTTACTGCCATCAGTAATCAAGAGAGGGAGAAATCCTCAATAATTCTAGCTGTTCCCCGTTCTCTCTTCCTCTTCTTTTTAAATATAGCCTGTATGATGTAGCTGTGCTGAACATGCTTAATCTGCAATATGGATGTCTATGGGAAGTTGTCTGAGCCACGCAGCTTATAGGTGTCAATCTGCAGCATGTCCCGGGCTTGTGCTGCCCTCCAGCAGTCTCGCCTTCCGCCTAAAGCTGATGTGTCAGCACTGGTATGCTTGATTTCTGAATTAATTAGCCATTCTGCTACTGGGCTTGTATGGTTAGCAGAATTCATGAATTAATAATTTTGTGCTTTCCATGGAGGAAAGAAGGTGATATGTTGTCTGTCCAGCATTTTTTTTTCCATTTTCATTTCTTGCTAAAGTTAAATTACCGAATGGGCGACAATAAAAGCATTGTTGTTGGGTCAGTATTGTATAATTATGATTGTTTTCTGAATTAAATTATTCCTTCCAGCCCTTTTCCCATTCTGTATTAGTACTAATTTTAGAGAGAGTTTTTGCTAGCTGTTTTAATGAAGATTTGATTTACGCTTTTTACTTAAGTTGGGAAAACTTCAAAAATAAGCAAAAGCCATTTTTTTTTCCTGTCCCTCTTCCTGTTATTGTTTTTTACACTCTTTGCACCAGCATCCAGTGTCTGCTTTTTTGAAAGCAGCAGGAGCAGAGCGAAGACAAATAGGGCTTAGGTCATTTTTATCCTGGCAAGCCCAGAAGTGACAGGGGAGAGAGGTGGAGCTGTGGCACGGGATGACTGGCTGGTTGGGACATGGCGTTCCTCTTCACTGCTGCTCTGGGCTTTTGTCCTTGGGAGCCTGCACGCGGTTGTGAGTCTTCTGCTCTAGACCTCATTTTCGTATTTTCAGAATGGAAAAATGGCTGCATACGTAGGATAATAAAGAGCAAATCACTACTGCACACCTGAAGACCAGGTATATGTCTGCTTGGAACATGTAGCACAAAACTAATGCAGTAATAGGGAGCAATTCTGAGGTGATGTGGTGTACAATTACTGCAGTTTATTTTGGAGAAAGTATATCTCTTGCATGTCCCTGTAAAGCCATCCCAGACTCTTACAGCAAGTTTTTCTCAACTGTTGTATGTGCTGTGTTATTTAGGTTTGTCATTTTCACAACCAAGTGGTGCAAGGCTGCTACATGAAATGTATCAAATAGGCCTTCAATGAAATATTCTTATTTCATAATCCTAGTTACCAGCAGTTCGTTCACGGTAAGAAAAAGAGAAAAATATTTTGCATCAGTGTTCTTCAGGGTAAGATCAAGCTTTTCAATGAATGCAAACAGACTGTGCAGTTTAATTTGCTGTGGATGGCCTTAACCTACAGCATGGCTGCTTATTGAATCTTAAAGAATAATTGATGATTGATCTTTATTTCTTCTAGTTTGGATAATGTCTCTTACATGCAATGCAGCTGACCCTCATAGGAGTCTGTAAGCTGTCTGCCTTCATGGGGAAATATTTTGTGGAGAGGCAGTGGTCTTAATTTCTAGAGGAATTATTAGAGAGTTTGTACAGGGAGAGGCGAAAACCTGAAGAAACCCTGGGAGGGGGACATGGAAGAGAGGATCATCGAGAAGAAAGTTCTGAAAGAAGAACATGGCTGATAGAAAGGAAAGCATCATCCTTCTGGCTGGGGAGGACTTGGCTGGAAATGGTGTTGCTTGCCTTCCCATATTGTTAAGTAAAATCCTTACACAATTGTACATTGAATGGCAAGCTGGTAGAGTCTATTAACTAACCCTGCAGACAGGTAAAAAAATAATAATCAGGAAATATATTACTAAGTACGTGGGTACTTTATTGAAGTAGAAATAATTCATGAAATCAGCAATTCTTAAACTTGCTTTTCTGTCTCTTTCGGTACCGTTTTCAGGCATGTGTCCTTCTTTTTCAGGCTCAGCATTCCAAGCATGAGTCTAAAGCACTGTATTTCTGCCAAGTGTTGTTGTGGTCTTTTCTTCAGAATGGTGGCATTGGATTGAAATGTTTATTTATTTATTTATTTATTTATTTTTCCCAACCGACCCATTTATACATATGGCCTAGGTTGTCTTTTCAGTTCTGTTTTTTAAACAAGCAGCACTGTCACACAATCACACACAATGATTTAGGGATGCCTGAAAACAAGATGAACCTTGAACTGGCTGAATAGAAAATTGGACCAGACCTTTAAGGTATTTCTTTTGATGTGTGGGATTTTTTTTTTTTTTTTTTTTTTTAAGCCTGCTATTGCTAGCAATGGTTAAATGACCTTAGGCTGACCTCCATCATTTGTTTGAAGGTTGTTTTTCACTATTTTCTGTACTGCTGTAAGAGGAAGTTCCTGAACAAGTTTATATGATTTACATTGTGATACATATCCCTCCTCGTTGCTTTTCCTTTAACCTCTGACTAAAAGCACGCGACCTCATGGAGTGCAAATACCTTGCAGACCTTGTAAATCAGTGGCAAGTTAAATGTTTGCTGATGCTTTTTAAATAGATGCAGATGTCTCTTTTAGGTCTAAAAACAGTAAGCTTGGGTGTCTAATGAAGTACGTGGCTTTTATGCCAGACAGTTGTATAAAAATTTAGTAAGTTACCTGGGCATCATTTCAGCAAAGTAGGTAAGGACGTGCCTAAATCCAGCTTTTCAGGTAGCATCTCTGGCGTTGCATGTTCAAGTGACTTTTCAGTCAAGACTTAGAGAATTTTGAGTGTTTTTTAATTATTATTTGAAAAGAATCTGTATGACTAGAGATTTAACTGTGCTCTACGAATTGGCTTAGGTTTATTATTGCTATCTTAGCAATTAATGTATGTTTGGGGGCAATCTTTTTTCTCTGTGCTGCTATAATCTGAACACTAGCAGTCTGAAGTCTTACTTAATAATTGATATTTTGACATTGAGCAAACTTGTTTCTGGGCAGTTGGAAGATACCATTTGTCTTCTTAAGTGCTGGAAGCCATTTGGACTCGCCTGCTTAATTGCTTTGGGATGGAAAGGAAAGGCGTGTCAAGTGGTACTGCACCGGTACTGAAGTGTGTTTCCATCTACTGTGGGCTGATGGTGAGGAAACAACAGCACACAACCAGAGGATTTCTTTCTGGTTCTCTGCCAGAGGACCAAAGCGGTGGTTTCAGAGCAGAGCGTGGCGGGGCTGTGGGTTTGTACAAAGCCGCTTTGCCTCAGTGAAGCCGTTTCTGAGGCACGGCATAAACCCAGAGAAAAGGGGGCATCCCACGGTGTCCCGGGATAACTTGTGAAGAGACGGGCTCCAGAGAGCTTTGTCTGTTGGGGCTGCTGTCCGGCACGCAGCAGGCGGCTCCGGGCGGCTGTTGGCAGGCCTGGAAAAGAAACTTGCAGGAAGCGAGGAGCTGTCTCGGTCTGGGGTGCACTGATGGATGGTGTTTTGTGTTCGGATGATTTCTTTTCAACTTTTGTGTCTAGAGCAGTTACCAAAGTTGTTCATTAGCTTACAGAGTCTGTGGTGTTTGGTCCTGTCCCGTTTGTGGGGCGTCTGCAGCACTGGGCCTGACAGAGCCGTGTTGCGCCCTTAGTGCTGTGTGTGGCACAGCTGCAGTAACAGCACCAAGTTTGGCTTGTTTGCCACTGTCTCTGCACTTCTTTTCCTGACATGTTAATGTCTCATTGTGTAAACAAGCTGTGTGAAGGGGGAAAGTCATGCTCTGCTGTCAGAAACCTTGATGGGAGCGACCATCTTAGAGGGACTGGCACAGTGGAAATGACAGTTTGCCAGAGATGGCCTCGGGGCAGTGCTGCAGGGCAGAGAAGGCAATAGGAGCTCCTCACGACTTCATCCTGACAGTGACACGTGCTGAGCAGCTCTGGATTTTGGACACTTCATTAAAGCAGCCATTTATGAGGTATGTGGCAATGTTCACCCAAATCTTAGTCAGCCATGGATGGGGGCTGTTCACAGCTGTTTCATTAACCATTTTGCATTCAAAACCAACTCTCGATGTGTTGGCTAGGATCTCTCACACAGATGTCTCTCCCAAGTGCATCTTCTCCAGCAGCCAAGCTTTTTGAAGTGTTTTATGACTTCTGATGAGGAAACTTGTAGCCCTTGATGTTAGCAACAGTGTGAGGTACTGAGTGTGATTTTAGTATTGTCCCATTCTCAA
This sequence comes from Oxyura jamaicensis, assembly GCF_011077185.1. Classification (NCBI taxonomy): domain Eukaryota; kingdom Metazoa; phylum Chordata; class Aves; order Anseriformes; family Anatidae; genus Oxyura; species Oxyura jamaicensis. Next base: position 96,431,479 of record NC_048894.1, on the reverse strand, counting down.
CAAGGAGATTCTTTTCTGTAGTTCTGTTTCTTCAGCAATCAGAAGACCTGCAACGTTCATTAAATGATCCTTAAAAAAGACTTTCATTAGCAATTGTATTTTGAATATTTCAGATTGAATTTTTTGTCTTTGCACGTTAAAGTATTCCTTCTATGTGATAGGAGAAAATCTTGTCATATAACCTGCTTATTAGAAACTTCTTAATGAAACAATTAATGTGATAAAATATGAAGTAAATGACTTGTAGAAAGAATATGGAACAAAAACTAAGTATAATTAGTATCATCAAGAACTTTCCCTGATGCAATTGAGGGGTAACTTTTCCTTTGGGGAAAGATTCCTTTACAGACATTGGGAAAACAACTCTTTTCCGTAAGAAATGTAAATTATAAATGCTTGCAAGACACCACCCTGATAAACCTCAAATATGCTGCAAAACAATCTAATAACAGGTGAAGAGCTTTTAAGTTCTGCCTACGTCTTAACAATGGTAAAGTTTATAGGACTATGGAGTAAACCGTCCTTTGTTGTCAGCAGAGAATAAAATGAATAATATCTGTCCTGAGTAATCATTTTCATTTTGCTTCATCAAACAAGGCACTGATTAGATACATTCTAAAAAAGTCATGATGCTCATATGCGCATGGTAGCTTTTTGTTTCTGGTAACACCATCTTTATACTTGAGTTGATTACAGCAGAGCAAGAACAGCTATGGTAATGCTAATCATGTCTTAATACATTTAAACCCTATAGTACTCACGTGACAGAAATCCTGCATTTATTCTACTTCCCGAAGAGTAAATTTGCATAATAATTTCTGATATGTTTACACAGTGAGGTACAACAACGTGAAATATAAAGTTCCCAAATATTCCCCCCCCTCCTGTCTTTCTCACCACCTTTTTCTGGTTATTCTGTGACTGTACTGACTCCTACAGAATTCAGTAGGAGTGAAATTATTTCAAGCACTAGTCTCACAAAGTCTCAGTGAATGGAGGAGAGAGGAAAGTGGGCTCACTATAGGTTGTGTAAAACTAAGCACACGTGTAGCCTGTGGATTCAGAAGCCTAATTGTAAGCTCAAGACATTCTGATAATGAGATGGAAAAAAAATAATGTATCAATACGAAGAGTAAAAAAGCAATTGTTTTGCATTGCAAAACATGAATGTAGAATGCTCTTAACTTTATTCCTGAGTGTAACTGCTGGAAAACTTTGTTGACATGTCTAGAGAAAGTTAGTCATCGTCCTAAACAGAAGACATTATTCTCTACTCTCGTCTTTCCAAAAACCAAGCAATATCCTTAAAGTTGTAAAATCATTACTTTAGCAGGGAAAGGGAAGACTCCAAGACATGCAGTTTTAAAATATATTAAAAGATGAAGGTTTTGAAAAGGAAGGTAGGGCAGTCTGGCAGATTAACTTTCTTCAGCCTTTTGAATAGGGGTTACTTTGATGTTTGAAGTTAGCAACAGAGCAGACTTTAAGATGAGCAGACTTGTTTTAAAGGAATTAAGTTAAGTGATGTGCTAATATTGAAGACTGATTCTGTTCTGGATTTATGCATTTATTGGATATATTGGTTCTGACAACTATTAAACTGGAAAACTAACCAACTGAAAGGCTTTTCATCCATATTTAAATGCCAACTTTCAAGTGGCTTTCTCAGTGAGAGGCTATGCAACATGCAAAAGGAAAAATGATATGCTAAGAAAGGAGATGTTTTTAATACTAGCAGAAGAATCAAATATATAAAAAAAGAAGAAGAAGAAAAAAAAAAAAAAACAGACCAAAATACACAGCATTATTAAATTGGCCAAATGTAGGCTTGGCCACCCACAATCACAGCCAAGTTTTGAATTCCTTTATGCACCAAATGTTTACAACAAGAGTGCTGCTGTACAGCAAACGCAACTTCTCTTGTGTAGTGAGCAATAGATGGTGAAGACAACACTATGGAGCTTTCTTTGAGAAAGAGCTGAATTAGCCAAAAAAATATTCCATCTTTCTTCTGCAGCATTGGACTGCACAGATCCTGCACGTTTACAGTTTTCAAAATCCACTACTTTAATGTAAGCATGCGTGCACACTGATATTCAGCTGGTTACGAGCGTCTAATTACTGTGATTATATGCATGCATACTTCATCACTTTTTTTCTAATGAAGCTGGCAGTGCAAGAGAAGCTTGGCATTTTATCTACTGTATAATTTGCTTGTTTTTATGCTTAGTGTAACAGCTTGCTGAATGTGTGCTGAAGTGAGACTTAGATAAATAACAAGGGGAGGGCTGGCGCACAAACACGTGGAACACTAGTGGTCATTGCACCTATCCAAAAAGACCTATCAAACAGGTATGAGGAAGGCCAAAAAAGTGAGAGGAAATTCACAAGTAATTTCTGTTTCTTGGGCATGTTGACACGTCTTTAATTTCTTTTTCCTTTGGGAAGTAATTTCTCATTGGATGAATGCAATCTACTTTTTGTTACTTTCAGGAGGATTCCTGTAACCGTCCAGGGCGCACTCAGCTGCTGGTATTGCCTGGCGGGCACAGCAGTTCTTGGCTGGAAAAGAAAAAAAAACTAACAAAGTATTTAACAGAGCATTATGTTTTAGCAGGTAGGTGGAGGGGAAGACCTCCATTTTCAGAGTTCACCTGCTGCCCTCGATTCTGGGGTGGAGGCGGTGAGGGCAGGGAGAATTAATTGGCTACGTCTAAAAGGTCTCTAGGTTGCAGTAATAATCATTGGCTTGTGATATTATTGTAGTTTATTCATAGCTTGTCCTCTTGGAGAATTAATCCAAGAGCAGGGCCCAGCCTCTAGCTGGGCCACTGCAGGTTAATTTGCTGGGAGAGGTAGTTGCCACCATCTTCCGAAGTATCTTAAGATAGCTTAAACCCAAAAGAAACACAGAAATAAATAAATTAAAAGGGGAGGGAGGGCGGGCTAAGAATATTCCCCATTTAAATCTTTCCAATGCCAGGTTATCAGCTACACTCTCCTAACCCCCAGGACACGCTGCCTCTGCTGTGCTGATTGAAGCAATCGCTATTTGGAGCCACTGGTGGGTGGAAGCAAACAGCCACCCCTTCTGCCTGTCCTCCTTCCTGCCCACCGGAGCTGCAAACCAAAGTCTTTACCGGCTTGAGGGCCACCGAAAGCCATGGGGTGGAGCTGAGGGGCAGAAGAGCCCTGAGGGGTAATTTGCTGTCAGGACGTGGCATTGGCTCCTCGGTTTTCTTGTGGTACCTCTTGTGATGGTTTTACTCGAGTGGGCAGCCGAGCTCCACCACAACCGCTCTCTCACTCCTCCCCTCCTCAAAGAGGAAGGGGGAGAAAAGACAACACAAAGAGCTCGAGGTTTGAGATGAGAATGATTTAATTAAGGAAAGGGGAATGGGGAGAAAGAGAAACAAAAGAAACAACAAGGCCGCGCGGAAGCACAGAGAGAAAGAAAAAAAAAGTTATTCTCTACTTCCCATCAACGAGCGATGTTCGGCCACGTCCCGGGAAGCAGGGCCTCAAAACGCGTACCGGTTGTTCAGGAGAGACCCTCCCCCATGAGAGCCCCCCTTTTATTGCTCAGTGTGACATCAGGTGTTATGGAATATCCCTTTGGTTGGTTTAGGTCAGCTGCCCTGGTGATGTCCCCTCCCCATCAATTGCCCACCCCCAGCCTGCTGGCTCTTGGGGGCCTGGAAGGAGTTCTGATGTTGTGCCAGCACTATGCAGCAATAGACA